>NC_140590.1:920246544-920584044 GCF_964204655.1 Triturus cristatus
TAAATTGTCCCCCAGCCATGAGATTCCCTTGCGGTCTATGCCCCAGCCACAACCCCAATATCCCATGCGCCGCGAAGCGAGATCTCACGTCGCGGAAATCCTTGATCAATTGGAATATCAGGGTGTTATTGAAACATGTGTGTCACCAATGAATAATCCTTTGTTCACTGTGACGAAGCCTGATGGGTCGTACCGCCTGGATTACCGGCACCTAAACTCTCATTGCCGGACATGCGCAGTACAGAATACCCACAGTTCTGCACTAGTGGATAGTCTTGTATGTAAATGATTTAAAACCACACTTGACATATCCAATGGCTTTTATAGCCATAACCTGTCCTCACTTAGTAGTCAGTGGACAGCGTTTACATCTGGCAGCAAGCAAAAACAATTTAAAAGATTAGCCATGGGCTATAAAAACAGCCCTGGCGTCTTTGCCGCAAGAGTAGTCTCTCTATTGGAGAGCATAGACCCTGATGCGTACTCGTATGTTGATGATATCTATCTCACAGACGACGAGTTGTGGCCGCATCTGTGTTGCGTTGATCGCATTATTGTAATGTTTGCAGACTTCGGTTAAAAATTCAACTTTGCGAAGTCTCACATTGCAGAGTATACAGTGTTGTTTTTGGGCTACGAGCTCAACAATGAAGGTCGAGGACTGGCTCCTCACTTTCTGGAAAAGTGCGCATGTTTGCGTGCTCCGACAACAGTGAAAAAATTAGTCTTTGCTGGGCTTTCTGAATTTCGGTCGTACGTATATTCCTGATTATGCCCAGCGTATCAAGCCGCTTTATACCTTGGTACAACCTACTTTTTCCAAATCGAGCTGGCTGCCAGAGCATTCAGCCATTTTACAATCATTACAGGCTGATCTTCTTGCTTTAAAGTACTTACTGATGTGTGATAACCACACAAACCTGGTAATAAGAATTGTGCCAGGCACGGTGGGTTTCACGTACTTAACGTTCAATGAGGGCGACACCGTCCCCATTGCATACAAATCACACCTGTACACTTCGGCTGAACTGCGTTTTTCCTCCGTCGAGAAAGTTTTGGCGGCGGTACAGATGGCAATTCTGAAAGAACGAGCGCTGTCGCAAGGAAAACGCATGTTGGTGGTAACACCATATCCTGCCCTGGAGGCAGTGACGAAAGCAAGTGTACCTAAATCTAAAGCTTTGCATCCACGTTGGATACAATGGGCCACTTCCTTGACATCGCCAGATGTCTCCTATATCTTTGAAGCCTCATTACAGACTCAGGAGTATTTACAGTATGAGTTTGTTCATCCTGCTCCTCTGTCTTTGCGCCCGCTCGAAGATTACCATTGTGTCATTTATACCGACGGTTCGGCGCAACTGGCGACTGGATCGAAGCATGCCTATTCGGCAGCCTGCGCAATTGTGACAGGTACTTTCGTAAATGGTGAATTCCTATCTGATGTCATGCATACGCAGACATTGGGCGATTGTACCACACAGTTAGCAGAGCTACGTGCTCTGGTGCTTGCACTGGAGTTTGCTGATCCTCGAGTCACTACTCTTATAGTAAGTGACTCATTTTACTGTGTTCAGTCATTCAACGACAATCTTTTCTTTTGGTCTCAAAATGAATATCGTGATTCCAAAGGTAGCACAATTAAGCATAAAAGGCTTTGGGTTCGAGTCGCAGAACTTAAAGAACATCTTCCTCTTGTGAATGTAATTCACACTCTTGGGCACCAATGAGTTGGTGTCCACGCTGTTGGAAACAGCTTAGCTGATGAAGCAGCGAAAACAGCAGTGGCGACATATTTAGTAGCAGCAGTTACAAGATCCAAAAGTAAGATCGATGATGACATCTTGGCAGCTATTGCTGCTACAGAGAAGGGAGGTAATTACCCGAGAGGGTTCCCTTCTCGTTACCATTATCACTTAAGTCCTGATAAAGTCCCATTAGTGAGAATTAACGACGTTGGTGACAAATTGATTCCCAACGCGGACTGCAGACCATCTCTGATATCAGCGGCTCACAAGGGTATGGTGTCTGCCCATGTCGGCGTTGCAGCAACTGCCTCTATGTTACAACAACGTTACTGGTGGCGCGGGTTATATAAACAAGCTCGCACTTATGTTCTTGATTGTGACATTTGCCAGCAGATTAAACCTTCAACTGCTGCGCGTCCACCACAAACTCAGTTGTACAACATATCCAATAAACCACTTGGGTGTGTTTATCTGGATCACTGCGGTCCTTTCTCCTCTGATACTGCGTACAAGTATATCTTAGTTGCAGTGGATTCGTGCACACGTTTTCTGTGGGTAGGGCCACAAAGGAGTGCTGATGCCCGTACTGTCATCAGGGATTTGCGTGTCTTTGTGGGAAGTTTTGCGTGTGGTACCTTTCATTCTGATCAGGGCCCTGCATTCGCCTCTAAGGCGTACAAAGAAGCCATGAAAAATTTGGGGGTCCAAGTAAAATTTTCGTCTCCATACCGGCCTGAGGGTAATAGTGTAGTGGAGCGGATGAACCGTGACTTAAAGCAATCTTTGACAGCTAGGGTTTTAGGCACTGGTCGGAACTGGCTAGCCCATTTGTATAACGTCCAACGTGCACTTAATAATCTCCCTAGAAGGTCTCTGGGTGGGCGGACCCCATACATGATGCTCTTTGGCATAAATATGTTTGTCCCAGACCTTGATGGTCTAGACAGGGCGTCGTCTGCCGCACCCTTTGACGTAGATGATCACTGTGCTGTATTACAGAATCTGCAAGAGACCAGAGACAGTCTCGCGAAGGAACACGTGCCCTCCACATCTGATGCTGCGCTTCAGATTCCGGTGGTCGGCTGGCTACCTCGAGTTGGTGACCTGGTCCGTGAGAAGGTGGAGAACAAGAAGGAGTTTGGCCCCTCTTATCATGCCCTGGTTCCAGTGCTCGGCGTGCAGGGTACAAGAACAGTCATTTTACCTCCACTTCCTTGTCGCAAGGATAACAGGTACATCTCCATTGACAATGTCAAACTACAGTGAGTGGCCGATTCTTTTTAGTATGACTCCAGCGGTTTCTTGCCCTGCGATGCTGAGAAATTCTGTGTTGGCTCCAGCTCCTAACACCATGCCTGATGTTGCCATCGAGATGCATACAGTTACTGCTCCTTTATTGCTACAACAGGCTGGTGGTCAACCTGAAGATACTGAGTATGCTTATCCTGCAGATGTAACATTACCTGTTTTACAATCAACCGCAGTTACACAGTCACGTTACTCTTTTGACACTAACTCTATGACTTCCAGGGCCCCATCAAAAGTTTCTATTTTTGCTGTTTGGTTTAAAAAACATTTTTTGATTCCTCCTTGGACTTACATTTAGCTGATGCTCATATGTGTTTTTTTATTTATGTCCATCGGATTTGTAGTGGTATTTTTTCGTCTAGGGAACAGACACTACCTAAAAGAAAGATCTACAATTAGACTAATTGATGAAACTTTGGCCCCTCACTCCTCGTCACACATCATGAAAAGAGACCAGACATTTGTGAATATTACTGCCTGGCCTGTGTTAGATGGGATTGCGTGGGATGCTGTTAAATTTCAATTTCATGGTCCGACCGAGGTTATCAATGTACCAAATGTATTTCGTGTTTCTATGGGGGATGTAGTTAAACAAAACATCCGTTCTGATGATTGGGACGTTCAGGCCATTGAAGCACTGTTTTCTGATTTGAAATATTATGCCGCATTTGATGCTGAGGATTTGTATTTAGATACTGCTAATTATGGAGAGCAGTTTTGCTATCAACATTATGGCAATCATTTCCTACATAAAGCCAATACATTTCGTAATTTTGTTAATTATACACAATGGGAACATTGTCCAATGCCAATGTTAGGCAGCTCAAGCACATTGGTGAACAAATTTGCCTATTTTACTGATTTCAGTATTTCTGAACCGGCAGCCTTTTATTTTAAAATGGCAGCAGAGTCTGCCTCAAAGGTTAGGCTGGCACATAGTAAACTATTATATTCCAAATCCTTTTTGGATGATTTAGTGGTCAGGGGTTATGATCTGTGGAAAGATACTATTGATCTGAAGTCTGTCTGGAGTTCTAAACCTTGGCAGGTACAAGGAACAGAAGCTTTGCATCGTGCCTGCCTTATCCCGAACCACATGTTGTTTTTGAATTCGACTATTTTTCAGACCACCTGCTTTGGATTGGCTACTTCTAAAAAACTGAATTCCCCGTCTATTCCGGATCTGGGTGCTTACCCAAATTAGGATAATCATACAGATCTGTCCCTTGATGCGTTGCAGTCGTACGTTACTAATTCATCCTTCACTATTTCCAAGTTCGACTCTGAAGGATGGTTGACTTGGCAAACGAGTTCAGATTACTGTCAACATCGTTTTTTGGGTCTGAAGCTTGGGTATACGCAAGATCGTGTAGACCCCTGCTTTGAATCTTCTCATTCTGTTACTACCTACTCCGTCAGGAAGTTATGCCAGTCTTGGCTGCAACACTCCACCTTAGCATCTGTTAAAGTTCATTTATCTAAATTACATGACAAATTAGATTTGAATGATTTTGTTAAAGGTCCTGTGGGTGGCAGGTCCAAGAGATGGGTGTATGCTATTTATAACGAAGTTTGGAAATTGTCGCAAATTGAAGCTGCTTCCAGATTGAGAGCTATTGATCAAGCCAATATGGAAAAAGTGCTAGCTGTTATAGATACTAGCATTAACACCCTTTCTTCCAGAATTTACACATTAGATAATATTGTTTCATCTGTTGTTGATATTGTGCGGGATGAGGTGTCTGTTTTATAGCATGGTCAGAATCAATTGCGTTCTATAATGCAGTTTGCATGGACATTGCAAACGTTAAAAGCTGGGAAAGTCCCCTGGGACTATATGAATACTTCATCGTTATTCCTTCCTTTTAATTTAACTGCGAAACAACAATTCATGTCCATGAAAGATGCAACATATTCATTACTGCATATTGAAAAGTTAGAACCTTTACCTTTCTCAGTGGCCGAATTGAACTCAGCTGTGTGGCTTATCCACGGGTTAATCACA
This sequence comes from Triturus cristatus, assembly GCF_964204655.1. Classification (NCBI taxonomy): domain Eukaryota; kingdom Metazoa; phylum Chordata; class Amphibia; order Caudata; family Salamandridae; genus Triturus; species Triturus cristatus. Next base: position 920,251,606 of record NC_140590.1, read on the forward strand.
TTGCCGTTTCCATTGTTTAAGTTCAGTTCGTGCATGAAACATTATGCCCTAGGCAGATATGAACCATTGTGTACTGCTTTCCTGAATGAAATCTGGTCACTCCCATTTACATACAGGTGCATGAGAGACGGTAAAGAGGTCTATTTGAAAGGAGAGGAATGTACTTCCGCACCTGATCACTCTGTAGTCTGTAGGCACATCTAATTGCATGGTGCGTGCAATATGCACGCTCCTAATTTAGCATGCGTCCTGAAAGGGATTCCAGTGCCAGCAATTACACCTTCTTTCATGTTGCTAGCTAACGGTAGTTATTTGCTTTTGAATAACGAGGCTTGCTGCAGAATTCTAGTGGGCATTCCCTACATTGTGACTGTATCACAGAGGGTAGTTTGCTGTAAAAATGTCCTTTTCCCACCCTCGCATGGGCGGCTGGATGTATTCATCTGGCCTTCCATTTCAACCTTGAAAGCAGAGTTCAACAAGATGAGCAGAATAAGGGCTCTATTGTCTCAAAAAGAGGTCGCTCTGACTTCGTCCCGTGAAACATTTGTACTTCACGTAGCTAACACCCGTACCGAGGTGCAGGCTCTTTTAAATACTGATCATCCACTTCATTTTTGGACCCTGATTCAAACTATATTCAATGCCTCGTCAACAACTGGCTTGGTGCATTTTTTCAAAATTGTGGGCTCCGGCCTCGTGACCACCTTCCAAACTATTTTTGGTGTGATACCGGCCTTTTTTCATTCTATTTTTTCCAGCGTCTTTGGAGGGCTTCCATTGATTCTCGATCTCGTGGCTGGCGTACTGCTGTTGGTCTGCGTACTGCGCAATGGCTGCACACTCTGGTTCACGCAACAGCCTGGCCCGGCTCCTCCATCTTCGTAACCGGATGCTTGAATACTATGGAACTTTACCACTGGCAACCCTGAGCATTGCCTGTGGATTATCTTTCCGGTTTGCCTACTTTACATGCGTACAACCTGTTTATCATTGCCTAGATTGTCCTTTCGAATGGGCTCTGGATTTGTGCTTGTCAAACTCGGTGTCTCCTGCCCCGGATTATGATTGACTAATGACTCCATTAGTGGCTCATGAGTTGGACTGTTCTGGTGTCAGGATTATGGCCTGTGGAGCGGCACATGAAGTCCTTGGGAATTGGGACATCGGAACGGCAGTGTATGACTTCTTGGCACAAAGTTATTTAGAAGAACAAGCCAGTTGTCCTCTGAACGTGCTAGAGGCTCCAGTGGTCGAAGAACATGTATGTTCGTTTACCTTGCTAAACTGGATGGCGGAATCTTTTGCATCTCGTTCCAATGACTTCCTTTTGGAAGCTGTTGCTACGTACTGTGCTTACACGTTTATGGATTAACTTGATTATAGTCCAGCTTCACTAGCACAAAACAAAAAAAAAATTCCCTTCATTTTGTTTTTTAAATGGTTTTTTCGAACTTTCACTGCTCTTTTTGGATATACAATACATGCACTTGGTTCTGCTCTGTCGATCTTGAACTCTGCGTTCCTTATTGTATCCCTATTTGCTCGTAGTCCGATCAAGGAGGGTGTGTAGGGAAGGTAGCTACATACATTGCTATGTTAGCATAAGCGCGTTAGCTTTTAGAAAGCCATCTTGCCACTTTTGCTGCTTTTGCACGCGACACTGCAGATACATGTTATTATTTGAGAAACTGCTTGCTTGCCTTTGCTTCACATGAGAACTGTCTGTTGTTCACCTCCCTAGACGTGCACTGCGACCTTGGTCTGAACATTGTGTGCAAAACACTTTGAGCAGCCAGAAAATGTATGTTTTTGAATCCAGGTTGATCGGCCCACTCTCTAGTCATAATATGCACACAGCTGCAAATACCTGACTGTCGAGAGCCTTTAATATTATAATTTGCATACGTTTGAAACACATTCTGGAGAAGAACATTTCCAGGCGCAGAGCAAAGCTGATCCTGTGATGTGATCCTTATAAAGCTGATCTTTATGGTATGGGGTTCCCCATTCAAGCCTAAGAGACCTTCTACTAGTCTAATAATATTAGTTTACTAGCGAAAGGAAGTTGGCTGTATGCCACTGTCATTTATGCTATGATTTCTCCTTTCATTTTCTATGGTATTGTAACAATGCTGATGGTTTTAATTATAATCATTTGTCTGCTTATGTTAGCCAAAGTACTGCATCTTAGGACACGTAGTTTATAAAATAAACCTTTTAAACTTTACCGTGTCTCTGATTACTTTGTTGTGGATTGATATATGTATAATTGCGAACAGGTATTTCCGATTCCCACCATTCCTGAGAATACTCTTAGTCGCTTGTTCTGGGTTGTCTATACATTGGGACCTCCATGATGATACGGATAACGAATGGGACACTGATGCTGGTCGGATAGGGGCTCTGGGTGCTGAGGTGAGTTTTTGGTACACCACAATTCACTGAGGTCCTGGTTTCCTGCGCATAGTTCTGTGCATAAGCAGAATCCCTGCAACACCTTCACTATCCAACATTTTACCTACTGTTGCACTTCCCCGTGTGGGAATAGTAATTGTATCCCCTTTGCTATTCAACACTCTCCCTACTGTTGCACTCACTGGATTGGGAATAGTAAATTATTCCCCTTCACTATGCAACACTTTACCTACTGTTGCACCCGCTGGAGTTGGAATAGTAATTTTTACCCCTCTGCTATCCAACACTTTCCCTACTGTTGCACTTGCTGGGGTGGGAATGGTAATTTTCTACACTATGCTATCCAACACTTTCCCTACTGTTGTACTCATTGGAGTTGGAATAGCAAATTATTCCCCTCCGCTATCCAACACTTTCCCTACTGTTGCACTAGCCGGAGTGGGAATAGTAAATTATTCCCCTCCGCTATCCAACAGTTTCCCTACAGTTGTACTCGCTGGAGTGGGAACAGTAATTTTTTACCCTCCGCTATCCTACCCTTTCCCTACTGTTGCACTCATTGGAGTGGGAATAGTCAATTATTCCCCTTCGCTATCCAACACTTTCCCTACTGTTGCACCTGCTGGAGTGGGAATAGTAATTTTTACCCCTCTGCTATCCAACACTTTCCCTACTGTTGCACTCGCCGGATTGGGAATAGTCATTTTTTTCCCTATGCTAACCAACACTTTCCCTACTGTTGCACTGGCTGGAGTGGAAATAGTAAATTATTCCCCTCTGCTATCCAACACTTTTCCTACTGTTGCACCCGCTGGAGTTGGAATAGTAATTTTTACCCCTCTGCTATCCAACACTTTCCCTACTGTTGCACTTGCTGGGGTGGGAATAGTAATTTTCTACACTATGCTATCCAACACTTTCCCTACTGTTGCACTCGCTGGAGTGGAAATAGTAAATTATTCCCCTCTGCTATCCATCACTTTTCCTACTGTTGCACTCGCTGGAGTGGGAATAGTAATTTTTTACCCTCCGCTATCCAACACTTTCCCTACTGTTGCAATTGTTGCAGTGGAAATAGTAAATTATTCCCCTTTGCTATTCAACAATTTCCCTACTGTTGCACTCATTGGAATGGAAATAGTAAATTTTTCCTCTCCGCTTTCCAAAACTTTCCCTACTGTTGCACTCGCTAAAGTGGCAATAGTAGTTTTATCCACTCCTCAATCTATTTTTATGTTGCATGTGTATCTATATATACATTTATTTTATATATTATGTTTTTTAATATATTTTTAACATTTTAAAATTAATACAAAATATTAATTATTTAATTCATTTTACATTATTTTTTATATATAATAAAAAAACGATATTTTCTACATTGATATTTTGGCGATGTTTTTTTCCAATATTTTTGTACTTACCATTATGAAGATATGAAGTCGATATTATTGACAACAATATTTATGTCCCAATATTTTGGCAGCTCAATATTGTAGTCGTTCTGTCAGTGATCCGTCCATTTGTAGTGTTTTCACTGTGTTACTGTAGGTGTGCACAAATGCTTTACAAGCTGCGTCTGAGATAAGCCTGTCTGCTCATGCCAAGCTACCAAGGGAGTGAGCAGGGCTTATTTGAAAAGTGTATCCCCTAAACCTGACTAGGAAGAAGGGTCCCTCCTTGAACAAAGGTGCAAACCATTGGCAACTAGAGACCCCCGTTTCTAACAATTGCCATAAGTTTCCATTAAGCAACCTACCTGTTTATTATACATCTTAGAATCAATATACAATACAGCATAGAAGTTAAAGTACAGCATAGAAGATACACAAAGACAGTGTAATGCAGACAGGGACACTATTTTCTTATTCACTGGCAAAGGTTTAGAGGTTTGAGCTTCACAATGATCATATCTAGGAAGATGGAGATTGAAAATAAACATAAATGAGGAAAGCCATTGGAAGCGCCTGATGTCAACATAAAAAGAACAATATTTCAACGATTACATCTGCACCATGTAAGTAGTGGCGCATTATAGTCATAAATTGAAGGAAGTTTATAACTGGATAAGATTGGTTTCCCTGTATCTCAAATTTACATATTTGAATTTTAAGCAAGGTTTTCAGCAGTCTGTTTATTAAAGGTAACAAAGAGATTTCAGGTTTTGGGAGCATCACTGGAGAATGAGTTAAATAATGTATTTCTTCTTGAGGTTGTTAGATGTGATGAGCCATAATAAAGAAATACTCGTTTTTTAATTCATATAGACAACAGGACATATAAACTGACCTCTAAAGACACAGTAGCCAACAAGAATGATAGAGTTTTCCATGAAAATAAATTTTGAAGAAGATGCAGTGCTGGTAAATTATATCTATTGAAAATATAGACAGTTACATCTTGGATTCATGAATTAATTACGTTGGTTCATTAGTTTGCTTTTAAATATTGTATTTTGACAGGAGTTGTTCAAAATCAGTCACTTTTAAAAAAAAATCTATATTTGAGATCTGTTTATGCACAAAATAGAAAACATGTTGGATATTATTAGAGACACTGGAATTCTGGGCAAATGAATATTACCATATGTTAGCTATATTAGAATGTAGCTTTAGGTGTCTGAATTCGAAAAACCTGGCTACATAAGTCGAATATTAGGACAATATCTTGTTAGGGAATCATAAGATGTACTTTTGGTGTGAGAGTAAAATTACTATTTTAATCGCGGTCGCCGCGAGTAGTCAATTGCTGCCCGCAACAGCCCGCTACACAGCGCCCAGTCGGGCTCTCATTGCTGGCTCCCCCCTTTTTTACCTAGGGGATCCTTCTCCTGGTATACCCCTGCCGTTGACTGTGGTTTGTCCCGTTCAGGGAGACTCTAAGGGGCCAATTCCGATCTGGGTCGGAAGGGCTCCGAACACGATCCAGCGGGAAAAAGGTACGAGTCGGACGCGTGTTTCCCAACCGACTCGGACACCTGTATGAGCGAGCAAGTACGATGCGACTGCATGCGTGTGTTCCGACTGAACCGTTTCTGGATTCGACCCGCTCCGACTGACTTGTACGGACACAATTCGCACCGCGCAATGGAGACGTTTGTCGACCGAGCGAGTCCGATGTACGCGTCGGACAGCCGGATCGTGCCGAAGTTTCCTGCTCGCAAAATGTCCGGGAAGCTGCCTTTGGGGGTCCACGTCGGACCCCCCATCACCCGCAGCCTTACGACTCGGACACAGGGGAGAGCCAAGGGTCTCCCCAACACAGGCATGAATGATGCGGATGGCACCGACGCATACCCACTGTAGGGGGCGCCCTTGTGCGAGACGTACCCATTCAGTCTATGGGAGCCCATGTACGCGTCGTATGACCAGCTCCCATTGACTTCTATGGGAGTCTGACCAAACCGAGTCCAGCAGCATGTGGCCGCATCGTACTCGCTCGGTCGGACTGCAGGAGTCCGGCTTGGTCGGAAAACACTCCGGATCCAGCTCGGTCGGAGAGCTTTCCGACCCAGATCGCAATCGGCCCCTTAGTCTGCATTCGTGCTGCAGTTTCTGGTCAGCACCGAAGGCACCCACCTCTTGGGTCCTAGATGCCACGTGCCTGGAGGTGTATGTTTTCCCTCTCACACCATTGCCTGACATTAATTGCGGTCGCCGCAAGCATTCATTTTTTGCCCGCAACAGCATGCTAAGCAGCGCCTTGTCAGGCTCTCATTGCTGGCTCCCCCCCTTTTTCATCTCAGGGTTCCTTCTCGTGGCATACCCCTGCCATTTACTGTGGTTTGTCCCGATCGGAACAACCTCCCTTCCCTCCTAGCAGAACGACTTGGCACCAGCCTTGGTAATGCAATTAGCAGGTCTGTCATTGTTTAGCGCACACTACTTCTTCATTCAGCTTTCAAGACTGTTCACTACATCATAGATGCCTATAGATTATGTCATACCCCAGTTTTGTTGATCATTTAGGCTGTCACTACCTGGGCGTCCAGACCATGCGCACCACAAGTTTTATTGTACACACTTCAAGTTGTGCCCACCTGACATGCAAACCGGTATGGCATACTTTTCACCTGCACTTTCAATTTTTACAGAATGCTCTCGTTCCTGAAGGTACAAAATCTTGTTCTTGCATCGTCCTTTGATCTTTTCAGTACTCTAACTCCACCACCTTTTATGTTAGGTTGGATTGGCGCATGTACCCTTTGGCTACTAGGCCAGGACAGATGCATTGAATTCTTTAACCAATGTCGGTGAGTCACGCATCTTTCATCAATTTTCATGTGAACTAAGTAGTTACATGATGTCTAGTGTTTTTACTATTATGGGGCTGATTCCGATCAGGGTCGGAAAGCACTCTGACCAAGTCGGATCCGGAGTGTTTTCCGACCGAGCCGGACCCCTACAGTCCGACCGAGTGAGTACGATGCGCACGTATGCTGTCGGACTCGGTTCGGTAGGACTCCCATAGAAGTCAATGGGAGCCAGTTGTACGATGCGTACATGCGCTCCCATTGACTGAATGGGCAGGTCTCAAACAAGGGCGCCCCCTACTGTGGGTACACGTCGGTGCCATCCGCACCGTACATGCCTGTGTTGGGGACCCTGTGTCCGAGTCGTAGGGCTGCGGGTGTCAGGTGGTCCAACGCGGACCCCCGAAGTTCGACTGCGGGAGCTTTTGCGAGTCTGACACTCCGGCTCGCACAGGCTGTCCGAAGTGTGCATCATACTGGCTCGGTTGTAGATCGCATCCATTCCACGCCACAGTTAGCTTCTGACGGAGCGGTTTGGACCCGGAAATGACTCGGTCGGTTAATCTCACGTAGCTCGCATCGTACTTGCTTACTCGTACAGCTGTATGAGTCAGCCGGAAAACACGCGTAGGTCTCGTAGTTTTTCCGTCCAGATCGCGTTCGGTGCCCTTCCGACCCGGATCGGAATCGGCCCCTATGTTGTTTGACTGTGCTTTGACTCAACCATGTCTTTCATGCACTTTCTCATTGTACTTCCTTTATTGCAAATTGCGCACATTGTTTTTTGTCTCACCACAGGTTTCAACGGTGAACAGACTGAACAGCAGGACCACTGGTTCAGTATAGCACACTGTCGATTGTGAACATTATCTTTTATATGTGCATGTACCTCACTTAGGGGGTCATTATGATAGTGGGTGGATCGCCAAAGCCATATGGCGGTGGTGATCCGCCTGCCAAAACCTACCGCCCGCATGACTATTCCCCTGCCACATTACGATGGTGGGGGGTACCCCGGCGGACGGGAAGACCGTCCGCCGGTTTTCCGCCGATAGGCAATCCGCCCGATTACCTACTGGGCGGAAAAGCCATCCATATTATGATCATTGCGGTGAACTGCGTTTCCATGGCAGAGACTCCACCATGGAAAGACAGGCAGTTTTGTCTTTCGGGGCCTGTTGCAGGCCCCCAGGGTGTCCGGGGGTGGGGGTGTGCACAGGGGGGTATCTATGGTACCCCCCTGCATTGTCATGGACATGGTGGAAGGCACCTCGCGGTGCCTGTCACCTTGTGCATGACAATGCACACGGTGCATTCTCAGCATTGTGGCTGGGAATGCTGGGAATGGAGGATGCCACCACCACGATGGCGGTGGCATCCTAATCGCAGGTGTGGGACCGCCGCACCACTGGCGGCTGGTCCAAGCACCGCTAGAGTGGCAGGCGGACTAAAGTCCGCCCACCATCCTAATGGGCCCCTTAGTTGCAGTAGCTGTATGCTCGATCTTGACGAATGTCACGACACTTTTAAAGGTCCTTAGGCCGAAACATGTTGGCCAAACACTAATACAGATGCTCTAATGACGGCCTCTGTAGTTTCACCTATCTGTTTTTAAACCTGTCACAAGGTACCCAATTAAAGTTGCCACATAGGTAGCCTTGTAGCCAGTTTTAATCATGTTCACTTTAGCACTGCATTTCACACTAAGCACACCATGCTCACATAGGGTTTTAGTTCAACCCTCCTCATCAACATAAAAAACATCCCTGTGCTCCTCCCTCGCAGTGAGGGGGTTGTAGCTCGAGTAGAGTCAGGTCATTTACACAAGGAGGCACCCCTATGATGAAGTATGACACCTCTGGTGTGTGAGGGGAACCGTCCTGAAATGGATTCCCCACCCCCCAGTACATGGTTGATATAATCCTGAAGCACTTCATAATTCTATTTCGGACCCATGGCCCTTTTTTGTGTTAGTAGTAAAATTACTGTGACAAAATCATATGACTAACTTCCGACGAGACCCAATTTTACTGGCAATAAAACTGGCCAGTCAAATCATTTTAGGATTTGACTGTAACAACAGGCAGGCCTCGACTAAGGTGTGTGAAATTTGTGCACTTTGTTTTTGCATATTTGCCTCAAATTTCAGCAAAAGTACTTGAAATTAACTGTAATTAGTCAAAAATGGAGCAGTATTTTAGCATTAAATGCATCTCTCCATCTATTTTAGACATGAAGGGCGCATTTTACTCAAAACAGTGCAAGAAAACGCACCACCTACAACAGCCTCTCAAGCTCTGTTGGTTGCATTGTTCCTGCATGTTTGCAGTAGATGTTTACTGCAAAGGGAGCATTTACAGTAACCTTTTACAATGAACGGCATGTAATTATGCGATGAGCATAATAGTTTAATTTTGTAAAATTCAGATTACTAGAGTAATGCAAAATTGCCCTAATTATGCCAACATTACACAGATTTTGCCCCAGTCTGTGCTCTGCTGTTTATGCCTGGTTTGCACCCTCTAGAAGAAAGTTAAGGAAGCCACATAATCTTTGTAGACTTGAGAAGGATGATTTTCCTTTCCTTGCTTTAGAAAACTAAAGGTCTGTGTTAGACCTGTCATGCTTAGTGTGGTCTTTCCCCCAACTTTTTGCATTTCACCTCCCACTTTTGCTGATTCTTTTTGTTGGCTTTGGACTCTGAGCACTTTACCACTGCTAACCAGCGCTAAAGTGCATGTGCTTCTTCCCTAAAGATGTGAATAATTGGTGTATACCTGACTGACCTATTTAATTACTTGAAAGTATACTATATACCCAGGGCCTGTATGTTAAATGCTACTAGTGGGCTGCAGCACTGCTTGTGTCACCCATAGAAGAAGCCTTTCAAACCTGTCTCAGATCTGCCACTGCAGTGCCTGGAGGTGCAGTTTACTGCCACTTCAACTTGGCATTTAAAATTACTTGCCAAACCTTAAACTCCCCTTTTGTTACATAGATACATCCTTAAGGTATGCTCTAAGTAACCCGAAGGGCTTGACGCTATGTAAGTACAAATTAGGGCACGTCTCTTTATGTTTTACATGTCCTGGTAGTGACAAAAAGCCTATTTTGTTTTTCACTACTGTGAAGCGTACCCCTCTCATAGGCCAGCATTGGGAATTTCATAATACGCTTTTAAGATGCATTTCCTGATCAGAAAGGAGTAGCTTTTTCATGTTTCATATGTTTTCTAGTGGCAATGATAAATCTTCCTTACTGATGAAGCTGTATTTAACATTGCTGTTTTAGAAATTCCACTATTAGAAAGTGGACATTCCTCTGTACTTACTTTTCTTTGTACCTGACAGCCTGTCTCCAATACATGTCTGGGTTGGGTGACAACTACACATTGTGAATTCCCTGTAGACAGCCACAAACACAGGAAGGTGAGGCTCGTCTACATTCTGAGCTCTCATCTGCATTCTGATGGGTCTTCCTGTGCAGGGAGGAATGGAGAGGCTAACACTTACTCTTCAATAGGTAGTTTCCTGTCCACACACAAATGAGTGTTTAAGCCCCACGTATAGCCTGGCAGACATGACTGGGTTGAAAGGGATCCTTGTGCACTTTTGAGAGCTCCTCTGAAGTCACCCTCTACTTCAAAAGCTCTTTTGGGTATAAGTGCTAGGTCTCTGACCACCTAAAATAAGATACTTTTTGGACCTGTAACCAGACACTGCTGGATCTACATCCCTGCATTGCCAGAAGGACTGCTGTGCTGCCAGGAAGGGCTGCCACTCTGCTTACTGCTCTGCTGTGTTGTTTTGCTGCTTGCTGCCTTGTTGCTCTGGCTTGCTCGAAGTCGAATTGCTCTCCAAGGACTTTCTGGCTTGCCTCCTGTTCTCGAATTCTAAGGGCCATTAAAGACTTCACAACTGCCATGAAACTCTACAATCGGGAGTCTGGCAGCTTCACTTTGACCAGAAGCAAACAGTGCCTTATGAACAGCTTGTGCTTTTCAATAACGAGCGCTCTGCCGGGAGAGAGATTGATCGACTTTCTGCCTTGCTCAGGATCAGGCCGTGCCTTGTGAAAAGAATGAGCACTTCCGTGGGTAAAGACTAAGTGCCCTGCTTCTGCAAAAAAAACTGTAGCGCCACATTAAGCTGCATATCTGTCGCAGAGTGTTGCCAGGCAATGTTGTGCACTACACTTCAGAAGGGAGACTGCTGCAGTTCTGCATGAGAACAGCTCAGGGCGGCCCACATTAAGCCCAAGAAAGGAGACCGCTGCATCGAGAGTCCCGTCTATGAGGCCCACACCGCTGCCCATTGGTCTTGCTTGCTACAGCACCAGGAGAAGGTACTGTGCATAGTTGGACCTGGGAGATCCCTGCAGCTGACTGTGCTCCCTTTTGCAGGCAGCTGAGACTGCCTGCTTGACATGTCCCGAGGGACCGGACGAGAAGCTTCCTATAATAGTCACCACTGGACACTGATTTACCAACATGGTTGCAGCTGCATGGCTGATGATTGATTGCTTGGGTGACACCCTGTGTAACCCGTTTGGCTTGACAGTATATAAACTGCTAAAGGCCAGTGTTCTTTCAACATTCATCTCTTCAAGCACTGTGATTTACCTATTTTTTTTTAATGCTCATATCATGTAAAATATATATTAGATTTGTATTGTTTAGGCCTTAATATGTTAATAATTTAACAACCTATTTTTATAAACCTATGTGGAGTCTTTTTGCCATGTATTCATTGTCTTACTGTGTGGGTGTGTTGCACAAACACCTTACACATTGCCTCTTTTGAGAAGCTGGCCTGCTCTGTGCAAGCTGTCAGAGGGTGAGCACAGCAAAACACACACGATGATGGACGGAATGTTGCACATTGGCAAAACATTCACCCCCAGTCACAGATCTGGGTTTAATCCATCGTTATTTTGCTTACCACGCCACCCCAGTTCAGACATGGCCATATGCAAATTAGTCTTGACCCTGTGCCTCATGGGAACAGTCCAGCCCGAACTGACAAGCCATGCCTTCCCTGGACCGAAATCAAGCATCCTAGGACCGGTTTCGGGGTTTCACCCCTCTTCAGCCAGGATAGCTTGACTCCAGTGGCATAGTGAGCACGGGAACCACGTCTGGCCATACCCTTCCCACATAGGGCGAACAGCAAAACACACAAGATGATGGACGGAATGTTGCACATTGGCAAAACATTCACCCCCAGTCACAGATCTGGCGATCACGAACTGCCAAGAGGGTGAGCACAGGTCAACTTAGTTGTGTATCTAGTTTGCCATGATTAGAGTGGTGGGTTCTGCCTGGTCTGGGTGCATACTTCAGCCAACCAGAAACCTAATTTTCAACATTCTGATCCTGTGGATTTAGTGCACAGTAGGGAGAAGGAGAATAAGTCCCTATGTATTTCACCTTTTCATGTATAGTGCTGGGGAAGCCACACTATGTCATAATATAGGGATTATGAGATTCATTACAAATAGTTGAGTCTAAAGACATATAGTCAGTCAAGGGGTTATGCCTCTATGATTAGGCTTAATAGGCTCCATAGATTAATAGCTCATTTGGCAAATTAGGTTTTACATTTGGCGAGGTTTCTATGTCATAATCCTAGAAATTACTTTCTGTATGCCATAAGGCGGGTGATGGGAATTTCAGCTTCTTGCAAGAAGCAGTAATGGTTACAAATCCATGTCTAGGAGGGAGTATCTGCTCCAGGACAAGAGTGGGTTGAGAGTGTGGAAAGGAAATAAAAACAAATGGGTAGTGTTATACCTCGTCTGGCAGTTTTCAAGACTAAAACTATTGCTTGTTTCCTAATATGGTGATTCAACTTTTATCTTGCAATGTAAATGGTATCAATAATAGGTGCAAATATTCGGCTGCTCTAGCTTGGTTTAAGACTTTAGCTCATAATTCTGGTTTAAATGTGGCTCAGAGAGGGGTGGCTATTTATTTCATTGTATTTATTTATGATGCAAAATAATACAAATGAATAGAGATCAGTTAGGAAGATGTTTATGGGTCACAGTGGCAAGAAATCCAAAGTATATAAACTTTGCAAGCTATTATAACACAATTCATAATGACGTATATGCCAGCAATCAGCTATATAAGGCACCATTGTGCCGTTTCTATAATTTTACATGAGAGCTTTAAAGTTATCCAGACACTTGAAATCAATGCTTTGCATAAACGCAAGACACAACTTAAACCAATAATAGCATCTGTTTTTTTCCAGTTTGAAAGTGGATTGTGGGTTCCACGGCGTTTAGATCATTTATGTAATAAACAATATATATGTTGTTCTCCAAGGTGTAATACTGCCACCAGGTTAGAATTTTTTGACATTTCAAAGAGCTACCCTGTTATTTCAAATAGGTTTTCTGGTCACACTATTATCTCATTGAAGATGGAGACAGACAGTACCTTGACCCCTAATTTAAGATGGACATTTGATAAAACCTTAGATTTGTAATAAATAGCAGAAACTCACTTACTTATGGCAGAGTTTTTTCTGGTATGTCAAAGCTGTCCCAGGCTATACAAAATCTGAAAGATTATGTTAATTTGAGTGTACTTCTGAATGAAAGGAACTTTGAACAAAAATATTAGGACAATAGTGAGCATGAAAATTATAAATAATTTACCCATTTTATGAGCAAATTAGTAACAATTCAATATCTCAATATTTGAAAACTATACATTTTCATCATCTCTCTCTGGTCGAGCAACCAAGTATGAATAATCCTATTACTTTTACAGATAATTAAATCTGTATCAGATGGTTTAGGCTGATGTGCCGCAAGTTGAGAAAAAGGGTGTGCCAGCATTTCTTTATGCGGACGACGCAGTCCTTATGGCAAGGACTGTGATTGGCCTAAAAAAACTAATATCCAGCTATGTCAACTTTATGAAGGACTTGAGGCTGGAGCCAAATTATAAGAAAACTTTTGTCATGATTTGTGGCCCCAAAAATACAAAGTCCTGTAGCCTGAATATAGAAGATAAAAAAGCTGGATAGGGTTAGTTCCTTTCCGTATTTAGGCCTGGATTTTGATGAAGGTTGTACGTGGTATACCTGCATAAATAATAGAATAACAAGAGTCACACGTGCAGTTGGTACTACTTATTCACTTGCTATGTCCATAGGTAAAAAGCCCATAGAGATTTACAAATGTAAATATATTCCGATTTTAACATATGGTATGGGGATCTGGGGACGCAGGGATGTACTTGCTATGCAGATGGAGGAAACAGATTTTGCTGTAGAGTTTTAGGAGTGCCCCCTTCCTCGCCGCATTTTCCCCTCCATTTGGAGCTGGGTCTCAAGTATGTCCAAGATACTATAAATGCTGCACCTCTAGCTACCTGGTGTTCTATCTGGACAAATGAAGAAGCTTATTTTAATGAGGCAATTATTAGAGACTGTTTAAGCTGCACTCATGGCCTTTGCATCCCCTGGCTCCAATACATTAAAACCTGTTTTACAGTGGTTGGTTATTCCTCCTTGTTTGAGCACCCAGATCTAATTGGTAAAGGGGATCGACAGAGGGTTTTGGTGAGCTTTCGAAAACACAACGAATTGTCTAGGGAACTGTCTGCAGTACCCAAACCAGGGATTATTGCCTTATACAAGTTTTATTTATTTGCTGAGTTTTATATAGCACTCGCTAGACCCAGAGCGCTTTACATGAGGAATTAGCGAGTTACAAAATGACAGCAGTTACAGGAGTCTAGTTTCACATAAGAAACAAAACAGTGTTACACAGTGACAAGAGGTACTCTAGCATAGAATACCATATATACACGACATATGGGGAATAGAAGGTAGACGGGGAAAAGTAAAAAGGGGTGGGAAGAAGATTGGGTCAGGTAGAACTGGCAACGGGAAAAGTACTTCAGGGGAACCAAAAGTCAATGTGAGAGACAAACAAACCGGCTAGGAGTTTAGCAATCATAACATTCGGTGTCGCAGTGACTGATCAAGATGAGAGGGGAATATAAGACCAATAGCGGGGGTCAACTCAGGATGAAGGTCCGTCAGGCGGCACAGGGTGTAGTCCAGTGGCATGTTGAATCGGATTGAAGCCGCCAAGATGGAGGACCCGGGTCACGGGCACAGATGGCATAACCCAAAATGGCAGGACATGTAAAAATCCAATCACAAAACCACAAGGGAGCTGGCTCCACGGAGCATGGTTGGGTTGGGTGGGGGGAGCAGTTACCGGAGCAAGGAGGGAGGAGGGCTGAAGGTTGCCGATCACAACTCAGGTTGTTTACATGCACATATTCGGGCGGTAGGGGCAGCAGACTCATCGATTTGGTATGCCACAAAATCAGCTCGGGCGCCCAAGCAGTAGCCCCGGAAACAAGGGGGAGCAGCAGCGGGGATCAAGAGGGTGCTCCTCACCAGGCTTGAGAAGTGAAAAGCAAGCTCGGGGACACTGGACCTTCTTATATTGCCCCGTATCTATTATATGTAAACAATGTGCATGAAAGGAATTTGTTGTCTAGATTCAGGCTGTGGTCTTTGCGGTGGTTGATATGCTTTCCCCTGGGTCAATATTCTTTGGAATCTATCACCATCTGTCCTTGTGATGAACATTCGAGTCAAACCATTTCACATTTTGTACTTTTTGTCAGTTTTTTCTTCCGTTTACCAGGACATTTTTAATATCTGTTGTGCGCAGACACAAAGTTTCCAAGTGCAAAGCGGCTCTGTACTTTTTGCAGGCACTCAATAACCGTGATGTCTGCTTTGCCGTTGGGAGCTTTTTGAAGTGTATTTTAGCAAAGAGAAGGAGCGTGCTGTTTTAATTCCAATGCACTTTACCATTTTTCAGTATGGATTGTATTTGTATGGCTGCTAAAATGTCCATCCCTGCTACTAACTCTCTATAGGATTGATTTTATTATTCATGTATTTTATTGGATAATATTTGCTGCTACTGATGGCTGCAGTCGGCTTTTGCACTTTTGGATAATATCTGCTGCTACTTATGAACCCAATCGTTTTGCACTGTCACTTTGTTCAGAGAAAAATTACTGTATTTTCTTGCTGTTGTATTCTTTTAAATGGCAAATGAGTTTGTATTTGCTGAGATGTGCTTGATTTTATATGATGTTTTTAATATTGTGAATCTTTTATGACCTGTCTTCGGAAGGACGAATAATAAGAATTGATTGGATGGTTTAGCCAATGCAAAAGATGCAATACCTGTAGAGGCATATAACATATTTTTTCCACAGTTACATGAAACTTTATTAAGTCTATTCAACCAAATTATGTTGGGAGGAGCGGTCCTTGCCTCTTTTTTAAAGACAATGCAAAATTGTAGTTTAAAGAGCTGGAAGACTCCAAATGATCATAAATCTTATAGGTCAATTCCCTAATTGAACATTGACACTTATTAAAGTCATTGTAAATCGCCTTAACTCGATCACATCACCTTTAATATACGAAAAGCAAATTATTCTTGTAAACCGATCAATGTCAATGTCGGAAAATAGCAACTATTTTATACATTCAATAAATACAATCAATAAACATTCAAAGTATAATTACAAATCTTCAACAATTATGATTGGTGATGAAAAAACATTAAAATCTGTGAATTGAACAGTAATTTGATATTTTATGGCCATTTGATTTTCCTGACCAATTTATTTATGTTATTTAAAAAAACTGCACTCGCATCTATCATAATAAATTTTATGTGAGCTTGTTACAAGAAGATTTACCAAGTTATACATGAGAGGTGTCTGATGTCTCCCATATTATTTGCTCTCTTTGTTAAACCCCTGGCAAATAAAATCTGAAATGGGTCTTCTATTTTGCCACCAGTGGTAGTTATAGTGAAATTATACGTTTTTTTCCGAAGACATGATTCTATATTTGCAAGCTAATAGATCCAATATACAACATACATTAGATATTATCCACATGTTTACTCACATTAGTGGGCACAAACTTAACTATGGAAAATCAGAGATCATTTTGTTTAATAATCATATTAATGACTTTCCAGTGGAATTAAGAGGTAGACTTAGCCACTCTCAATCATTTTGATATTTGGGGATTGTTTTTGGTTACAAAACAATATTTTGACATTGCTTAGGTTGAGCTAGATAGACACTCTTAACAAAGTTTCGATATGTCAAATCATTTGATATTAACTCTCTGTCTATAATTGGGTGATCAAAATGTCAATCTTGTTGCTGTTTATATGTTTATTCTCCACTGTTCACATAACAACCACAAAGAAATGTTTTTATAAAATGGATACTCAATTTTAGAATGTAATTTGGAATAATCAGTGCACATGTCTCAAGCTGAATTGCTTGCAAATGGAAATATATGGTAGGTTGCTGGTACTAAATTTCTGACTATTATCATGCAGGCCTAATGGACACTCAATCTCATCTGATTATTACTCTAAATACTAGCCTCTGCATGATAATTATTGCTTTATGTAATGATTAAAGAATCAGGAGTACATCTACCGGCTTTTAAAAAATCATTAGAACACCAAAGAAAGTACAATATAAATGATTCAGGAATAAGTTTTATGAATAATTTTTCTAAAGCGCACAATGTAGCAGAGTGCATCTACTTTTTATTGCTTAATAATTGTAAAGGGTTAGGTCTGTTTCAACTAGTGAAAGATATTAAGAGATGACATGATACAGGCTTTTAAACTATTGCCAATTACAAGTTGAATTCATCTTAGAAATCGTGGGATCGGTTGCAGATTTCAGATTGTAATGATTGTGGTGGGTTCCGATTCAGGTTTAAAAAATGTCAGACATTTCAGCAGTCCCACTGCATGATTGACGAGGATGCACATATAACATATTGACTGTTTTTAAAGTATTCTTTGAGATGTCTTGGATGCTAATACAGAGGTCCACAACCTACCGAACATGTCTCATTGTTGTCTGGTTATTTTGTTAAAATAGAAAAGATCCTAGGCTGACAAGTACAACAAATGAATCGTGTGAAATACCCTGAGTTATAAGATCTTCTGGACCACCAGCTTTAGAAAGATAGATTTTTTGTCAAGATGACTGTTGTACTATAACACCCAAAGCAATTATAAAGCTTTTCCATCATGTTTAAATGGTTGTTTTAGATGCTCTAACAATCAACTAGGCAATTGGAAACCTATACCAGCAACATGCCCATGTTTGTCTGTATTTTGGGAAGATCTGTTTTCACGTTAAGCTCTAGTTTGGGTAAGAATCTCATACCTCATTATTTTATTATTTTGTTTGGTTAGATAAGAAACCATAAAGCTTTAACAGGTCCAGTGTGGAAGTTTGTTTTTACCTTAATGTCACTTGCCAATTCTTCAGTACTGGAAATCTGCAGACATTTATTTTTGCCCGCTTGACAGCTAAAATGGAATGAGTAAGAGAAACAGATGCCAAAAAGAGAGGCATCTCAGAAGCCTTCCCAGTTTCTTTTAATTATTTAATGTATTACCTATATGGCAGACAAATTTGAACTTTTACACTTCTTCTAACTATTGATTACGGGCTATAAAATATCTACATACTGTATGGAGTTTCTTTTAGATTGATCTGATCTCATGAATTATCTTGATTATGTGTATTGATTGATTTGTAAATATGAATGACAATGTGATTGTTCTATTTTTTTATTAATACCCAATTAAAAAAGAAATAAATTAAATATGTCAAACCTGCACACAAATATTGTTGAACCATGTCAATGCAGCTGCCAAATATAACTTGAAATCTAACAACAATTCCATACTTAGCAATAGATAACTAAACACTTAAAAAAGCACACACGTCTACGCCCAAGAGGCTCCACATAGATTCACGAGAGGATCTTGCTTGCAAACATCCAACATAATATATTACTATACAATACATTACTCACAGTTTATCTTAACGGCTACTTACTCTCTGATGAAACCCACCTTGAAACAATATGAAACAGAAGTAAATACAATATTAGTATGCCACTTTGACTCCGTACAACAAATATATGAGAACCATGAAGGGCACCCAAATTCTGAAGTAGTACTGTACCACAAAAATGGTTTAAAATGTTATACAAGTACATGTAACATAACATAATGTAACATAGCCTAACATGATTACATAACACAAAATTACTTAACATA
Source organism: Triturus cristatus (assembly GCF_964204655.1). Lineage (NCBI taxonomy): Eukaryota > Metazoa > Chordata > Amphibia > Caudata > Salamandridae > Triturus > Triturus cristatus. The sequence goes on from NC_140590.1 coordinate 920,270,450, forward strand.
GACTAACAAAGCAAATTTACAACAGATGGAGATTGTAATCACTCCCCACTGTCATATACAAATCTTAAATAAAGTTGGGCTTAAGGAGTATCTTTGTAAATAAAATGGACACTGGCCCCTTTTTTTCAGCAATTGGCTACCTTCCAAGCTGGATACCGACTATACTAGAAAGTACATTTTGGTACATTTAAGCGAAACATTTTCACACATTGCCCAAAGGCAAGCAATTTTACACATATATCTTTTTTGACAAAATGATTCATACATGTAAGCTACAGACACTTTACCCGACGACCTCAATAAAGGTCTTTAGTAATTTGTATCCTTTGCTTCTAATTTTTTGTTTTATGACCTCGCCTTGGAGATGTAACATATGACCTATTTTGCTTCCAGCGCTGTATCATTTCGCCTATTTTAATAACCTTTTACTGGTCCGTACTTGGAACGCTTGGTATTAAGGGGTGAAGGAAAATTATGTTTTTTATTTTTAAATGGCACTGAAACAATAGGAGTTCAGGTAAAACGAATAACAATTGATTCTAAATTCTTCAAAGTTTTATAACTTTTTACAGCTGTCAGGCCGTTGGATTTACACTTGTTGAATATGTGATGTCACCTGTGAAGCTTGGCCAGCATCAATTTACATGCATATAATGTGCATTATGTTCATTGGAAAATGTTAGACATTTGTTACCCAGAAGCAGTATAAAATGTAGTTCATGTACCTCCATTTACGCTTCACCACTCCTCCCTTTCACACTCTTGTTTCTCAGCTTCTCCTTTTCCCCAATCCTCGATTGCATCCTGTATACTCTTTTGTTAACTCAGATCATTCTGTTTTTCTCTTCCTCCTTCCCATGCTCGTTCTTCGCTTTCTTTCTCGCCTTCCATTCTCCTTCCCCATCCCTATCATACCACAATGTGCAGTCGGATATCACAACACACAACTCCACACCACATCAGCCCAAACCGTTCACTTAACCAGAACTACGTTCCTACGCACAATTGCCCTCAAAATCACTCAACACCACACTGCTCTGCTTATGGCTACCAAACCATCAATCATCATATTCTGACACACCTGCTACATTGCCTCACACTGACTCACATGCACAACTTCACACTACACATTATTATACTACCCAGTTACTTCACAATGCCTCATCCATCACAGTGTCCTCCTCCTTGACAAGTCACTACATAAACCTGAGCCCCGGCAACTCAAACTACACACACTCATCATAAAGAGCACCACATTCCAATGTACCACCTCATGCAACGCATCAAACAACATCATGCATGACGCACCAACTCATTGACGTAATCATCTTCACCACATGATGTGCCGCTCACTATTGTATCCAACACAATCACCTTCACCGCATAACACTATGCTTCTGCAAATACATACTCCTGCATGATAAACGACAGGCTTTCTCCTCATCTCACCCTTCAGCACAATGAACTCTATCTCACAAGACACTATGCCACCAAAGAACCGCCACACCGCATCAGCGTTCTCATTCAAGTACGGTTCCAAACGACTTCACTGACCTGGTGCCAGATCCCACCAGTAGAGCACACTCACACAGGTGACTTTAGACTCGCCTCGAAAATCCAATTTGGAGGAAGATCACATTATCCAGCCACCCCCCCTCCCCCTACCTGTAACGTGCATCATGATAAAATCAAACACAGTGGTCACATAACAGTACTCAATCGTCACCGTCTTCCGACAATCACCACAAACCACTAACACTCTTATATGGCCTGGGTTTAGGATAACAGTTTATGATCATCCCCTCGACCTCTGGGACCTTACAGGCAACACTTTCTCGGATCGAAACAAAACTATGCCTCCAACCTGCCGACTGCTTTACAAACATGCACTGTGAGCTTGTCTCCAGGCTGTAGGTAACATGACTACCGAGAGCACCCTTACCCAATGTCACAACAGTGCCACTAGGCCAAGAAATGGATGAATGGATTAATGCGTTGCTACTCAAAATGAATGTACTGTAAAATAAAACTGATAAACATAAATTAAGGCTGTTTACCTATATGAACATACTGACTTTTTGCAATTGTAACACAATGATTCCTGTTTCTTAATTGCAAAAGGATACTGCAGTGACTGGAATTAGACTTAGCAATATTTCATCAGCAATGGAAATTATTAACTCATATGAGCCAGCTAAAAGTTCAAAATGTTTCTAGACTTGAGACGGAGGAGCTAAGGATAAAAAGTTGAATTGTTATTTATGTGTCGAGCTTCTAGCTGCCATTTTAATCTTGGAAGCAGCTTTAGAAGAGTTCTTTTGAAGACATGCCCTCTCTGACAGTGGTGTGACCCAAGTTGATGCCCCCACCCCTGAAGAGTTTGATGAGGGGCATCTGAGGGTCCCATATCACACACATTGTCATTGGTCTTGGGCTCGAAGGGTTCCCCCAGGCGGGGTGGGGCCCCTGAAGAGTTGAGGGCCCTCTGTGCCCCAGGTGATGCAGGAGCCTACATTACGCCCCTGTCCCCTGCTGCACTTGGACACTCAGAGGAACATAAGGGATGCATGCATACACTTGTGGATGCTTACGTTCACAAGTGTACATATACCGAATCACGTGCCTACCACGATAGCTCTAGATTCGAAGCTCTTTGCCTACTCCACCCTCCTAATTCTGTCGTGAACTACTTTTTTTTTAACAGCATCTGGATGTAGCAACAGCATTCCAGAAGCCAAGGGTACCATAGTGACAGCTTTATCATTCAGTGTCTGTGTATGTCTGTGAGGGTGAAATTCACAGCAGGTTCAAGCTGCATTTACCAGGTCATTGCAATGGTATCATGGTAAAGCTATACAGGGTAAGACTGGTCTATAGGGCAACCAGGCAATGCCCGACGGACTGGTCTGACAGGTCAGTGTGTGGACCAGTTTTCTGACTGTTTTGGGCCTGTTTTGTGGTCTGCTGGGCCGGTTTTTACTGATGATGTTGCTGATGTTAAAACAAACATTGCCTGCAGCAAGCAGAAATCCATGCCGTCTGCCATGCCTTGCAAGACGCGTATACAGCGTGTCTCTACAAGTTCGACTCTGTTCCAGTTGTCAAACTCGGGTCACGTTTTTAGTTCACTAATAGGGGTCACCTTTCTTTTAGTGTCTGGGCCTATGCTGGATCTCAGTTCGACCCTGAAGCTATCAGCTTCAGTTGTGTGTGGGAAGTTTAGTAGTTACCGCGTGCTGTACCTCGTATTACAACTCATGTCAGACATTGTTGTGTGAATGCTGATACATGAGGTGCTGTCTCTCATCGCCAGACCGTCCACAGGTTTACAAACTCCTAGAAGAAGCTCTGGCCTGTGGCTGTCGCCTTCATCACTCAAGTGAACACGTGTTCGTTCAAGGCAGCATCTCGGTACAAACGACAGCATACACAGTATCAAACATTAAATGCTTTACCAGTCTCACACAAGTATGCAAAGACTTGTTCTGCAACTTGCCCCTACCACTTGCGCCCCTGTCACTCGGCGCGCGCTCCGTCTCTGTTAAACTTGCGTTGTTTTGATACATGTCTCATATTTCTCCTGGGAGAACTGAAATACAATCGTTTCTTACTGCACTGATATTTTGTCAATATGTCCGTCTTAATTCAGTCTTCCCTCGTCCCACCGCTGTCACCTGCACCAGGATGTGGATTCTGTTTGAAGGAAGATGGACTGGTTGTGCAAACTTTTCCTAACACCGTATTTAACGTGATATCTGTTTTCTTCGTCCTGAAGTAGTCGGTGCTTTACGGTACTTGCAGTGAAATGCCTTGCCGCAGGACCAGAGGGCAGGTGTGGCAGGCTCGACGATGCGGCATTTCCACTTATAAACAGTACCTGCATCCCTTCACAGCGCGCCTTCTTGAAAACGGGCCCGAGTGATTCCTTTAACAGAAATGCATGCACATATATGTGGAAACAAGAGACGTTTTCAAGGGGGTGGGGGGGAGGGGGGGGGGTGCGTGGGAGTGCCATAGTACTGCCCATGTCTGAGTGATGCTGCACAAGTGGGTGTCACTTCGCAGATAACCCGCTGGCTTCGGCGATGCACGTGGGCAGGCCTCGTGTGCCCTGCGCTCACTTCTCCTCACTCCTACCCTTACACAGATACTTAGTCCAACATTTAGTCATGTCGTAGTGTTTCTGGGATTCCTTTTTGATAAGAATAAATCTTTCTGAATAATGTTTTACGAATGGGTTCAATACGGTAAAATACAACTAGTGTGAATGCACTTGAAACGAGTTTAAAGTAATGTATAGAAGTGTGTTTATTAAGGTGTTTTATTTAGGCCATATTTTGCTGAAAACTCAATTTTAAGGTAACATGGATGTTGTTCTGATGGTGCATTGTAATGTTATTCCTGTGTCTTCCCCCTTTCTCCTTGCCCCCTGCCTTTCTTCTCTCCTAAAAGGCTTTGCAGCGAAAAGACAAAATTACATAATCTAGTATTTTACCTAAATGTGCAGGTATTGTGAATAGACTTTTTAGTGTTCCTAATGTTGCAAAGTACTCAAGGTCCTTTCTGCTGTAGTTCCGATGCTGGTTAGCACTCTCTTATTGCTGTACAGCCCATTGTTTAGAAATGTTGCATATTAGTTGACCTTCCTGTGACAAGATGTTGCTGAAGCTGCTTCACAATCTCTTAAAATGGGATAATGTTATAGACTTAGTGGCTGATGCTACATACTCTGAGTTGCTCAGTATTGGTTACTTGTAGTCATGCCATGATGAAACTGCACGTTTCTCTCACTTCCTTTGCACGAATTGTGTATAAGAGACCCTTGGTATTCCAGGTGAGCCAGAAGACTTTCCTATTCTACTAGGGACTCTGTCAGTGTTAATCATGGCATTTCATTTTATTTCTTATCCATTTAATTTTTGCGACATTGTAATAAAATACTCTAACTCTTCATTGATACAGAACTCAGTTATTGAGCTGTGCCAGTTACTTATTTCTACTTTACCAAATTTATGTTGGGCTTGATGTCGAGGATGTTGCGTTTTATTGCAAGATTAAATCTGAACAGGAACCGACAGAGGTACATTTTAATTGATTTCAATTTTGGGGTGTTCTGAATTTTGGGGTACGGGGTTCTGCTTCATCATTCACAGGGGCTTCCCTTGGAGTGTGAGCTGCTCCTCGGCCCCTGTTGCCCTCTACGACAAGGCTGGAAGGTCACATGATATGAGCACTGTGTTATGGGGAAGGGCAGCGGAGTGCTCACTTCAGAAAAGGATCTCAACTTGCTGCCTTCTGATGGAGGCTTCCATGAGCAGGACATAATGGGCGTCTCAACGCATCTTCCAATGGGAGGGGAGGGGAGGGTGCTACATGAAGTAGTAGAGTTCGTGCAGATGGGATTGGCATGTGGATCAGCCCTGTACAGGGGGGTCTCGTATACCATGACCCCATGCATATTCACTATTTGACAAAATAAGCAATTTCTTCACTGCTGACATTTTTTTAGCAGATTTGTGTTTTTAATTCTCCCTAACTTCCCGCTGTCTCTATGAAGGCAAGCATCTGCAGCCAAGATTCTCAGTTCCATCAGGATGTTCTGCTCCAGTGCAGATGTTTTCCTTTGAAATCTGAGACTTCTAGTCCTGTCTTATAATGGAATAAAAAAGCTAACAAATCCCAGAATTCAAAGAGAAAAACGAAAATGGAGCAGCACGTTATGCATGGGCCTGGGAAACTTGGTAGGCCTAGTAAGCGCCAATAGCGTTACAGCCATTGGCCTTCTCCTGTCATGTGCTTTGCACACTCTTGGGCCACATGAACCTTTGGTAGTGGCTGCCAGCACTAAAGCTGGATCCGGGAGCAATGGTGTTCCCAGGGTAGCAGAGGGGAGTTCTGGTGGCTCCTTAGTATGGTGGATGGCATGTGAGACAGTATCCAAGTGTCTGCACCTGTCCACTTCCTGGCCTTTAAGATTATTTGGGGAAAACATGGACATTTCAAGTTGTCCCATGTCAGGCATGGCTAGCCTTTCCATGTCGGTGAATTTCCCTTTAGTCTAGCAATTGTAGCTGTATTTCTTTAATTGAAAACGCTGGTCAAGAGTTACCAGAATGCCTAGTTACAAACTGCACCATTTAAGCTACTTTCACTGACATGGAAAATCTTGAAAGTTAATTGAGCCTCCTATTAAATGAGCACTGAAAAAGCCAATCGATCTGACTCGTTTTAATTGTACGTGTTGTGTGTTTGATGTTGTGATTGTATCTTGATGTGGGATATATTTGGGTGCACTAACCACTTTCAGATGTATGCTGATGGTATACAAATCTACATCACCTTCATCTTCGACTACAACTTTCGAATCACTGCAAGTCAACTCTGTGGCCAAGCAGGTCGATATACTACTCTTCTCGCTCCTCAAAACCCTCCTCTCCTGCAAACTTCTCAACATATTTCTCCGATGAGATGTGCCAGGTAAGGATGGATTGCCTACAGCAACATGAGTGATTTAAACAGGCTTGTGAGGCTTGAGACCCCCAAACCATGCTGCGGAGATGTGCCAAAAGTTTGGAAAATGTGACCATGTCAAAGCAACTCTGACAGAGTTCGGCTGGCTTCCAGTGGATGGAAAGACCAAACTGAAGGCACTTTGTATCATGCAAAAGCCCTACTGAAATAAATGTCCGGTATGCTTACACAACCTCTCTGCCTCACTACATCACCGAAAGAAAACTCAACACGGCAAACTCATGCTTGATTTCCTGTTGATGCCTCTTCAACGGACTGTGATTTTAGGGAGTGATGAGGTGAAAACTCCACTATGCATATGACCCTCAGGGCTAAACAAGCTACGTCCAATTCTGGAAATTCCCAAACCCTTATGGTCCACATTTTTCCAAGCAAGACATCCGTATGCTGTACCAAGGTCCCCCAGCCGCTAATGCACTTCGCCACCTTGTTGTAAATTAAGGCAGAATGTGATTAAGCATTTACTGAAAACATTAGTGTTTCTCTCTTATCGTGTTTTCCTCATATGTTGGCCGAAGTCCGGACTCCATTTTGTATTGACATGCTGCCACGTGTTCACCACGAGGAGAGTCCGACCTCTGTGTTAGTTACTCTTGTAATCTGCCTAGCAACAGTTATAAATAGCTCCCTCTTGTCCATCTGGCGCATGCCCAGACTTGACCACATCTGTTATAATTAGCTTTGCTTGACCATGTGTTTTCGCGGGCTCAAGGAGTGTGTTAGCTCCGCCCATGTATTGATTTAGAATCGAGAATGACCCTAAATGGTAATGTTCTTCGACTTCATGTACTATCCACCCACTCATGAGCCCCTCTGTTGTGTATAAAAGGGGACTGTGTACGCAAGTTCTGTGTGCTACTCCTTGCAATACTGAAGAGTGTTGTGTGGATTGTAGGACCACCCTTAAGGGTTAATAAACATTGTTTTTGTACTTTGCAGTTTCCGTGCCAACTTCCTTATAGATTTCGTTACAGAAGAGCGAACCCTTGTCTCTTGCGGGCCTAGCTGGGGCTTGTATTCATCAATTGGCGCCCGTCACGTGGGGCTCATCGGCGACTCGGATGCTCGAAGGACTGGTCGCGACGAAGGTGAGGAGTTTGGCCAGGGACGTGATCACTGCCAGCGGCGTCTTAGCCTTGGCATCCCGAGGTTTTTCTTCCTTCCCTTCCGAGCTGACCATCTGGGTGGCGCCGGTCATCGACTGAGACCTCTTCTGTCGGTCCTGCCGTGAGAGCCGTTTGGGCGATTGTGGAGCTTGGCAGTTGGAACCTGGACTCTTGATTGGTAAGAACTGTTGTACGGTACTTGCTCCGAGTTTTGAAGCCTGGTGTGGCCATTTGAGTTTGATTGATGGTGACTAGTCATATTTTGAATTTGTCTTTGTGAACATATATGCGTTGCAACACATATAGGCAGGTAATGTGGAGAAATTTCTCCGGAGCTGTGTAAACTTGGAACGGCGCAACGATTAAGTGCCATTTTTCTTGATAATACTGCATATTTTGCATTATTCCTAACATGCCTGCTTTTAGCACACTCCGTAAGTGGTGCTGCTGTTTGGGTAACCGGTTGAACCTCGAGGAATCTGCTCCAGCTCCCCCAGAGGGGACTCCTAATAGGGATATGTACGTGAAGCATGGTCTTTCTTCCATAATGTACAGCACATTGTGGAGGAAATATACCAAGAAGGATCCTGAGTTGCGATGGCCTTTGTATGGATCGTTTGATATGCGTAAGATTGAGTATGTGGAACAGTGTATGTGTAAGCGACGTGCTCGTCAGGATATGTTTGAGTGTGTGCGGTTATGGGTGAAGGAAGTGCGTGAGCGAGAGAAACGTGAGAAAGCATTTTTTGATAAAGAGCAACGAAAGAATGATCATGTGCGAGCACAGGAAGCAAAGCGTCGGGAGGACAAAGAACAGACGGATAGACAAGAGAAAGAGCGTAGGCTACAAGTTTCGGGTCAATATGTTGTTCGCCAGCCATTTTATCCTGTCCTTAATAATCCTGATGACGATTTTTATTTACTAGATCGCTCTCCGCCCCCTTATGTTGGCGCATCCGCTCCGCGGCCGCAAGATTCCGACCCGGCTTCGGGTAAGGTAGACACACGGTCCATGTTGCCAGCCGAGCAAATGGCTGAGCTTCGGCAAATCTCCTTCCGTGCGCTGAAAGGCAAGGTATCCCAGGAGGACTTATTTCAAATTTGGGGGCCATGGCAGGAGAGAGATAAAGTGTATTTTCTGGGTCATTTCGCGGATGAAGTGATTACTGCTTTCCGAAAATATTCTCATGTTTTTGAGCCTGACGAAGTGTCTTCGGATGCCAGAGCAATACGTAACGGTGCTTTTTCTCCCTCTAAGGCTCCTGAGGCGGCTCGGCGGCTGTTCGCCTTGCGGGACGAGGTACTGGCCCTTCGAGAGAAAGCACGCCAACGAGCGGAAACGGAGAAGCAGTCGGATTCGGTTGCAGCAGAGGGCCACCCATCCGCCTCCCAGTCAGATAAGGATGACATAGTGCATGCTAAACCAATGCGAGAGGCGGCGCCTTTGTATGTTCCTCCTAAGGGAGCGGGGACTAGCTCCGATATTAACTCCGTCGATGCTAAGGGATATTTTGTGTATAATTGGGTTTATACTCCATGGCATAGAGCCGATGTTATGGCGTTAAAGAATGCATTGCCTGACCCCCGCAAGAATCCAGCGGCCTTCTATGAAGAAGTCGAGGGGGCCTTGAATTCTTGCATTATGACCTTAGCGGATATAGATCTGTTCTTTGGCCTTATTCTACCACCGGACACGTGGCGATCTGTCCGAAAGGTGGATGATATAGTTGCTTTTAAGGCCCGGTGGTCTGACCTTGAGGATGAGGATAGGGAGCGGAAGCCCGCACAGAAACCTCCCCGGAATATTCTAGATCTCCCTGCTGCTATTGTGGCTAAATTAAAAACAATAATCCCCCCCAAGAAGATTGACTGGAATATGTTGGCGGCATGTAAGCAGAAAGTTGATGAGTCAGTGGCAGATTTCTTCACGCGCTTTGAAGAAACGTTCCATGATTTTAGTGGCCAGTCGCTTACCGACGACACAGGCCGCCACCTTTTCGCGGACAAATATGTGGCTAATCTGCTGCCGGCAGTTGCGGCCCGGTTAAAAGCGAGTGAGAGTTCTTGGTCCTCCGCGACACCGACGGCCCTTCTGACCATCGCCCAGTATTATGAGCGTCAGGAGCACGAGGCGAAGGGCCAGGAGGAGAAGAAGTCGAAAGATCTCAAAACGAAAGTTATGTTAGCACAAGTATATGGCCCGCCCCGCCGGGGTAATAACAATAGGGGAAGGAGCGGATCTTATGGTCCCCCTACGGGCCGACCTGATTTAAATAAGAACCAATGTGCGTACTGTAAGCAGTTGGGCCATTGGGCCAGGGAGTGCCCAGCGTTGCGCGCTTCGCGGCAGGGGCACACTCTGGGTGGCCAGAGAGGTAGAGGGGGCTTCTCGAACTTTAGAGGGACCTCTAACGATAATGTCCGTTTTGATACTGCAGGACAGCACCGAGATAGCTCGAATGTTTTTGATCGCCAGCATCAGTACCATGTATCGGACATCGATCACTCGGGATATCACGATTCTCAGCATGCATAGGAATGCGTAGGATGGGGGTCCGAATCAGTTGAGGTGCCGGTCGATCAGACGGGTCCTTATGTATCGGCTGAGGTTTTAGGTTCTACTGATCAGTTCCTAGTGGATACAGGAGCGACACGTAGTGCATTGTCTAGGTACTTGGTTCCGGGGGCTCCCCCATCCGGCTCAATAGTTACATCGGTAGGGTTTGACGGTACACTTTCCCGAAGCCCTCTTTCACAGCCCCTTGCATTTAAAGTTGATTGTTTTTCTGCGCCTTGTCCGTTTCTGCTTGCTCCGTACACACCGGATAACACTATGGGCCTTGATATGTTAAAGCATTTTAGGGCTACGATTCGCTGTTCCCCTGAGGGTGTGAGGGTGATTTTAAATGACAACTACCCCCGATCTGAGCGGATGTGTACGATCTCAGAGGATGCGTTGTTGGCTACCCTCCCCCAAACTTTATGGGCAACGTCGGACACGGATGTGGGACAAATGGTGATTCCTCCAGTCCACATTAGTGTCCAGGAGGGGGCGGTGCTACCGCGCCTCCCCCAGTATCGTATTTCCCAGGAGGGCGAGGAAGCTCTCATACAGATTGTGCAAGATTTGATCGCAGTGGGAGTAGTGGAAGAAGTCCCCTATAATATCTGTAACAGCCCGATTCTCCCTATTCTGAAAAAGGACACGGATGCAAAGGTTTATCGGTTCATAATTGATTTGAGGGAGGTGAACAAGATCGTGATACCTCAGTACCCGGTGGTTTCCGATATCACGACGTTGCTCACCCTGGTCCCGCCTACGGCGACCGTGTTCTCAGTGATTGATTTGAAAAATGCCTTCTTTTCTATTCCCATTCACCCTGATAGCCGATTCCTTTTTGGGTTCACATTAAACAATAGATCTTATCGCTTTTGTAGAATTCCCCAGGGCTACACAGAAAGCCCTAGTATTTACAGTCAGGCTTTGAAACGACAGTTGGATTCCTTTGCTTTACTCGAGGGGGTCGCCCTCATTCAATATGTCGATGACATCCTGTTGGCGGCTGACACCCTGGAGTTGTGCGAGGAAAGTACGATAGCCTTACTTTCCTTTTTGGCATCCCACAATCACAAGGTCTCTAGGAAGAAATTGCAATTCTGTAGACCAAAGGTGACTTATTTGGGTCACCTTTTGTCTAAGGAGGGGCGTGCACTCACACCAGATCGTATCCAAGTAATTTTGGACACACCAAGGCCATCCACGCAGAAGGATGTGCGTGCATTTTTGGGTCTTGTTTCTTTTTGTAGACAGTGGATATTGGGGTTTTCACACATAGCTAAGCCATTACTAGCGCTCTTGACAAAAGACACGCCCATCCCGATCCCCTGGTCAGATGAGTGTGACGCTGCTTTTCAGCAATTAAGACAGGCCCTTTGTTCAGCACCAGTGTTAGGGACCCCTGATTATGCAAAACCCTTTTCGTTGTATGTGCATGAGAAAGATGGATGTGCATTATCAGTCTTAGTGCAGATGCACGGCGATAAGCAGCGCCCTTGTGCATACTTTTCGGCTGTGCTTGATCCTGTCGCCCGAGCATTACCAGGGTGTTTTCGCTCGGTTGCGGCGACAGCTGTGTCAATACGGCAGAGTGAAGGAATTGTATTGTCCCATAAACTGTTGGTGTTAGTTCCCCACGCTGTTGATGCCCTGCTTAATCAAACAAAGACGCAGCATTTGACCAGTGCCCGTTTAACGGGATATGAGTTGACGCTTTTGGCTCCTCATATTACGTTAAAAAGGTGCGTGACATTAAACCCGGCCACATTGTTGCCATACCCCGAGACCCAGCCTGAGGCACAGAAAGCGCATGATTGTATTCTTGTGACTGAGGAACAAACAAAGGGTCGTATTGATCTCCAGGATACGCCCTTTTCAGAGGTAGATGGAGAGTTGTGGGTAGACGGATCATGCCTGAAGCTACCAGATGGTACGACTTCAGCAGCGTATGCAATTACCACGTTACAGACGATAGTGGAAACAGCACGCATACCACAGAAATCAGCTCAAGCAGCGGAACTGATAGCGTTAACACGAGCGTGTGAGCTCAGTACAGGATTGTGTGTGAATGTTTACACAGACAGCCGCTATGCCTTCGGAGTAGCGCACGATTTCGGCCTACTCTGGAAGGAGAGAGGGTTTTTAACGTCACATGGGGTACAGATAATGCATGGGGAGTTAGTTCATAACCTTTTAACTGCATTGACATACCCAAAGAAAATCGCCATTGTTAAGTGTAGCGCCCATAGGAAAGTGGTTGATAAGGTTGGAGAAGGGAATGCGTTAGCAGATCGAGTAGCACGGGAGACTGCGATGCAGCCCGGTACTACTGCCATGTATGTAGTGAAGTCACAGGTGGAGAGATGGCATGATGCGAAGGAGGAAGTGCGAGAAATACAAAAGACCGCTTCTGACAAAGAGCGGGAACAATGGGTTAGCGAAGGAGAACTGGATGACGAGGGTTGCTGGAGAAATAAGCAGATGGATAGATGGAAATTACCCACGGCTTTTGTACAACCTATGGTCCAGATGGCACATGGGCTAGCACATGTTGGAGCTTCCGCAATTGTGAAATTGCTTACCCAAGTCTGGGAGCATCCAGAGATTGCTAGCACAGCAAAGAGGGTGGTGCAGACCTGTATGATTTGTCTGAAGTACAACCCAGGGAAAGGCACTCGAACTCCAGCAGGAGGATTTGCGACACCCACTGCACCCTTTGAGGTTCTGCAGATGGATTACATCCAGCTTGAGCGCTGTAACAATTTGAAGTATGTTCTAGTAGTGGTTTGCGCCTTCAGTAAGTGGGTTGAGGCGTACCCTGCGAAAGACAATACTGCAATGACTACAGCGAAGCTATTGCTGAAAGAGTTTTTCCCCCGATACGGCGTCTGTAGACTTCTGTGGAGTGATAATGGCCCTCACTTTGTAGCGGATGTTATAAAGTATGTTTTGAAGGGCCTAGGCATCACTCAGAAGTTCCATGCCGTGTTCCACCCTCAGTCTGCAGGGCTAGTCGAGAAGTATAATGGTACACTGAAGCTTAAGATCGCCAAAATTCAAGCTTCAACATCTTTGACTTGGCCAGACGCCTTGCCACTGGCGTTATTGTCAATTAGGTCGGTGCCACACTCTCGAACCGGCCTTACGCCCTATGAGATTGTATTTGGACGACCAATGAATATTTGGGGTCCACCAAGGCCTAAGGCTGTGTATGATGTACCTTGTGTGATGATGGGTGACTATCTGGCACAGTTAACGGATAACTTGGTTTCTATTCATCAACAGGTCCGAGAGGCGCTCCCTGATCGGTCTACTGGCGAAGGACATGGTCTCCGGCCCGGAGATCATGTGATGATAAAGGTCTTCGATAGATCGAACAGTTTGGAGCCGAGATGGGTCGGACCTGAGCAAGTCCTTCTTGCAACGAGGACGGCAGTGCGAGTCTCGAACAGGAAGAATTGGATCCATTCCTTGCACTGTCGAAAGGTACCGCCCGGATTGGTGGAGTCTGCCGTGCTGACCGATCAACGAGACATCTTAGCAGCAGAGACAGGCCGTGCTGCAGTGCCAAACGACACTGAGGAGCTCTTTTCGGACCACACGACTTCTGGAGGAAGGCGATATCATCTGCGATCAAGGAAGTGAGATCTTCAGTACTGGGACATACTGTCAGAACGGCCCTTGGGTTAGTGAAACGGAGAGCCGCTGAGGCAAGGGGGGGGGATCAGCCCTGCATTAGTGTAGCGACACCCGTCTTGGCCCGTTGGTGAAGAAATCAACCGCTGCCCAAGGGGAAGAGTTCTGACAGACTTTTAGTTTCAGGAAGATATTAGGGTATTGTTTCCTTTGACATGGAGAAGAAGAAGATTTTTTGTGCGTTGGGGTTCATGCTAACAGTAGCTATCGTTGGTATAACCACATGGTTTGTGGAGGAGGCAACTCCAGCCCGAAAGACACTTGTATTGACGACTCCAGTGCCTGCGGAGCACTACTTTTACACATTGCCATATCAAGAGTTGAAGCATCGACAATCCTATTTGAATAACACTTTCATTCAGATGCTGCATCACACCCACGTTGCTACAAATGCTACGAACTGTTGGATATGTGGGATGATGCCAGCCCATCAGAAGAAAGGAGGTACGCCATTCATACCACTTCCTTTCTCTCACAATGGCTCTTGTAGAGCATGGTACACTCTGTTGTTTGCCACTCGGAAACCGACAGTGGGACGACTGCTTTTTAGACTTAATAAAGAATGTCATCAGGACAGAAATGGATATCCACAAGCAAATGGAACGATTTGGGAATGGGAAGAGTACCGACCAGACAATGAATCCATTCCCTATATCTTTACGAACACTAGAGACACTATGGGGAAGGACAAGTTTGTGATCCAAGTGGCACAAGCCCAAGCGGACCTGTGTGTCCAGAGTGTGGGTTTTATCCCTGTTGGTGTCAGTGATTGTTTAACTGTTCTGAATATCGACGGACTGAATAACAGCACCTTCCTAGCATCCCATAATACCTATTTTGTATGTGGAAATAAAGGTTATTACCGTTTGCCGGCTGGGTGGTCCGGGGTATGCTATGTATCATTCCTACTACCCCCTGTATTCCTAGCACCTGCATCGTATCATAAAGACCTGAAATTGTTGAATAATGTGACTGTAAATAGGTATAAACGTACTTTATCGACGGATGATGTGGATCAAACTGATACCAGTTTGCAACAGTATATTGATTTTAATTTAGGATTGTTCTTCTTTGTTGGTGCCGCCTTGAATAGTAGGAAGATCCGAAGATTAACAAGAGTGGTAGAAGCTGTGACAAACCAGACTGCTGCTGCTCTTGGGAATCTTACGGAAGAATTACAGATTACCAGAATTGTTGCATTGCAGAACCGTATGGTATTGGATGTAATGCTAGCTGATCGAGGAGGAGCCTGTAAAATTATTGGAAGTAGCTGCTGTGTGTTCATTCCTGATCATACGCCATCCGTTTATAACGCCATTAATAAGCTGCATAAAATAGCAGCTGAAATCCACACGGAAAACGGCACTTGGTCCTTTTCTGGATGGTTTTGGGCATTGGTTACTGCCTGGGGATGGAAGGTCTTAACTGGTCTTTGTATTATCATAGCAATTCTATTCTTTCTCTGTATGTGTATTCAATGTGGACCATTATGTTGTTCTGTATGCATTTCATTCTGCATTCCAGATAAGAAAGCTATTGCCGAAGTTGCCCGCCAGAAGGGTCTAGCTAAAGAGGTTAAAGGAATGATGATAATTGACATATACGATGATTATTCTTGGAAGCCAGATGTCTTCAGTAAATGCTGAAAGGGTCGTCTGTTGTAAATTAAGGCAGAATGTGATTAAGCATTTACTGAAAACATTAGTGTTTCTCTCTTATCGTGTTTTCCTCATATGTTGGCCGAAGTCCGGACTCCATTTTGTATTGACATGCTGCCACGTGTTCACCACGAGGAGAGTCCGACCTCTGTGTTAGTTACTCTTGTAATCTGCCTAGCAACAGTTATAAATAGCTCCCTCTTGTCCATCTGGCGCATGCCCAGACTTGACCACATCTGTTATAATTAGCTTTGCTTGACCATGTGTTTTCGCGGGCTCAAGGAGTGTGTTAGCTCCGCCCATGTATTGATTTAGAATCGAGAATGACCCTAAATGGTAATGTTCTTCGACTTCATGTACTATCCACCCACTCATGAGCCCCTCTGTTGTGTATAAAAGGGGACTGTGTACGCAAGTTCTGTGTGCTACTCCTTGCAATACTGAAGAGTGTTGTGTGGATTGTAGGACCACCCTTAAGGGTTAATAAACATTGTTTTTGTACTTTGCAGTTTCCGTGCCAACTTCCTTATAGATTTCGTTACAGAAGAGCGAACCCTTGTCTCTTGCGGGCCTAGCTGGGGCTTGTATTCATCAACCTCACCAAGGTCATGAAGTGCTGTCTAAATTCAAAGGTATCATACAATGCAATCACATCTGCCTTAACAAATGTGGAGAGTCACTCAATTTCCATCCAACTCTGAGAAAGTTCTGCAAAAAATTCCGGTTTAATTAAAGCTGACTCTGTCATCTTTCATACCTCATCTTTTGGCCTCATTAATTTTACTCTATGGCTGCCTAGCTGTTCCCCATAGACATATTCCAGATCCCATATTTAACAAGAGTGAAAGGCCTCTTGAATGCACCCTGACCTGTGGACTGCACGACTACAGCATTGCACATGGTAGCTTACTGTTCAGGCCTCTGTTGCAGAGCTGCAAAAGGCTCAGTGTTGTCTTTGGATAGATATCAAGTCCTGACTTTTTAGCCTATAGCATTTAAATGCATAGAACTTGAAGACCATGCTTTACTCAAACGATAAAAGCCAAATTTCAAGTTTCAGAATGCAAAGTGCGGCTGGCTTAAAAGGCAGGTGTGGCTGAACATGCCAAAAAAACATGACATCGACTTGGCAGCCATGTTAATGACTGATTACTGCATCTCTCCCAGAGTGCAGTGTGCACCATGGCCTCATTTCTTCCTTAATTAAAACTTTGAAGTAAGGTAACAGTATTTTCTGTTCACGGGTGACTTCTAGACACATCTAGAACGTGTGCCCACCTTAACCAAATTGTTTTTTTGTCCATCTTGGGGGGAAATGTGTTTTTTCTTTCAAATAGTTTTTTATTTTATAAAATAATATAAAATATGATTTCTTTTTTATATTTAATCCACTAGACGCATCCAACTTTTCTGTTACATTCATGTAATGTGCGTGATTGGTATAATTTTGCTTTAGAAATCATGCAAAATGTCGGAAATTAGGCAATGTTTTAAAGAAGATGAAGATGACTGTTTAAAGCAAATAATATCTTGCGAAACAAACAATCTAATTTATGAGGTTTTACCGTAGGGCAGTGCTGCAGGCCTTCCTGCTGCACTGCAATACGGTAAAAGAAAAGGCCGGGAATGTGCCGTATCTATCAGATACAGCGCATGCCTGTCATTTTCCCCTGCGCCGGCGAACAATGGGCTGCCATGAGCCAATGCAGGCACCTTTGCACCCTGTTTCAAGGGTGCCTGCAATGCAGGGATGATGACTTTTGTGCAGGAAAGGAAACCTTCCTGTACAAAAATAATCACAAGAGGCTTTTTTCCTTTTTCTATGTGTGCTGCAAAATGCAGCACACATAGAAAAAGGGAAAACCAGGAGAAATAAAGATATTTCTCCTCTTTGTGCCTCTGTTACGCCTCCAGTGGAGTTCGGTGGTGTGGTTGAAGGAGACGTGGGAGCTTGCGGAGAAGATGGGGTCAAGCGTGCGGCCGGCAGAGTGGGTGGGTGTTGTGACGAGTTGTCTGAGTCCGAGGTTGGCGAGGTTGTCGATCAGGGTGGTTGAGTTGGTGTCGTTGTTGTTCTTGAGGTGGAAGTTCAGGTCCCCGAGGAGGATGTAGTCCGTGGAGGCGAGGGCGTGTGTGCTGACGAAGTTGGCGATGGAGTCGCTGAACTGTGGTCAGGGTCTGGGGGGTCTGTAGATGAGGGTTCCTCTGAGGGAGGTGTTGGGATCGGTGTGGATCTGGAAGTGCAGGTGTTCGGCAGTGCTAAGGGTGTCGTCGGTGTTGGTCGAGTCTCTAAGAGTGTTCCTGTGGACGATGGCTATTCCTCCTCCTACTCCGTTGGTGCGGTCCTTGCGGGAGATCTTGTAGCCGTCCGGGATAGCTATGGCGAAGTCGGGTGCCGAGGAGGGGTTCAGCCAGGTCTCCGTCAGGAAGGCGATGTCTGGAGAGGTTGAGTTGAGTAGGTCCCAGAATTCAACTGCGTGTTTGCGGGCGGAGCGAGAGTTGAGAAGAATGCATCAGAGGTGGTTGGGTTCTCTCCTGGTGGTTGGGTTGGCGGGTTGGATGCTGGTGAAGCTGCAGTTCCAGCAGGAGAAGGGTCCTTGGGTGCGCTTCGGAGCGGCCAGGAAGCAGGTGTGTGGGCGTCCTGTGTTGAGTGCATGGAGGGTACTGGCATCGCAGCAGAGACGAGCGCCGTGGCGTTCGCGGGGGCCAAGGGTTCTGTCGCGGTCCAGGCGCGGACAGGCGCAGATGGGCTTGCATTAGGTGCGCCAGCTGCACGTGGCCGCATAGCGGCCGCCATAAGAAGGGGGGTTGGGAGGGAGAAGGCAGCTGGGAGGAGGGAGCGGACGAATGGGCGAGCGGGGGGTGGGGCCGCATGGGACTCAGCGGCAGGAAAATGGGGGCAGGAACGGCGAAGGAACTGAAGGCAAGGGGGCACAGGGCACAGAATAAAAATAAAATGGGGTAGAAACACTAAACAAATAAGGCAAAAACAGAAACAATTACAGAGGAGACAGGGGTAAAGGGGCACGGGGCACAGAATGAAAAACGGGGAGCAAGGAGGAAGCAGCGCTAAGCAAATAAGGCAAAACAGATACAATTACGGAGGAAACAGGGGCAAACGGTCAAGGGGCACAGAATGAAAACGGGGACCAAGGAGGAAGAAACGCTAACAATAAGGCAATTTACAGTACAAAACAAATAGGAAGCAAGACAAGTACAGCAAGACAAAACCTACCTATGGCCTACCAGTGGCCACCAGGGATGAGGTGCAGGTGGCAGCCTGTGGGTGGAGGAGGGCCTCGAACTCTTCTTAGCAGCGGCAGCTGGGGCTAAGGGCAGGACACACAGGCGGTGCTGTGCGGCGTGGGGAGTGACCTGCCTAAGAAGGGTCGCTCTCCTCACCGTGCAGCGGCCGCCATAAGAAGGGGAGGTGGGAGGGAGGAGGCAGCTGGGAGGAGGGAGCAGACAAATGGGCGAGCGGGGGCGGGTCTGCACGGGATGCAGCGGCGGGAAAACGGGGGCAGGAACGGCAAAGGAACAGAAGGCAAGGGGGCACAGGGCACAGAATAGAAACGGGGGAAGAAACACTTAACAAATAAGGCTAAAACTGAAACAATTACAGAGGAGACAGGGGAAAAGGGGCACGGGGCACAGAATGAAAAACGGGGAGCAAGGAGGAAGGAGCGCTAAGCAAATAAGGCAAAACAGATACAATTACGGAGGAAACAGGGGCAAAGGGGCACGGGGCACAGAATGAAAACGAGGACCAAGGAGGAAGAAACGCTAAGAATAAGGCAATTTACAGTACAAAAGAAAAAGGAAGCAAGACAATTACAGCAAGACAAGTACAGCAAGACAAAACCTACCTATGGCCTACCACTGGCCACCAGAGATGAGGGGCAGGTGGCAGCCTGCGGGTGGGGGAGGGGATCGAACTCTCCTCAGCAGCAGCAGCGGGGACTAAGGGCAGGACACACAGGCGGTGCTGTGCGGCAAGGGGAGCGGCCTGCCTAAGAAGCGACAAGGGTCGCACCACAGAAAGTCACAAAAAGTGATGTTTTGGTGGCGCAAGGGGCCTCATAAATGAGGCCCAAATTTCCTAATAGAAAACGTGTAGCGAACAAGTCTCAAATTAATGCATTTAGGGCCTCATTTATGAGAAACTGACGCATCGGCATCGATGCATCAGTTTCTCTGCACCTTCGTAGCGGTATGGTGGATGCATCATATTTAATGTACGACGCTCCAGGTTGCAAGGAAGGACAGATAGGTCAGATAGCCTGACGCATCTGTCGGCGCAAAACCCATGCCTTGCTGGAGTGATGTCATAATAATGAGATAACTCTGGCAAAGCTTGGGGTAGGCCTGTGCCTATGGCACAGCGTCATCCTTACACCTGCCATGAGGCAGGCTAAGGTTTTGACTTATAGCCGTCCTCGAAGTGGTGGAGTGAAATCTAATAGATTTCACTGCGCCACTTCTACGAGGATTACTTGTGGGGGAACGCCCACCCTGCATACATTATACCTGATGCAGGTATAAGGTGGAGAAGGGCTTTACAAAGGGATGCATCGGCCTAGATGCGTTACTCAGGGTGCAACGTTGTGCATCACAAAAATTGACGCAACAGTGCCCCATGATGCAGGGGGTCATAAATAATCCCGTTATTTTTCATCTAAGATAATCCTAAATGCATTCAGTGCAATTTGTGTATAATTTCTTCTAATTTTTCTGGAATTTCTTTCATTTTATGGAACAAAATTACATAATTTTGCACATCCATACAACCAGTCAACAACAGAAACTTTGTTGTTAACTGCTGATATTGCTTGATGGTGATTTTCATCCAACCAGGAGTCATTTTTTCATTCAACAGTATCAAGCACTTTGGTTTCTGGTGTTGTGAGCACAAAGCCTCATCTATTATGGCGCTCTGTTTTGAGATCGTCCCTCGTTTGACCCCTCAATTGCCCAAAGCTCATAGAAAGTTATACCTGCCCTTCACAGTGCTCTGTTCTCCAAACTCCACACCACCCAGTCAAAGACATAATGCACCCATCCTTCATCCTTGACGTCTAACCATTGCTTAATTTGTGCTAGTCGTTCCTATGTTGAGCACCGTTTCTTGTTTTCGGGCACCAGAATTTTATTTACAGCACCAAATTTTGATCCAAAGCAATAACAAAGGGAGCAAATAGGGATTAAAAAGCACCGACAAGAGAGAGTAAAATAGCATGGAGTAAAAAGGGGCAGACTTGGGTCTAAATTTAAGAAGCACCTGTGTTGTCCTTGTGCCACACAAGTTGACTCAAGGCAACGCAAGTGCTTGAGTGACATTTACATAGCCACGCAAATCGATATTTGCATGGCCTTGTGTCACTTTTCACCCACCAAGTAACCAATGCAGGGCCTTTCACTGCTTGCATTACCTGCATCTGGGAGGCGTTACGTAGGTGGAGCATGGGTGTTCCCTTGCATCCACCCATGTGTCCTGATGTAAATCTAAATTGACTACTGTCAGTAAACCTGGGTTTGCCCTAAAATGGTGCTTCTACCCGACCTTGGCTAAAAGAGGAGGAATATCTTTATTTCTTCTTTTCACTGCATTCTGCAGCACACATTAAAAGATGAATAAGCATCTAGTGATTGTTTCTGTGTAGGAAGGTGTCCTTTGCTCCACAAAAACAATCCTACTTACACTGCAGGCACCAGGCAGCCACAGATGCGCTAGTGAAGGGAGGGAGCTGAACAGCATTATATCTTTGTAAAGATGGCACACTTCAGCTCTTCTCCCTTTGAGCATCGGAGGGCAGCAACCTTTCTAGCTGCGCTGTGTTGTGTTAGCTGTTAGTAAACTCGCAAATTTTGTGGGGATCATGAGAAAGACGTTGGGCCCTGCACTTCTATTTTTTTCCAAATTAAACATTGCATCTGTAACCTGGTTTTGTAACTCCATACTCCTCTGTCCTCTCCTTTTCCTTTTACTCCAGTGTGTGACCCATCCTTGGTCTAATGGCACTGCCTCATATCAGGGTTCAGTGAACCTCCCTTGATGCTCACCCTTCCCTCCCCTCTTTGTTTTATCCGAAATGTATTCATGAATGATAAACCTAAACATTCTAATTCCAGTCAGTGAGAATTGTTAACTGCACTTTAAGAAAACATCAAGCTAACTACTGAAAATGAAACGTAATATAAAACATACATAGTGGATAAAGTGTAAAAATAATCTATATTCCTATCTCAATGTTCCAATGTTCTGGTGACATTTGTAAACCACTGAGCCTTCAACCTTATGGTTTAATATATCACCAGAACCACTCAGTGACAATAGAGGACCATATTATATGGTCACCTGTTACGTATCCCCTATATACAGAACGATAAAATAGAGTACACAGGCAGTGATGGGGAGTGATTGAGATCATAGCCCTCAAAATTCTTGAATTGTGCTTCCTTTCTTGAAAAAGCTTGGTATTATGAAGCAAACCTGGTTAAGTTCAGCTCTGAGCTGGAAAAAGCATTCCAGAGTTTGGGCTTGAGCACTAATAAAAGTAAATTCATTTTGTGATATACAGGCAGTAAGGAGTCAAGCATGAAGCTGCTAACCAAAGGTTCCTTGATGGGATGTATTGTATGGTAGTGTTCTTACGTGTGCTGGGCTTCTGTTCTAGTAGGCCCTGTGAATTGTGCACAATGACTTGAATTTAATCCTCTCATTCCCTGGGAACCTGTGAAGAGTTTTCAATGCCTTTTCAGTATGATCAAATTTACCAAGATTTCTTTGACATGGCTGTGTAGATCATGTTATAGTAATTAATCTATCCAAAATGAGTCATCCTGCCAGTTAGGTTCAGGTCTGAATTCGCAAGACAGCAAAGATGTTCTTGTGCAAGCTGCATTGAAAACCAACTCCTTTGACCAATGATACATTTGTACCATAAAGAAAAGGTTTTAGCTCACGATCATCACCAGATGATTTGCTTTCGGAGTGGTGTGAAGAGTGTTGCATGACTAGAAAGGTAGCCAAATGGTAGCGAGGTTAATGATATTTTCTATAATGTTATGCACATTTATATACAGCACTATCAGCCTGGAGGGTTTCCTGGCACTGAGCAGGTAGGAGTCTAACCAATTATAAGGCATAATGAGACAACTTGAATAGCCAGGTCTTCAGCTTCTTGCTGCATTCAAGAAATGAGGAGGAGGCTCTCATGTGTAGTTACAGGTCATTCCATGCTTTAGGGGTGATGTAAAAGAAGGCTCAATGACAGGATCCTGTTTTCTGTGTGCATGGGAATCGTTTAAGTAGGAGTCCAGATGAGTGGAGATGTCTTGAATGATTGTGAAAGCAGATGCAATTGTTGAGGTATTTTGTTCCAGTGTTATGTAGTGCATTTAAAGTGTTGGAGAGTAGTCTGAATTTTGCTTGTTTGTGATTGTGTTGCAAGTGAAGTTACTTCAGTTGTTGTGTGATTTGAGTGCGGCGTGTGAAGTTCAAAGTTATTCTGGGCGCAGTCATAAATGGTTTGCAACCTTCTGGTGAGGTTTTGTTGATCCTGGCATGAAGGGTGTTCCTATATTCCCACTTGCTTGTGACCATGGAATGCTTAACGGATTTCTGGGTGCTGATTGGGAGCCATTTGAAAACCTTCCTTAGCATCTTCAAGGTATGGAAGCATAAGGCGTTGACAGCGTTGACTTGCATGGTCATGTCAAGTTTGCTGTCAGTGATGATCCCAAGGTTCTTGGTGTGGGGTGAGAGGGTTAGTGTCACTCCTAGATCTGCAGACTACTAGATGGAGCACCGCAGTAAAGTGCTCTCCTTCATAGATCCCAATTTCAGTCTTGTCCGAGTTCAGCTTCAGACAGTTTGTCTTCATCCAGTGGGTGATTTAGGTCATGCAGGCTTTTGCCTTGATCAGGCTACAAGGATTCTTGTTTGTGAGGGAGAGAATGTGTTGCATGTCGTTGGCTTAGGAGAGGATGTTCATTTTGTGAGAATGGATGATGCTCAGATGGATCATGTATGTGTTGCAAAGGGACAGGTTCAGAGAGGATCCTTGTGGAACTCCGCAGATGAGGTTATGGGTGTCCAAAGTGTACGGTGCCAGGTTGGCAACTGAATCCTTCCAGTCAGGAAAGAGCAGATCCATCAGAGTGCATGTCCTTGCATTCAGATGTCATGCAGGCGTTGGATGAGTATGGGGTGAGAGACAGTGTCAAGGGCTCCTGGAGAGGTTCAGAGACATGCAGATGTCACTGTGGTGTCAATGAGGGCAATTTCCATGCTGTCAGTGGTTGTTGAGGTATTTGGTGAGGCATTTGTTGATTATTTTCTCTAAGACCTTAGCCCGGAATGTAGCAGGGAGGTCGATCTGTTTTTTGCAAGCATCTGGAGAGGTCACGAAAGAGGTCGAGGCACTTAGAATGGGTGTGAGCATGGCTCAGATGGGTGACAGTCCTCTGCAGTAGACATGGTTGGGGGAGAGGTCTAATGGGACCTCTGAGAGGATGGACTTCATGGTGGCTGCAGTTAGAATTTGTTCTCTAGGTATGATCGGGAGGCTATTGGTGAGGTTTGTTGGGTCTGGCTGAGGGATGAAGTTGCTGTAAATGTTAGTGAATTTGTGGCCGAAGAATTGAGAGAGATTGTTGCAGATGTCCTGTGAGGGGTGATCAAGCTGGAGGTGGCTGATGGTGAGGTGAAATCCTTCACAATGGCAAAGATTTGATTGCTTCTGTTGGTGCTGGCTTTGATGCTGTGTGCCAGAGATGTGCGTTTGGTGGTCCGGATCATTTGGCAATAGCATCCCAGGGCTGATTTGAACATGTTCTTGTCTGCATTGTCCTGGCTCATTCTCCATTTGCGCTCCAGTTGTTGACAGTTTTTAATCATCAGTCTGATTTCCTCTATGTACCGACTGGCCTGGGGCCTGGATCTTGTATTGCTGTGCTTAGTCGATGCAGGAGGTTATCCACTTTTTTCAATACTTGATGGCTTTGGAAAGGTTGTTGCTGGGATTGGGTCATGAGTGTTGAGAGCGGTGTTCCAGGGCGTGTACAGTAGAGTGGTGTACAGTGGAGCGGCATAGAGTTGAGTGACAGAGATTGGGCGTGAAGTGGCATAGAGTAGAGTTAAGTAGCATATACTATAGTGGCATAGAGTGCAGTGGTATTGATTGCAGTGGCATAGAGTAGAGTGGTATAGATTGGAGGGGCATAGAGTGGCTGGGAGTGGCATAGAGTAGAGTAAAGTGACATACAGTAATGCAGAGTGGAGTGGCGTAGAGTGCAGTCACATAGACTGCAGTGGCGTAGCGCAGAGTGGTGCAGAGCAGAGTGCAATGGCATTCTGTGGCACTGATTAAAGTGGTGCATAGTAGAGTAAAGCGGTGTAGAATGCTCTGATGTACAGTGTATGAGTGTAGAGTCCTGCAGAGTACAGTAGAGTGGTGTGTAGTACATTGAGGTAAAGTGCAGTGGAGAAGAATGGTGTAGAGTAGATTAGTGTGCAGAGTAGACTGGTGTATAGTGTAGTGGCTTGAAGTGCAGTGGCATAGAGTGCAGTGGCATGGAATAGAGTGATGTAAAGTAGAGGGAAGTGGTATGAAATTCAGTGGAGGACAGTAGTTAAGTGCAGTGGTGCACATTGTAGAGGTATAGAGTGGAGTGGTGCAGAGGAGAGTGTGACAAAGTCCAGTCATGTAGAGTGCAATGGCGTAGAGTACAGTGACATAGAGTGCAATGGTGCAAAGCAGAGTGCAGTGGTGTAGAGTGAAGTGGCATACAGTAGAGTGGAATGGTGTACAGCTTAGTGGCATTCAGTATAGCGGTATACAGTAGAGTGGTGCATAGTAGAGAGGGACAGAGTGCAGTGACATAGTGTGCAGTTGCGCACAGTGCATTGACGTAGGGTACAGTGGTGTAGAGTAGAGACAAGTGGCATAGAGTGCAGTGGCGTACAGTGCAGTGGTACAGAATACAGTAGAGTGGTTTACAGTTCAGTGGCATAAAGTAGAGTGCTTTACAATGCCATATTGAAGAATGCAGTGCCATAGAGTGCAGTGGCATAGAGTAGGACACAGCAATCTAGAGTAGACTGGTATGGTAAACAGCCCTTACAACAAATCCGTCACCCCGCATGCAATTACACCTCAGTTGTTACAATGACCGCATTGTGACAACGCATACCATTACCCCGCAGGTCGTAACAACGACTTGCGGAGGGGGAGAAGGTGTTGGATTTAAATTCCAACACCTTCCCTACTGCCCTCACAGACTGGAGTTGTAATAGTAAATTATACTATTCCAACATCCAGCGCCCCCCTCCACAAGTCGTTGTTACGACTTGCGGGGTAATGATATGCGTTGTTACAATGCGGTCGTTGTAACAACCGCATTGTAATTGCATGCAGAGTGAAGGCATGCGTAAAAGGAGGCATATTCGACTGGTATAGAAGGCAGTGGTGCAGATTCAGGGCAATAGCATAGATTGTAGTGGCATACAGTGTAGTGCCTTAGAGTAAAGTGGTGAAGAGTAGGTTGTCACAGAGTGTCGCTGTGTAGAGTGCAGTGGCAGAGGCATAGAGTGCAATGTGGCAGAGTAGAGTAGCATAGAGTACAGTGGTGCAAAGTAGAGTACAGTGGTGTAGATGGCATACTGTAAAATGGTGCAGACTGAAGAACAGTGACATAGAGTTCAGTGGCATGCAGTAGAGTGGTACACAGTAGGGTAAAGTGTAGTGGCATAGAGTGGTGTAGAGTATAGTGCTGTGGCGCAGATTGCAGTGAAAAAGAGTGCAGTGGCATACAGTACAGTGGTGCAGATGAGAGTATAGTTGAGTAGCGTGCAGTGGCATAGACTGCAGTGGTGCCAAGTACAGTGGCATAGCGTGGTGTAGAGAGCAGTCACATGGAGTAGAGTGGTGTACAGTGCAGTGGCATATAGTAGAGTGGTGCAAAGTGGAGGAGATTGGCATAGAGTGGAGTAGCAGAGAGTGGAACAGAGTAGAGAGGATTGGCGTAGAGTGGAGTGGTGCAGAATAATACAGTGCAGTGTCATACAGTATAGTGGCGTACAGTGCAGTGGCATGCATTGGTATAGCATGCAGTGGTGGAGATTGCAGTAGAGTGCCATACAGTACACTGGCATAGAATGCAATGGTGTAGAGTCGAGCACAGTGGCATAGAGTGCAGCATTGTATAGCAAACTGGTGGAAAGAACAGCAGAGTGATGTAGAGTGCAGTAGTGTAGATCTTAGTGTCATATAGTAGACTGGTGCACAGTAGAGGAGAGTGTATATGCATAGAGTAGTGTAGAGTATAGTGCAGTGGCACAGATTGCAGTGACAAAGAGTGCAGTGGCACACAGTACAGTTTTGCAGATTAGAATATAGTTGTGAAGCATGCAGTGGCATAGACTGCAGTGGTGCCATGTACAGTGGTGTAGAGTGCAGTCACATGAAGTAGAGTGCAGTACAGTGCAGTTGCTTAGAGTGCAGTGTCATAGAGTAGAGTGGTCAAAGTAAAGGAGATTGGCATATATTGGAGCGGCATAGAGTTGAGTGACATAGAGTGGAACAGAGTAGAGAGGATTGGCGTAGAATGCAGTGGCAAAGAGTGAAGTGGCATGTCGTAGAGTAGAGCAGAGTGGTGTAGATTGGAGTGGTGTAGAGTGGATTGGCATAGAGAGGAGTGTAGTAGAGTGGAATCGCATACAGTGGAGTGGCGTAGAGTAAGTACCATAGAGTAGAGTGGTGTGGTATAGAGTGAAGTGGCATAGATGGGAATAGCATACAGTAAAGTGGCATAGAGTAGACTGACAAAAAGTGGAGTGTCATGTCGCCGGGTAGAGTGTAGAGTGTAGTGGTGTAGAGTGTAGTGGAGTGGTGTGTAATAAAGTAGAGTGGGCTGATGTGTCACACAGTGAATTACAGTGGAGAGGTGTAGAGTGGTGTGTTGTAGAGTGGAATGGTGTAAAGTGGAGTGGCATAGGGTGGAGTGGTGTAAAATGGAAAAGAGTACAGTAGAGTGGTGTAGAGTGACATAGATTGAAGTTGTGTGGAGTGGAAAAGAATAGAGTAAAGTGGAGTGGCATAGAGTGGAATGGCATAAAGTGGGACTAGTGTAGAGTGGAGTGGTGTGTCACAGACTGGAGTGTCATAGAGTGAAGTGGCATGCAATAGAGAAGGGTGGGGTGTCATACAGTGCAGTGGAGTGGGGTGTCATGGATTTTGTTTTGCATCTTCCATCAACTTCTTGAACAGATGTACTGGCATTGTGGTATGCTTCCCTAACTAGTAACACTTTTATAAAGTGCCTCATGTTCCTAAAGGTAAAAAAAAATATTAATATTGTACAAATAACCCATGAACACAGAACACAGCAAAAGTGTGGTCTAAACAATATGGCTGCCTTTTCCTTTTGCAAGGTCACTAGCCACCAATATTGGTTTTTGGCGTCGCCATGTGCTGTGCTATACCACAAAATACCACAACCCGATATATCACTATGATTTTGTCTCTTATAACTACAAAATTCCTCAATTAAATTTCATAACATTTAAAAAAGAGTCCTTTCCACACCATAATGTCTATTCTTGCCAAATTTCATGAAAAGTCATTCAGCAGTTTAGCCACTACTTCCGATTAAAAAGTCTATGGAAAATGCGTTCGTGGAAAAATTTATTTGGGACCCCTCCCTACTTGTTTTTCACCACATTAACTAATCACCACAAAAGTTTGCATCATCAGCCAATGTAGAAAAAGGAATAGGTCTGCAAAGAATTTCATGGAGATTCGTCAAGTGGTGTAAACTTTATTACAAAAATAAGAGGAATATCTAACTCTTGGAATCATGCTTTGAGGAGGTGGGTTTCTTGCAATATTATAATATCACTCTTTATTAATTTAAGATATTCAAAGATTTTTTGTCACCGTCTCTTTGTTCTTAGCCCATTTACATTCCAAGTTGAGATTTTTAGCTCCCCTATCTTAATGAGATTTTGTTATTCTGCATTTTACCATGACTGTGCTTGCCATAGGTCTTGCATATCGGACAATATTTTGTTGTCTTTTTTCCCCAATGCTCCCCACCCAAAAGAAAAATATTTAGATTGTGCTAAAAAAAAGTTTTAAAAAAGCCACACCACTAACCCCACCCCGGAGAACCCTCCCTACTGTTATTGGACAAACCTAATTGCCCTATTAGAGATCCGCTGTCATGAGAATTTATTTAACTGTCTTGGCTCTTGCTTTTTGCTTAATACTTTTTTGTTTTCATTCGTTCTAGAAGTAACTCCACTTCTTTCGGCTCCCTGATATTGTAGGTCTGATTCTTCCACATTATCCTCAAAAGGGCTGGAAATTTCATTTGGACCATTCCCCCTTCAGCTCTCAGGTCTTGCATATAGTTTCCTAGGGCCCACTGTCTATCCGCAGTTGCCTTGGAGATGTCGGAACAAATTATATAATTATAACCGTCTTTGGAGAGTGTGCCTGATTTCAAAGCCTTATTCAAGATACTTTTCTTTAAAGTGTAGGTCCGAAAATTAACAAGTACTCTCCGTGGATTTTTCCTTAGCTTATTAGGCCTAAAAGGGTCCCTATGTACCTTTTGTATGTCTTCATCTAAGGTTTTTTCGTCCAGCTCTGGGGTGAATTCTTTTAGCAACTTAACTATGAAGCTCCTTATTTTCTGCCCTTCCAAACCTTCTGGAATGTTCAGCAGTCGTAGATTAGTCCGCCTAGAGTTATTTTCCAAGGTCTCAACTTTATCCTTGTGTTCTTTCTCCATTGATCTACGTTTATTAATGTCATTTTGGCAGAGTTTAACTTCTTCCCTAGTCTGCTCCAGTGAAATTTCGATAGCCACAACTCGGTCAACTAAGGCATTGGCCTTGGACTCCAGGGCTTCACATGTTGCCTGAATTTTCTCTTGATTTTGTTCCGACTTTGTGAAGCTGACCTTCATTTATTTAAAGAGTGACCCAATCAGATCACCGATTTTAGCCTGGGCAGGCGTTTAAGAACCCTGGTCCTTATTCGTCATATTCTGATGTAAATTATCTTCACTCTCCGGTTCCTCATCTATTTCTAAACCATTCTCATCTGCAGGGTCTTTTTGACATAAGAGCTTGGAACCTATTAGGGGTTTCCATTGTTGTTAAAATTGGGTAGGACATTAACTTTTGTTTAGCGGGTGACCCTCTGCTGGAGCTCCCTTCTTTGGGTGTCCCGTATACAAATGTTAACTTCTCTTGCACCTTAAAGAAGGAGCGAAGAAAAGGAGTAACTTTTAGATTGGATCCCTTTTTTAACTGCTCTTTTTTGGCTGTTTTGGCGGCTCTAGTTGAAACCACCGCCGCTATGCCTCCCTTGGCTCTTTGGCCCCTTTGTTTTTTATTAGTGTATTTCCCTGTATTGCCTTCTGATTAAGTTGTTTGCTCTTGCTCTTGTTCTCTCTCTACCCCTGTCCCTGTTAAAAGAGTTGCGTTGTCAACTGTAGGGGGCTGTTCCAAATTCGAGTTCTTGTTCCTTAGTGCGTAGCGAATATCTTGGATACTGCTGTCTATAATATCTTCCCTTTCAGGATACCTTGAATCTGTATTGCCCTTTTTAGAAAAAACCCTCGCTTGGGGCACCTGGGGCGCTTGGAACGTTAATACGGATTGATCCGGTAAGTCTCCCTGCAGTGAGTTCACAGTTAGAAATAGAAGCGGACCGACCCCTTCGCTTGCCCCTTCCTCTCTTCTTGGCTGAATTCATGCACACAATCTCTTTAGCACTGTCTTTGACTATGTTCTCATTGCTTTTCTCCTCAATGTCGCTATCAATTCTCCTGCAAGCCTGCCCTTCGTTATTGCTAAAGCAAAAAATCCCAGTGTGTATCTGCAGGCTACATGGGGGGCTGCATGGGGGGCCTCTGAAACTCACTTTCAGTATCGCTCCCCTCCGGTGCGGAAATCCCTCTGCGGCAGTCGCCAAGAAGTCTCCCCCTCTTCCTAGCACACTCGGAAGGCTGGGACACGGACTCCGACCTAGTCCCGCCTCCACCTCCGCCTCCGCCCTTGCCTCCGTACTGCCGAGCTCCCAGGTGCCACCGCCGCTTACACACGCCGGAGTTCCGATGCCCGGTGTTTTTTCACACCGCTGAGCTCCAGGCACCCCTGCGATCCTGGTGAGTGATTCTCTGTCTTTTCCCGTAGCGAATTCTTAATCAAGAAAGCCTGCAAGAGCCGGCTTCATCTCCTCTGCATGCTCTCACTTAGCGGAGCTCGCGACCTAGGCTCCTAGCCGGCCGCCATGTTCTCCACGTATAGTCTACCTTGTATATCCTAACTCTTGGAATCATAAATATAACTACAGAGTATTATTAGGTGCATTCTGCAGCACACATAGAACAAGAAAATCACATTTGTGATTGTTCATGTGCAGGCAGGTGTCCCTTCATGCACATAAACAACCATTAAAAAAATGACGTTTTGTAACTTCTATGTGTGCTAATGCAGAACACATAGAAGCTGACGCCATTTCAGATTGTTTATGTGCAGAAAGGAATACCTTCCTGCACACAAACAATAATCCCTGTGACGCAGGCATCCTTGCAACATGGTGCAAGGGTGGCTGTGTCAGCACATGGAAGCCAATTGTGTGCCAGCACAAGGGAAAGCACAAGGATGCGACTTATTATTGTTAATATGCCGCATCCCTGTGGTTTGAAAGTGCAATAGCTGGTGCCATGCTGCAGGCCTTTCTTCTAAATAAGCTCCAATGTTTTTAAGGCTAAAAAAGCGAGGAAAAAAATGAAAGATAAAATTCAACAGTTATAGTTATTTCGAGTAATTATAACTCATTGCCTCACCATGCACTGTTTAAGACCTCACATATTGCAACACTGATGACATGTTCCATGTTAGAATCCGGGGTCTCTGGTTGGCGCAGGTATGCACTTGCGACAAGCAGGGACCCTTTTCATCTAAGTCAAGGCGTAGGATTACCTCTTTAAAAATAACCCCTGCTCACCCTCTAGGTAACGTGGCACGAGCAGTCAGGCTAGCTTCCAGAGGGCATTAGGTTCAGGGTTCAAGATATCTCACACAATAATCACCTCCCCACCACACAAAGACACAAGGCTGTATTTATCAAAAATAAAGTTCTTTATATAAAAGATTTCTTTTAGGTAGGTTGTCAAAATACAGTCCTCTTGCTTAAATAATGTTCCAGTTACTTTCAGGCAGTCCACAGTTCTTAAAATGGCAACATTATACTTAAAATAGGCTTCTTAGGGGTTCTGTGCGCTTCGTAGCGCCTTTGTTACGCTTTGTACAAGGTTTCAGAGGTGTCTTGCCGTTTCTCACGCTTCTCGCGTGAGCACGAGTATGCTTGCCGTTCCTCACGCTTCTCGCGTGAGCACGCGTACGCTGGCAGTGAACCGTACGGACCGTACCCTCGTAGGTACGTG
This sequence comes from Triturus cristatus, assembly GCF_964204655.1. NCBI lineage: Eukaryota > Metazoa > Chordata > Amphibia > Caudata > Salamandridae > Triturus > Triturus cristatus. The sequence goes on from NC_140590.1 coordinate 920,302,459, forward strand.
TCGTACACGGCGGGTACGCCTCTCCAAACCTCACGCTTCTCGCGTGAGCACCGTCAATGTCTTTAATGCTGTAGGAGCCGTACCTCCGTTGGGACGCTGCGAACAGCTGCTACGGACCGTACCAAAGCTCGCGCTTCACGCGTGAGTCACGTAGCGCTACGCCGGCACCGTACAGAGCACGGGAGGCTTCAAACAGCGGCGCTTTCAGGCACAGTACCTTTTCTCGCACAGGGGGTGATCACAGCAGCTTCAAGGGTCCTTGCAGGAGTGTCCCACGCCACGTTGTCGTCCCTTCTTGGCAGTGGGCGGCGGTGCTTCGTGGGGTGCTCTAGGACAGTCTCGGCCACACGATCACGGGCAGGAGCAGGAGGGGCAGCTCGGGGGCGATCTCTTCAGCGCATCGCGCTGTCAGCTTTCCAGGGGATCACCAGTGCGTCCTAGGTCCTCGCGGTGATCTCGGCGGCTCAGGGTCGCAGAGGCTCGGTGTTTAGACGTTCAGGCTCTTTTCTTCGCGTTGCGAGCTACGGCTCGGAGGGGCAGTGACTTGCAGTGCTGGGACCAGGTGGACAGGTCCTTGCGGTGCTCGTGGTAGCCCCAGGTGGCAGATGTCACGGTGCTTGGGAAAGAGGAAGAGGGCACACAGGTTCTCTGGGGGTCAGCGTCACAGGATCGCTCTCAGTAGCTTCTCCTCTTCTGGGGGAAAGGTAGCGCCCACTGTTCCTGGGGCGCAGTTCAGGGGGCAAGTTCACAAGCAAACCCTTGGAGATTGTTTGAAAGCACAAGTTGATGCAAAGTCTTTTCCTTTAGTCTTTTCCTCTCCTTCCAGCAGACACGCACCCACTGCGGGCCAGTCTCTCAGGCAGAGAGACAGTATTCCTCCTTCAGCTTCTCCAGGTCCTTCTCCTTCAGGCAGAGGTTGGTCTTGGCGCAAACAGGATCTGATTTCTTAGGAGCAGGGCTCCTTCTTTTATAGCACAATTCTTTTGTTCTTTGTCGCCAGGGGGCCTGGGCCTGGATCAGTCCAGTTTTGGAGCACTTTGTTGTGGTGACTCTGCTCTTTCCTTTCAGCAGCAGGGCAGAGACATCAGCCGCTCCACAGGGGGCGGAGCCGGCATTGTGGTGGCAGAGCACAGGTCTATTCAGAGTCAAAAGGTGTACTCCTCCCACCCATCCTGGTGTAATCTCTCTACCCACCACCTGGCAGCCAGCCTGTCTCCTGGAATTCCCCAGCCCTGCTTTTCACTGTTGCTAGGCAGAACACACACACACAGCAGAGGCGGACTGAAATGGCCAGGTCAGTAAATACTAACTTTCTAAAAGTAGTATTTACTAACACAGGATATTAACATAAACTTTACTAAAAGAAGCATTTTATTATTCTGAGTTCAGGCATACTAAACTTGACTTTCTACCATGCTCTCTGAGTCCACTGGGATTACAGCATGTAGTAGTTCCAGCAGCCCATTCTGGCCTATGGAGAGCACGTAGCCTTCAATAGTGAAAAACGAAAATGGCTGTAATTCACTATTAGGACATGCCACACACATCAGGGCATGTCCTACCTTATACCCACAATGCACCCTGCCCTTGGACCTTCCAGAGGGGTGACTAATATGTAGTTAAGTGAAGGTTTGGGGACTGGCAAGTAGGTGCACTTGCGCAATCAGCGTGACAGTACCAGACCGCGCGCAGGTTCTGCAGTGGCAGACCCTAGACACATTTTACTAGGCCGCTTCTGTGGGTGGCACAACCAGTGCTGCAAGCCCACCAGCAGCATTTGCATTTACAAGCCCTGGCACTCCTGGTGCACTTTACTAGGGGCTGATAGTAAACCAAATAAGCCAAACATGGACACCAATCAATGTATACATTTTACCATAGGGAGAGCATATGAATCTTAGCACTGATCAGCAGTGGTAAGGTGCCCAGAGTCATAAAACAGCCAACACCAGGTCAGAAAAAATATAGGAGGAAGGCAAAAAGTTTAGGGATGACCCTGCAAAAAGAGCCAGGTCCAACACAACCCCCTTCCAGCCAAAACGCAGGGTAGACCAATCACCACCGTGATGGTCTTCCCTGCTTGGGGCGATAGAACAAGGACCTGGCCCGCAACTGCAATGGGCAGACTCCATTTCTACGCCAATCTGAACCAATCGGACTCCCTCTGTCCATACTCTCAGGGCCCACCAAGCCAATCCATGGGGAACCCTTCTCCTCACCTGTGGACACCACCTGTGCAGCACATAACCTTAACTGGCCCACAGGTGTGTCCCAACAGACATACAGCAAAATGTTACAGTGGCCACTGACAGTAGTCAGGGATGAGACCCAGGCCGTATGCCTTTCAGGGCTCTCCATCCTCTGTGGCGCCAGGGAGCGGGGGGCAGTAGACCCAGGTGCTTGGCACCCGTTGTCCATTCTCCCTCCTGTCAGGTGAGGTATGACATCCTGGCACTGACCCACCAGCCCCAGGACTGTACCCGGCGGCTGGACCAAAGACTGGGGTGGTCTCTCCCACACCCGGTCCTCCTCCTTTGGGCTCTGTACCCTCCCACCTGGAGTGGTACCCCCTTCCAGAATTGCCAGGGCACCTGGGGCAGGTGTCCTGTGCAATTTGCCCACCAGTTCAGGGGTTCTATCCTGCAACTGGGCGTCCAGGTCAGGGGGGACACCCTGACCCTGGCCCTCCAACCTAGGGTCTAAACCCTTCAGTTGAGCCGGGGTCAGAGGCGAGGACTCCCTCCCTCTGCACCTCCTTCCAGAGTACTGCCCACTCCCAACTGGCGTGGTACCCCTAGAAGCAACCTGGGTCAGGACACTGATTACAGTTGTCCCACCCTCCAGGTCAGACAACACCTGACCCTGGCTTCCCAACCCTGGGACCAACCCATGCAGTTGAATGCTCGCCTGGCACCAGGACTTCCCGGGGGGCACGCATGCCCCCCCTGAGGGTGACACATAACTCATGTGTTGTGTGATAGTCTGCCTGGCGCAGATCTCCCCACCCCTGTCCATCTGACAGTGCGCGAAGATCCCCCAGGACAGAAGTGGTGTCACCATGGTCATTCACTGGTGACGCAGCCCTTCTGGCTGGCCTCTGACCCACTGGTTCTTCCACTGGGGACTCTCTCCCCCTCTCACCCCTCAATCTGGACTTCTGCACTCTCCCAAATGGAGCGGTACTGCCAGACACTAGAACTGAGGGAGGCCTGTTTACAGACACTCCCTGTTCACCAGACACTAGGGGATCCCACACAACGGGCAGCCCCTCAGGACAGACTAGGCTCCCCACCTGGTGTTCCCTTAAAGAACCATCCAGGCTCTGAGACTGAGGTTGGGTACTACCGGGACATAACCCATTCTCACTCCTTCCCCTTAAAGACAGGACGTGAGGCCCTACACCCCTCTCACTACTACAGGACCTAGCTGGGCTACTCTGAGCCACTTCCACCACACTGGGTTGGAAGACACCTGAGCCACTCCCCACGGGGTCACTCCCCAATGCCTTTCCAGACCCTCTGGAATCCATCAAAAGGTCTGCTTCCAATGTGAGCTCCCTGCGGTCAGAGAACTCACTCTCCAACAGGTGTTGGCATAGCTCTGGAAAACAGGGACTTAAAATATGCTCTCCCACAATTGGATCACACAGCCCCCTAGCAGGGTTAACCAAACTATCCTTCACCTCACCATCCAGTGCCTCACACACGTACTCCACACCACTCTCCTGAGACTGGCAAGACAGTATCTGACTGTCTCTGTCACACAACCCACACTCTTCTGGGCGGTCTTCACACTCACATACCAGGACTTCAATTTTGGGGGAACCCCTCTCCCTGCACCTCTCATCTAGAGCCAGTAGAGTGTCCCTCCCGCCACTAGGACCATGACCCCCTGCGCCAGTTACCCTATTCCCTTCAGGGATACTGCGCACTACTGGAGCTACCTCATGCCCTTGAACCTCCTGGTGTATGTTAACCCCCTCCTCCAAGTCAGGTGCCACATCTCTGGGTGTGCGTACTACTCTCTCAGCGGTAGAAGATTCAATATTGCTGCCACCATCTGAGCTGGATTCCTCCTCCCACTCAGAAAAGCTCAACCTCTAAGCTACGCACCTTTCTTGCTGCTGGGCTGAGACACTGCTGGCCTCAAGCCTCTCGAGCTCCATATCAAGTTTCTTCATTCTCAAGTCATGCTCCATTTGCATTTTCTTTTCTTCCAGAGCCAGCTTCTTGCTTTCTAGCTCCAATTGGCTTTCTAATTCCAGCTTTGCCAATGTTATCTCATGATCCCTGGCGGCCTGTCTGTCTGCCAGCTCCTCTGGCGACAGGCCTCTGCCAAAACTGCGAACGCTTCCCGCTCGTTTCAATGGTGTAACTTCCTCAGTTGCACCCCTTGATTCAATCCAGGCTTTCAGCGCCTTGTAGAGATCTGATCTGTTCTTGCATCCTGCATGTGGAACCTTCAGCTTCCTGCAGAAGTACTTGAGTTCAGTTCTCTTGTAGCTGTCCAGTTTTGACTCATCCCATTCCATTCCTGCGATTTCAGGGATTGATTTCTCAATGCTGTTTGGGCCAGGCATGACTCCAAACACAATGGATCTTCTTTACTTGGCAAGCGAAATTATAATAAAAAGATCTGTGGCTCAAGCTACTGGACTGTCCTCACTGTGCAATGGTTAGTAATCACTGCACAGACACCAAGAACGCAAATCCGTAAATCCTCACCGCTGCCACCAATGTTAGAATCCGGGGTCTCTGGTTGGCGCAGGTATGCACTTGCGACAAGCAGGGACCCTTTTCATCTAAGTCAGGGCGTAGGATTACCTCTTTAAAAATAACCCTTGCTCACCCTCTAGGTAACGTGGCGTGAGCAGTCAGGCTAGCTTCCAGAGGGCATTAGGTTAGGCGTTCAAGATATCTCACACAATAATCACCTCCCCACCACACAAAGACACAAGGCTGTATTTATCAAAAATAAAGTTCTTTATATAAAAGATTTCTTTTAGGTAGGTTGTCAAAATACAGTCCTCTTGCTTAAATAATGTTCCAGTTACTTTCAGGCAGTCCACAGTTCTTAAAATGGCAAAATTATACTTAAAATAGGCTTCTTAGGGGTTCTGTGCGCTTCGTAGCGCCTTTGTTACGCATTGTACAAGGTTTCAGAGGTGTCTTGCCGTTTCTCACGTTTCTCGCGTGAGCACGAGTACGCTTGCCGTTCCTCACGCTTCTCACGTGAGCACGCGTACGCTGGCAGTGAACCGTACGGACCGTACCCTCGTAGGTACATGTCGTACACGTCGGGTACACCTCTCCAAACCTCACGCTTCTCGCGTGAGCACCGTCAATGTCTTTAATGCTGTAGGAGCCGTACCTCCGTTGGGACGCTGCGAACAGCTGCTACGGACCGTACCAAAGCTCGCGCTTCACGCGTGAGTCACGTAGCGCTACGCTGGCACCGTACAGAGCACGGGAGGCTTCAAACAGCGGTGCTTTCAGGGCACAGTATCTTTTCTGGCACAGGGGGTGATCACAGCAGCTTCAGGGGTCCTTGCAGGAGCGTCCCACGTCGCGTTGTCGTCCCTTCTTGGCAGTGGGCGGCGGTGCTTCGTGGGGTGCTCCAGGACAGTCTTGGCCACACGATCACGGGCAGGAGCAGGAGGGGCAGCTCGGGGGCAATCTCTTCAGCGCGTCACGCTGTCAGCTTTCCAGGGGATCACCAGTGCGTTCTAGGTCCTCGCGGTGATCTCGGCGGCTCAGGGTCACAGAGGCTCGGTGTTTAGACGTTCAGGCTCTTTTCTTCGCGTTGCGAGCTACGGCTCGGAGGGGCAGTTACTTGCAGTGCTGGGACCAGGTGGACAGGTCCTTGCGGTGCTCGTGGTAGCCCCAGGTGGCAGATGTCGCCGTGCTTTGGAAAGAGGAAGAGGGCACACAGGGTCTCTGGGGGTCAGTGTCACAGGATCGCTCTCAGCAGCTTCTCCTCTTCTGGGGGAAAGGTAGCGCCCACTGTTCCTGGGGCGCAGTTAAGGGGGCAAGTTCACAAGCAAGCCCTTGGAGATTGTTTGAAAGCACAAGTTGATGCAAAGTCTTTTCCTTTAGTCTTTTCCTCTCCTTCCAGCAGACAGGCACCCACTGCAGGCCAGTCTCTCAGGCAGAGAGACAGTATTCCTCCTTCAGCTTCTCCAGGTCCTTCTCCTTCAGGCAGAGGTTGGTCTTGGCGCAAACAGGATCTGATTTCTTAGGAGCAGGGCTCCTTCTTTTATAGCACAATTCTTTTGTTCTTTGTCGCCAGGGGGCCTGGACCTGGCTCAGTCCAGTTTTGGAGCACTTTGTTGTGGTGACTCTGCTCTTTCCTTTCAGCAGCAGGGCAGAGACATCAGCCGCTCCACAGGGGGCGGAGCCGGCATTGTGGTGGCAGAGTACAGGTCTATTCAGAGTCAAAAGGTGAACTCCTCCCACCCATCCTGGTGTAATCTCTCTACCCACCACCTGGCAGCCAGCCTGTCTCCTGGAATTCCCCAGCCCTGCTCTTCACTGTTGCTAGGCAGAACACACACACACAGCAGAGGCGGACTGAAATGGCCAGGTCAGTAAATACTAACTTTCTAAAAGTAGTATTTACAAACACAGGATATTAAAATAAACTTTACTAAAAGAAGTATTTTATTATTCTGAGTTCAGGCATACTAAACTTGACTTTCTACCATGCTCTCTGAGTCCACTGGGATTACAGCGTGTAGTAATTCCAGCAGCCCATTCTGGCCTATGGAGAGCAGGTAGCCTTCAATAGTGAAAAACGAAAATGGCTGTAATTCACTATTAGGACATGCCACACACATCAGGGCATGTCCTACCTTATACCTACAATGCACCCTGCCCTTGGGCCTTCCAGAGGGGTGACTAATATGTAGTTAAGTGAAGGTTTGGGGACTGGCAAGTAGGTGCACTTGCGCAATCAGCGTGACAGTACCAGACCGCGCTCAGGTTCTGCAGTGGCAGACCCTAGACACATTTTACTAGGCCGCTTCTGTGGGTGGTACAACCAGTGCTGCAAGCCCACCAGCAGCAATTGCATTTACAAGCCCTGGCACTCCTGGTGCACTTTACTAGGGGCTGATAGTAAACCAAATAAGCCAAACATGGACACCAATCAATGTATACATTTTATCATAGGGAGAGCATATGCACCTTAGCACTGATCAGCAGTGGTAAGGTGCCCAGAGTCATAAAACAGCCAACACCAGGTCAGAAAAAATATAGGAGGAAAGCAAAAAGTTTAGGGATGACCCTGCAAAAAGGGCCAGGTCCAACATTCCATGACATAATTGATAACATTACTGATGATAACTGGGTCTACATAATTGATGATGGCACTGTGCATTGCAGGGGCAGGAGAGACAGCAGGACCCCCAGGACTCCCAGGACACCCATGAGAGTCTCAAGGGAGCGCAGTGGGGCCACATAACAGTTGTAATTGCAACTGAGCAAGAACTCCAGGTGTGTTTGTGTGCTGTCCCACGTCGTTGGCTTTAGGCAACAACCTGATGCTTCCCTTCAAATCCAAGCAGAGTTCCTGATAGCCACCAGAAGTTTTTAGGCTTGCCCAGGGTAAAAAGGCCTAACAATGACTGACCATGCGTTCTACACATGGTGTTGATGCAGCTACTATTCTTGGGAGTCATCAATGTAACAGAGGTAGCCCTCTACACCCAATGCAGAGTTCAGGTGCCCCTCCAGGCAGGCAAAAATCTTTAAGAGGGATCGGGTGGGCACCGAATTGAGGACTTCACCGGACTTGATGTCGAGCAACATCTGTCAACCCCTATTTCTTCTGCCACAACTCCCAAGCATTGGGGAACCCCTAGTAGGATCCAGCTGTCTGCCTGAACCCGCTAAAGAATTTTGATCTTCATAAAACTTTCAAATTCAGAAGGTAAACTTTCTAACCGGGTGAACCTGGTCCATGTATACGATTGGTGGTCCATCACTGTCAGCCTTTTCTTTTGACTTTGACTCAGTCTAAATGTAAAAATACTTTCAGTTGATGCTTAGTGCTTTTGGTGCTATTTTCAACTCAAACTTAAATTCAGATCGCTAGTTCAAGTTTTTTCATTTAGGTGTCATTTTATTTATTAAAATATTAATTATTTTTCTAAATAGGTTTGGGATTTTTCTTCTGTTGGGTTTTCACTTTATTACTGTTTTAGTGCTGCATAAATACTTTACAGGTTGCCTCATAGCTAAGCCTTCCTGCTCTGTGCTATAACTAGCAGGGGGTTGTGCCCTAGCTTATTTAATGGTTTTAGTGAGTCACCTTGACAAGGTTTGTGGATATTGTTTGAAGTGGATTCTCACCCCACTCAACTAAAACTCCAATTTCTTAAGGTATTTTTTCTTTGTTTTTGCTAATTCTCTCTTGCCTCTCTGCTTAGAGACAACCAATAAATAATATCTCAACCTTCTTAAAACATTATCATACAAAATACATGGTAAATTAGAAAAATAAAATACCAGCAGAAGAAGTTTGTTAAGACCTTTTAACTTTTTTATTAGAGGGCTATTATTTAGTTCATACTGATCATTAGTTCCAACAGATCATTGTAACTTTCCAATACCCAGATCCCTAAGTGAGTTTTAGGATCCTTATGTAGTTTTGTGAGTGAAAGTGGAAGAACCTGTAGGTCAACATTAAAAGGTAGGACTTAAGTTTTTGCAGTTTTCTCTTTGTACCTACCCAGCTATGTATTCTTCAATTATGGCAAATGTTGATTTTATATTCAACCCTTCTGCAGAGAGAAATTACACAAGATTGTTGGCAGGAAGTCTGAGAGACTTTGCAATGTGAAAATCTATTTGGCATATTTATTAGTTAATCTTTTGGAAATGATTGAACCAGGTTGACAGCATCCTCTCTAATCTACGTCTTAAAATTGGCAGCTTTAATTTTCCATGCCTATACTACCTTGACACACTCTCCTTTCTCATATATTTGTTGGCCAGTCACCTAGGATCTTAATATTTCTATTCCTCTATAATGGCTTCTACAATTGGATTTGTCTGCTCCTACTTTTTATATTTTAATTTGTTATTGTGTATTTCTAAAGGGAATTCTACCATGGTTATTGTGGCATGCAGAGATATTTTCTGTTCCCTGCATGAAGCTCTGATGCAAACTAATTTCTTATGTTGACTTTAAAAGCATCTCAGACTTTTCAATAGAAGTTGAACATTCTTTTTCATTAACAAATAGTGTGATCAGTCTTTTTATTTTGACCAGAAATTCTTTATCTGTTAATCATTCTTTATCAAATTTCCATCTGCTAGGATCTTGTGTGCTTCAGTGTTGTAGATTTCGCCTTTGCTTGTGAATTCTATTTTATTGAATACATTTTAGAAGGGGCTTACATCCTGCCTTTACTTCTTATTTGTCCATGTGCTTGTCACTTTACTTTTCCTCAGTTTCTATTGGTTGCAGCGTTTTATTTCCTGTTGTCCCTTGTGTGTTTCTCATATCAGTGTCCCGTTGCCCAAGTAATCATTCTCATCCACTTTGTTGGGTGGAACTTCTTTTATTAGGTTAAGGCTGCACAGTGTTTACTGTTTATATTTACATATGTTCTCTTGGCTCCAAACATATACAGTGTGCTTGTCAACAGCATTTTTTGTGGTTTGTCTGATGTTTTCTTTGTTTAATTCCCTCATTTCGTTTGTGCAAAGATTTTTTTAAAGTAATCTCATTCTGTCAGCACACATTTCTAGCATGCTTGTCAGCTATATATCTTGGGGCAGATTTATGTTTGACTTGCGCCTCATTTACGCCGCCATTGCGTCACATTTGTGACGCAGCAGCGGCGCAAATCCTGCGCCATGGTGCGGGGTATTTACAACGTGACGCATCTGGGAGATGTGTCACGTTGTAAAGCCCTGCGCCACATGTAGGCGTTCCAGGGCAGGTGGGGGCGTTCCGGCGCAGGAACGCCTCCTAAAAGTGGCTTTCACTCAGTCACTTTTGAGCCCATGCTGCGTCAAAACCCTGCGCCTGCTTGAAGCAGGTGTAAGGATTGACGCAGCATTGTGAAGATAGGGCCCCCCAGAGCATTGCTGGAGCTGCGTCGCGCCTGCGACGCAACTCCAGCAATGCGGCACTTTTACGGCACAGATGCGTGACGCATCTGTGCCGTTTTTGCCCCATGGTGCGCCGCATTATAAATGCGGCGCATCCATGGTGGCGGAGCTGGGGCGCACAATAACTGGCGCATCCCTGCTGATATGCAGGGATGCGTCAGTCATTATAAATATGCCCCCTTGTTTGGCACCGACACCTTTTAACTAATTTTCTCGTTTTTTCTACGAAACCTTTTTAGAAATATTCTCGTGGCAGCACGCATTTTACACGTGTTTGATGGCTGCATGTTCTTGCTTTATCGTCGAGCCTTCATGTGCAGCAAGTTTGTATCTAAATGCTGCACAGGTGCAGCCGCTACATTTCTCCACTGTCAGCAGCTGTTTTAACCCACCACTGACGGCTCTCCACCATTGATTTTTAACTCAATCCCATCCGCTTTGCTTTAATCCGCCCCCTCTTTATTGCTGTAATCATCCCAATAGTCTACCCACCCCCGCCCGAGCTGCCGATTATCTGTTCCCCACCTCCTGCTGTCCGTTGTTTGTGAAATCTTTCCCGAATGGGATACTGAGTTAAGAAATACCACAACTCCCCTAAAGGTAGCACCTGCACCAATGAAGTATTTCATGTGTCCACGCTTGTACTGGAACTGATACATTTCCATACGTGCTCTGAAAGGAGCTCCGGCTTACTCATTGCTGTTTCTTGCTTTTGTTGGCACTCTACAGTCCATCTCTGTTCCTTGTGGGTCATACCCAACTCTTCCTCCCCCCACGCACTCCCCCCATGCTGTTTAACCCTCTTTGTTGCTGCTCTCACTGGCCATCCTCTTTCTTAACAGTATCGCTGGCGGGTTTTTTGGCTTGCACTCTCCCTTCTCTCTGGCTCCCTCGTGCTGCTTTACCCGTCCCATTGCTTGTACTCCCTGTCACCTACCCATTCCTGCTGTTCGTTCTCTTTCTTTTTTGGAGCAATTTTAGATAGCATTGACTTGACCCAAAGGTATGCTGCTTAGCCCTCCCTTGATGCTGCTCTCACAAGCCAGGGAGTTCAAATATGTGGTTTTCTACAGTGAAATGCGGTGCTGATACTTACAAACCTGCACACCCCATCTGCTGCCCAGACAAAAATCCATGAAAGGTTGGGGGCTTTCCAGTGGCATCGCTGGACACCAGACCGCCCGGGCGGTCCATGCCTTTGCCGCCCCGTGGCAGACGCATTGAAGAGCGATGGGGGGTGCTGGCAGATTCCTCGGATTGTTGGGACAACAGGTAAAGGCTGGGGGGGCGGCCGCCACCCCCAAAACTCATGCCGCCTGGGGTGGCTTCCACGCCCCCCTCCCCCATGCTACACCACTGGTCCTTTCACAGCGTTTGTGTACCTATGTACCTTGCCGTGAGTACAAACGGTAAACCTCTCCAAGTGGACGTGATGTTGTTGACATGCTCAGCACGGGCAATCCATATCACAAAGGCCTGTGTCACTTTGAATCTGTGATTGCTTTTATTCTGGTGACATCGGAAGGGTGTGTTTTTTAACATAAATAAAATACAAGTGGATATTAATTCTACTTCAGTAGTACCTTTTCCACGTGTGTGTTTTTGTTGTGACCTCTACGTGTATCGTCACGCTAGTAGCTGTGTGCCCATATATTACAGCACGCTGCCAGAGGGCAATGTGCGCCCAACAAATGTCTTTTTAACACCAAATTCAGAGTTTCCAGTTGTGTTCTAAATGACTCCTCCAAGTAATAGCAATGCCCATTGTTAACCCTCCCCCCCCCCACACACACACACCGTATGATAATAAACAGGAAGATAAACTGGAAGCAAGCTCCGCATAGCGCTTCAGTTTCTGCCATTTCTAAGCGCTATAAACCATATGTGTTAATATTACCCAATCAAAAGTTCCTCAATTTTCCCACCTGGCTTATATGTAAATAAACAGTTGTACAGCTTTTTTGCATTTATTGCTCCATCTGCCGGCTCCTGAGCACAGCTTTGGGAATCCAGGAAAGCGGAGCTCCAGCACGGAAAGCTTTAATGCCCAAGGACACAATGCCACAGTGTTGTAGTAAAAAGAAACATTTTATTAAGTTATTTTCGTTATCATTAATATTTTATTGTACTTTTCATATAGCAGAAACACAACTTAAGTGCATTAGAGTGCTCTTCAACAGAAACAAACAATACTACGCAGTTGTTGTTAGGCACAGGTAGGCTAAGTGATTTGTCCTGAAACACAAGATGTTAAGCCAAAGACTAAATTCTCAACTGATTCCCAGCATTCCAAGGCAGCTCAAGACACCAGTCCACATTTCCTGCTCCTTGGCTTTTTAAGACTATGCAGTGGGAATTTAGGCTCAATGATTTGCTTGGGATTCTTTTATCCTTTTGTAAATAGGTTTGGGTTCAGTACAAAACAATAGGGGGCTTATTTGCAAGCCTACTGTTTCGACGGTGTGTCACTTTTATTGACGCACCAACAGCGTAATGGGATTCCCTATATTTACAAAGACATGTAAAGAGACCCTGGGTGACTTTTCATTGCCTTGTAAATATGATTCCCTTTCTCGCATAACTCTGTGTGTAAAGGCGGGTGTTCCATGGGTGTTGCTGCGGGTGTTTCCACGCAACATCCATGGAACTTGACGCACTACCAAATTTACAACAATTTGTAAACCTGGGAATGCGTAAGAATCCTATGCCTCCCATGGGGAGGCTTAAGGAGGCGCAACGTGGAGATTTATTTTTATTTCTCCTCATTTCTTCCTTTTTCTATGCATGCTACATTCTGCAGCACGCATAGAAAGAGGAAAATGCCTTTAATGATTGTTTTTGTGCAGGTAGGTATACCTTCCTGCACAAAAACAATCATCCCCTCAGTGCAGGCACCCAAAATGAAGCTAGGGTGTCTATGCTGGTGCACGTCTGCTGTTTGTGCATCTGCACTGGTGAGAAAGACAGGGATGCGCCGTATTTTGTAGATACAACGCATTCCTGCCCTTTTATTTTGGCACAGGACAGCACAGCAGGAAGGCTTGCTAAGCTGCCGTGCTTCAAAATATTGTAAATGAGGCCCTAGTTAGCTAGCATGGACAACCTAATCAATAATACATTTTTGTTACCGGAACCAAAAATGCACTGAAAAAAGCAAATAATTTCTCTGATAAAAATTGACCGCTATCACACCAGATGGTATTTTGATTGGTACACACCATGTTCAAGGGGAGCTGAAGTCCCGTCTGTTTGTCTCATCCTGCGACCATCTTCCAGGTTTAAATTCAATTCTGAACCAGGAAAAGGGAGAACTGTCGTAGAATTAGGCAATGATGTCAGCCTGTGCAGACAGAAAGGTCTAGAGCGGAATGGCCTTTCAAGCTACAGAAATAGCAAATGCAAGTTTTTATTAAGATTAAAGCTGAGGCAATTACTCCGTGGATTGTGAAGACTTTTCAGTATTATCCTTAGGTGTCTTATCAAATACAGCTCTGCATAGGCATATAAAAACAGAGTATGACTGCCAGTAGTACTGGTAGTGCTTGAGAGGCTCATCAAAAAGTTGATAAGATAGCTCAAACCAGGTAAATGTGTGCTGTTGAAAGGTTGTGTGTGGTCTGCAAGGCTTCATCCTATTAACTTGCCTACTCAGTCTTTCATCTTTCTGAAGTCGGATAAACGGGTACCAATTTTAATTGGGTAATGATAATTGTAGGTAATAATAGTCAATGACAAGTGGTCTGGATGAGAGCATTCTATTAAAAACATTTCATTATTAATAAAGTGAGACAGTCCTCAACTCTTCAATCCTATGCAGCCAATCTAGAAAATCAAGACAAGGCGTTAACGAATTCAAAAATAGGGGTGGGCGGAATTTGCGGAATTAACCTTCGCAAATTATCGCAAGAATGTTTAAAATTATCGCAAACAAGCAGAAATATCGCGAAGATGCGGAAGTTTTTTTCCGGCATGTTCGCGAGATTTTCTGCATGGTTGCGGGTCGCCAACTTACCCATGTGGTTGCTTGCGGGCGCGGCCATCTTGTTTTGAGTTGTTCTCGCGGTGCATGATCGCGAGAAGAAAGACGTGATCGCGCGACGCATGACGTCACTGCGGGCGCGAACTGTCGCGAGACAGCGCAAATGGCTAAAAACAATACAGCATCTCATGGAGAACGCGACCGGATCAAGAAAACTTGTCGGCGAACGCAGGGATTCAGGTAAGGCGATCGCGCGCGCGCGAGAATGTATCATTTTACAGCGCAAGCAAGAAACAAATTATCGCCAAGCTGCGGAAACCGGAATTTTTGACATTTTCGCGCTCTCCGCGGAACGCAAAAATGTCAAATTATCGCAATTTCCGCGAACGGAACGAAATTTTTGCCCAGGCCTATTCAAAAACACCCAACAGTGAAAGGGGAATTAATATATGATTTCTTATTTCCGGATATGCTCTCTGCTGATAAAGGTTTTGTATTCAGGAACAGTTGTATGTGATGCCTACATACTGCAATAATCAACATGAGTAGTGTTACACCTGACAGACTACAGTAATGCCCTTCTTAGAGCTCTCAACTCTATATGTGTAAAAGCATCAGTCAAAGTCAATAGGAAAAAGACATGATCTTTCAGCTAATATAAACGCGGGGTCCATTCTCTGCACTCCTCACTGCCTTCTTATAGACCTTTAAACAGAGCTCAAGAAAGCCTCATTATCTATTTGTTTTAAGAGCATGCCCAGTGTATATATGTATGAATGGTTTCAGAACATTTTAGAATGATATTTTTCACAGAATAGGTTCCTCAGTGAATGACCGCTTGTACCAGTTGGGTGGTCTGGACCCACTGTTAAGATTGGTAGTTTTGCATCTTCGCAGAGAGGACCAGTGGACATACTAGCAGCAACATCAACAAGCATTGGCAAAACCAATATGTTTTGCCTGTGCAAGATCTATCGACGTTGTCAATTTTTTTAAATGTTTTACAGCAGAGCAAGCTTCTGTCCAATATGGCTTAAAGTAAAAAAACAAAGCGCTATGATGCGGTCAATACTGGCTGCATCATAGTGCTTTTTTAACTTTAGGCCATGCTGCATAGCCTCCTGCGCTGCTCTGCAGCTTGTAAGAAAATATTGACAAAGCTAATAGATATCACATACTCACAGGTCCCCGCGGGGGCCGAAGCAAGATCCACTCTAGTGCTCCCTTTTGTTCGCAAACCAACCAACTCGTGAAGCAGCCAGCAGCAGCCCCGCATCTGAAGCTCACTGCCATATCAAAGGTATTCTTAACTTTTGCTTTGCGATAGTTTGCTTTGAACACCATTCTTTAACAACATTCCTGAAAGCCTCCATTAAGTGTGCAGAGAGATGGCAGTGGGGCATGCTTCCATTCGTGTATGCCATCCTGCACAATATTGCTGCCCATTTGAAGTACAGTGAAGCTTTAGATGCCCCCTTTATTTGTAATGATGTTTGATGTATTTTTGGGAGTCTTATCAGTTGTAGATATAGCAAAACAAAAAATGATGTGATTGTGATTTGGCACGATTGTGTGCCATTTTAAAAGTGGCAGTGTTACGCAGATGACACAAGTCATGCTCTGTTTGTTTTAACATACCTAGACTTATAGTGTGGCAATTATATCTGCTTCTGTTTTTGTGTGTTTTATGTGTTCTGTTGGTTGCAATTGCTATTCTTAGTTTGTAGCCTCCACAGTTTTTTGTATGCATACTTCATGAATTGAAAAATTTACTGGTGAGGTACAGGATTTATTTATCTTGAACATACCACATTGGGACCTTTTGAGTTCTGGTTATGGGCTCAAACTTCGGCATTGTCTAGGATTGGAAGGCTGGCATACTGGTACATCATGGATACTGCGTATGTGGGCAAAATGTGGAATAGAGCAAGAGACAGCTGAGCGATTCTGTAAATCGGTAATATTTGCTTAGATAGCTTTGTGGAAACTGGAAATGTATGTACATTGGGGCCCAGAGAAGCTAGTAGTTGTTCACACTAAGGAATAATGGAAGCTGAACAATATGTGTACAGTGGTTATTATATAAACAGCAATAGCTTTGTTATTTATTGATACCAATGGTACAAGGCTGCACGCCACCATTAGACTAAACATGGCCGATAGTCGAAAGCTCTTGTTCATGTTTTGTTTACATGAGTGGTGTACACAATACACTGTGTGTTCTACAAAATGTTCTAACTATAGTTGGCTATGGAATAGCTTTATTGTTATCTGAGTGGTACACCCGGTATATAGCTGTAAGAATGCACAGTGTGTACTTCACATATGTAGTTGACAGTCCACAGCTGAAGACTGCATGACCCATGGTGCCAAACATCTTTGGCTGCCTTTGGGGTTATCATAATGGTAGTTCAACTGAATAGTGCAGACAGTTCTCATATACTTTATGGCCCATGCTTCACCCAGTGGCCCTACATGAAGGAACAAGGCATTGGATTAGATATTGTTCCACTGAGATGGTGATGCCTGCCACCTTCCCCTCCGGCCATGCCACCCCCACCTTAAACCATGCAGAGAGATGGGGCAGGGCAGATGCAGTGCTTCCACCCAAGTAATAATATTTAGGCCACAAGTGGCCACAATGCATAGGCTTTGCTTCTGATCAGATGTGTTCTGTTGATAAACATACCTCATGTTTATTTTGTTTATATTTCACAAACCCGTTTTATTAGCTGTCTTCTGCCAGTTTTTGTTTAATATTTTCCAATTCAGTTCACCACTCTCTGTTTTCTTGGCCCTGGATAAATTGGCAAATGTGCTTGCGCTTCGCTGTTAATTCACACTAATTCATAATATAATGAAAGTCCATGTTTGGTCCTGTGGAGTCTCGCTACACAAAGGGTCCAAAAACTTAAGAAAACATCTTCATGGAGGCATGAGGAAAATGGATTACTGTGAATAATCTACTTTTTGTGTAAACAAGAGGGTAAGGTCCCCTTGGACAATATGCTAATCGATCTGTCCTCAATTCATGCATCAACCTTTGTTTCCAGAGGTATGTTGTTTGACAGATGCAAAATTCCATATGATGTGAGCTAACATTTTTGAAAATTAATTTCACTTATAATTCTGAAGCTTCATTGCTGTGCACAGGTAATTCGGGTAACGTTACCATCATATGAAAAGAGACAAAAGACTGTTGAATTATCATAATAAAAGCTGTATTAAACTTGCACAGATTGCTGTCCAAAATGACTTAAAGTAAAATAAAATTTCAAAAGCACTAGGAAGCTGTCAATACTGGCTGCGTCATAGTGCTTTAAAAAAAATAACAATTAAGCCTTGTAGGCCAGAAGCCCATGCTGCTGTTCCACTTTTTTGTGTCTTGATTTCTTCCTGAGAGTTCCCTGCATTCTCTGAATGTACTTTTTATGCTTTCACAACACTTGCTGCTGTGTGTCCCTGCTCATGAAACCTCTGCTAATAACCTGGTCATGTGTACCCCTCTGCAGTCCTTCTGTGAACCTTGCGCTTGGCCTGCAGCCAGTCGATGTGACCACTACTCCCTTCTCCCTCTGTGTGTGTGTTGCCCTGCCTAACTGGCCACAGTGGCTCCCATCCACTTTCTTTGTGTGGCCAATCACCCCTCTGTAACTTCCATCGTCCTGCAGCTTTAATGTGCCTTATCACTTCTGTTGATGCCCTGCTTTCCTGCCACCCCTAGGCATCCCCATTCCTCTTTTGCAACCTCAGCATGCCCACCTGCCCAGCCCCTTCTTGGTAATCTTTGTGCTATCTCACAACTTATAAGATCTTGGTGGGATTGTAGTAAGGTAGTGTATAATATCTTATTCTTATTCCAGAAAGGTATATAATGTTTCACTTATATCACAGCAATGTGTCTTTAAGGGTTTTTGTTATATTTCAACTTAATTTGACATCACTATGTTCTAGAATGTTAACTGTTGAATTCAGATGTCTCTTGGATTTTGCTGTGATCAGTCGTGGGCATTACTTATGGAATAAACTTCAGATAACAACTTTTACTGATATTTGTGGATTAATTGGATATATTTCCTGAGGATCCTACTACATATTTTGGCGACGTTTGGATTTGCATCTTTGAAACCCCATGTGTTGTCTGGATTATATTGCTGCCCACCGACCCTTTGAAGATCGTCAGCACTTGTGGAACACATTTAGTAAATATTTGTTAATTTTTCAATGAGGATTTGTAAGTACTGTTCATTATTTCCTTGACTTGTCGCTTTCTTTGATAATATCTTAACAAAGAAATGCTTCTTACCGTTTAAGCTGGTCGTGTGCTGCTTTCTTTTGAAACGCGCAATCATTCCAGCGCTCGCTGAGCTGCGCGCTCCTTCCCTCTTCATTTCCTGAACTCGTGCGGATGACATCAAACGCTTCAAACACCTCATCATACGTGATGATGTCAGCACGTCTCAGTGGTCATTTTTAAACTTTGGGAAGGTTTACATTTACGGCAATAGCGTTCATGCACAACCAAGAAAAACAATTCAAGTTCTATCGACATTCACTACCAAGTTTATTTTAATTAACCGGTTTATTGAATATCGGAGGAAATAAAGGAAACATTGCTGTATAAGCATTTGTGGACACTATATTAAGCAATATATATTCTAATATACAAAATTTTGTTACTTTAATATGGTTAACTCCAACAATAGTATTTTGGCACCACCATGTTTTTTGAAAGTTGCGGGCAAGCCACCTACACCCTGGCATAAGTGGTTAAGAGTCTTCACTAACTATTTAGAAGCCATAGATGCTTTGGATTATTCTCCTTCTAGAAAGAGAGCAATTTTATTTAATCATCTTGGAGACGCAGGCCAACAACTTTTTGACAGTCTACCAGTGGTGCAAAGTTCATCTTCAGATGATTCATGGAATGTTTTCACTGAGGCTTTGGCTCGTCTTGGGAAACAATTTAAAGATGAACAATCTATAGTGGTTGAGCGTCATGTTATGGTGAAATGCAAACAATTGCCAGATGAATCAATTGAGGATTATCTAGCTACACTGAGAGTCCTTGCTTCAAAATGTGAATATGGTTCTTATCTTGACACTGCACTTCGGGATCAGTTGGTATTCAATTGTTACAACAAAAAGATTCAGGAACGTATTTTGACTTGCAAAAACTCTACTCTAGATGAAGTTATGGTCATTGCAAGAAGTAAAGAATGTTCTCTCACCTCATCAAAAATGATTGCAGAATTTCCAACAACGAATCCTACCATTAATGTTATGTCTCTATCTACGAATGACACTAATGAGTGTAACATAAGTGCTGTCATTACTCGTTATAAGGATAAGAAATTTGTTGATCGTAAACCTAATATTTTTTGTTACAGGTGTGGCTCAAAATTTCATGTTGGTAATAATCCTAACTGCCCGGCTCAAGGAAAAAGGTGTAACAATTGTAAAATATTGGTCATTTTTTCACAATTTGGAAAGTACCTAAAGATAAAAGTAAGGTTAACTTTGTTTATACTGAAGATGACATTTGTGAAGCTCTTAATGTAGCTTCTTTATCTATTGAAGTCAATCCTCTGGATGGTAACACTGTTAAAGGACCTAATTGTAGTGTACTAATTGGTCCTGTTGCTATTGACGTTATGGCTGACACTGGTTCGCCAATTACCATCTTGGATGAGAAAACTTTTCACAATTTATGGCCTAACACAAAGTTATTGTCTTCAGATGTCAATCCTAAAGCATTTGGTGGATATGATATCATTATGCTGGGATATTTTAATGATGTTATTGATTACAAGAACAGAATTATTCACACTAATTTACGTAGCTGTAAATGGCAGAGGCATTTTAGGGTGGCGTGACCAAGCTAGTTTAGGCATACTACTCATGCCAGGGCATCCAGAACCTGTTGTTGTAGGTGATTTTCCTGTTATGACTATTTCTGACAGCATGACACAAGATCCCACTCTAAACATATTGTTTAAGGAGTACAAAAGTGTGTTTAGTAATGATGTGGGAGTAGTTAAAAATTTTGAACACACAATTAAGTTGAAAGATAAAGTAACTCGTGTTGTCCAAAAAGTACGTCCTGTTCCTCTTTCAGTTAGAGATGATCTTAAAAAACATCTGGACACATTGTGTTATCAGGGTATAATATGTCCTGTTGAGTCGTCTGAATGGGTTTCGGCCGCTGTAGTAGCTCGAAAACATTCTGGTGATATTCGTCTATGCGCAAATTTAAGAATTCTTAATAGTAACATTATTGTTGATGCTCATCCACTTCCAAAAATCCATGATATGTTAGCAAAATTAGGCAGTAGTAAATTCTTTTCGACAATTGTTTTACGTTCAGCATATCATCAGATTCCTTTATCAACTGAATCTCAACCACTCACTACATTTGTTACTCCATTTGGAGTCTACATGTATAAAAGACTCCCTTTCGGATTAGCATCTGCTGCTGGTATATTTCAAAGACTAATGGATAAAATGTTTGATGACTGTCCAGGCATTCAGGCCTTTCAAGATGATATTCTTGTTCATTCTGAGAGTATAGAACAACATTATATCTTGTTAAAAAAAGTTTTGAACATTTTACAAACACATGGCATGACAGTCAACATACAAAAATGTAAATTTATTTCTCAAGATGTAGATTATTCAGGTCATAATCTATCAGCATCAGGTATTAAACTAAAGCTGCTCTACTGGATGCTATTAAATGCGCTCCATCTCCTACTGACAAAGATTCCTTAAGAGCATTTCTTGGATTGAGCGAATACTATGCTCGCTTAGTTCAAGGGTATGCTTTAGTTGCACAACCCCTTAAAAACCTATTAAAGAAACATGCTAAATTTGATTGGTCAATAGAAACACAAAATGCTTTCATGTCGGTAAAGGATTTAATTGTTAATGCTCCTGCCATCAAACCCTTTACTTATGGAGTTCAGAGCATCATTACAGTAGATGCAAGTGCAAAAGGTCTTGGTGCCGTTCTTAGTCAAATTGTAGATGGACGAGAGGCACTATTGCATTTGCTTCTCGTACTTTAACTTCAGCTGAACTCAATTACAGCACAATAGAGCGTGAGGCTTTAGCGTGTACTTGGTCCGCGGAAAAATTTAAAACTTACATTTGGGGGCCAAATTTTTGCTGTACACTGACCATAAACCATTAATTCACTTGTTGGGTGATAGCTGCTCTAATAGAGCATCTTCACGTTTAATTAGACTCTTAGCAAGACTTCAGGAATTTAATTTTGGCATAAAGTATAGCCCTGGTGGGAAAAATGTGCATGCCGACTGTCTTTCTCGGATTCCACTTTCAAATATGCAAGAATCTTTCAAATCGGAGGATGATTTTTAGTGTGTATATTCCATTCAAGATGTCATACAAAATTATAAAATCACTCAGGATGATTGGATTCGTAATTCTGTAGAGGATGACTGTTTACAGAATGTTAAAAAATATTTAATTAATGGTTGGCCTTCTGATCGAAATTTATCTATGGAAGAAAAAACTTTTGCTCAAATTGCTGCTGAATTATCGTTCTCTAATGATATTTTGCTTCGTCAGGACAAATTTGTTCCACCACGAGGCACTAGGGACACAATAATGACCTTAGCTCATGAGGGACATCCTGGCACCACCGGAACTATCAATAAGATCAAACAAACTTATTGGTGGCCCGGGATTGACAATCAAGAAAGAACACATGTTGACAAATGTCCCCAATGTCTTTGCTTTGACAAGCATTGGAAAGCTTCAAACTCTCCTCTTTGCCCTGTTCAGTGGCCTAGTGGGGCTTGGAAGAAAATTGGCTTAGATTTTTCAGGACCATTCTCTGCTTTGAATACAGATAAGAAATATTTGATTGTTGCTGTTGACTATTTCTCTAAATGGATCTATTTTTCATTTGTGAAAAATGCTGATTCTAACTCTGTTGTTTTATTTTTGCAACGCCTATTTTTTACTGAAGGTACACCTGAGCAGATTGTAACGGACAATGGTTCACATTTTACAGCTCATGATATAGACTCATTTTTTAGTGCATTAGATGTCAAACATATACTAGTTCCATTGTACAGTCCATCCTCTAATGGTCTTGTTGAGCGTGCTAATCGCGTACTCAATAAAGCTGTGCAATCTGCTATTGCAAATGGTTTAAACATTCCTTCTTTCTTACTTCAGAAAGTTTGGAATTACAACATCACACCCGGAGTTCCTCCTTTTATTTTGTTAAGGGGTTGCATGCCTTCTTCTAAACTTAATCCTGCTTGGCTTCTGGAGAAATCCATTCAGGCTCCGGTAGATTTGAATAAAATCAGGGATCAAGTCAAGAAAAAACAAGAAATTTATAAACATAATTATGACAAACAAATGCATGTATCTGACAAACCCTTACATCCTGGAGATTGGGTCATTAACAAAAAACCTATTAAAGTTCCAAAGGGACAATCTACATTTTCTGCTCCAGTTCAAGTCTTGAGAGTGTCACGCATGGCTGTTATTTTATATGACAGAGGATGGTGGAACAAAAATGCTCTTATTAAAATAACCAACACACAAGCCAAAATTATTATGGAAAATAAACGCGACCCTATTGTCAATGGCAATTCTGATTCAGATTGGTTTGGTGTTTGTGATAATGTCATTACATCAAATGTCCAATCTCATGTTCCTCATTCTGATTCCTGTGCTTCTCATTCTCCTTTATCATCTGGCCAAGGGGATTCACAGTTTGTTTCTTCTCATCCCATTTCAAACTCTTTGCGTTATGATAGAGGAGAAGGTGATGGTAGAGGTAGAATGAATAGTGATGGAAGACTCAGAAGGATACCCATACGTTTTCGTGACTATGTCATGAATTAATGTTTGTATTACACTTACACTTACATATCTTTATTTTTTATTAGTTAACTTCAATTTTTGTCATTAGTGTTGTTTAGTCATTATTTATTAGATTAGTTTTGTAATTTTAATTTAGTTTGTCTTCTTCCGTAAAAGAGGAAGGATGTGTAGTAAGGTAGTGTATAATATCTTATTCTTATTTCAGAAAGGTATATAATGTTTCACTTATATTACAGCAATGTGTCTTTAAGGGTTTTTGTTATATTTCAACTTCATTTGACATCACTATGTTCTAGAATGTTAACTGTTGAATTCAGATGTCTCTTGGATTTTGCTGTGATCAGTCGTGGACATTACTTATGGAATAAACTTCAGATAACAACTTTCACTGATATTTGTGGTTTAATTGGATTTATCTCCTGAGTATCCTACTACAGGGATCCAGTGTGCACTGCACCCTGCATCTAGTCTCCCTGCACCAATTACTGATTAGGACAAGGGGTGGTCTGCTGGTCACTTAAATAGTAGGTGGAGTGCCGCAGACCAACACACTAGTCTAAAACGCGATATCTGCAGCTGCACACTCTATTTCAGCACAATTAGTGCTAAGCCGGCATGCCTTCCTCACTGCTCCACATATTACTCCTTTCTGCCTCTCATCCCAACACCAGGAGCCTGCGACAGTGTCTGAACCCAGCTGCTCAGGGCAGTAATACATACTTTACTCTTAGTAAGTCACTTGCCCATGCATTTTATTTTTGCACCATTTTGTTCTCCCTGGCACAACCCATTGTAATGTTGTCCCTTATTCTTCCACAGTGTCCCACAGAGAGTAAGGTATTATTATTTTCATTGTATCTCTCGGTGAGAATGCACACCTTTTGCATGTCACACCCATACCTTTTGGCATTCAGGTACCCCTGTCCAAATATTAGTTTACCATATCAGTTTTACCGCTGCTCACCAAGTTAAAACGTACAACAACAATCACATAGGGGAAACCTATTGCACTTACTAATGCTTGTTTAGGAGTCTGTTTGAGCACTGTGATCTGAAAAACAGTTTAATATGTGACTTAAACCAGCCATGCTCAGACATTTGAAAACTAAAAAAATTGTTTAATCTAGATGCCATCTGATAACACTTTGAGAAATAAGCATATTGTCCAAGGGCAGCATTTTGTGCTCCACAACGGCCAATGACTCATAATTCTTTTTTAAATGCTTCCATTGACCTTGCTCTTTTTCGTTTCCAGTGCTGAGTTAAATCTTTTGAGCAATCGGTTTGTTATTTACTGTAAATAATTAAAGTTTCCTCCCACAACTAATGTAAAAGGAAATAATGCCATAATTTCTAACAAGGAATGAAGCGACTGGGGATCATCTCCTGTTATACCTCAATAGGAGGCAGTGGTGACTTTAACAACCACCGTAACTCAGCGACCTCAGTCATCACTGAAATAGCTACTCATCTCAGAAGCAGAAGAGTAGTAGTCTTACCCCTTACTTTTCTTGATATGATTGAAGCTGTTCAATTTAAAGAAAATATAGTTTAATTCATCATTCAGTTGTAACCAAAGAGAAACTATTTTATGAAGTATACTCTCTTTTAAGACTGCAAGAAAAACACATTTTCACATTTTATTCCCACTAAACTTGCTCCTTTGCCTTCCTTCCCCACTTGCTTCCCACCTCCTCTCCATCCACCCTTCACAATCCACCTCCTCCTGGAGCCTACCCTGCATATGCCCTTATAGGATTCACCCTCCCATACGAAAGCACTCTGTAATTGCACATTTGCGGGGTTTAAGCACCTACACAGATCCCCACTAGTCCACACTACATCGAAATTCCACAACCTATGCTTTACATTTATTTTCCAGTAATGCTTCTTGGTTTTCTAAGTTCCATTTCATTTACTCTGTAGCTCTTTCGGATACCCTTATGCAGTGTGCAGGTCACTAAAACATGAAAAGTCTTGTGCCATAGCACCTTTAACTTTGGCAATTATATTAGCATGGCTTGTGCTGTGGCTGACAACAAAAGTGGAATCATCTGTCCTGTGGAGTTTAGAGGATTCCAAAGACAAATCTGAAAAGATTCTCAAATCATACTCTTTGAGAACCTTATAGTGTTTACTTTTATACCTGCAGCGAGAATTGTTTATTTTACCCCGTAGTCACCAAATTTCACCAAAATTGCCCATGACCATTCTAACCCGTAGTTACTTGCACACAAACCACACCTCAGGCATGGATCAATACTTGAATGACACAAGTCGCGAAGTACGACACGCTTTATATCTAAAATTCCATCTAAGCATTTTGCCCATTAAAATGTGTACTGCCAAATTCTCTGACAGCTGTACTCTTTAGGCCTGTATGACTATGAAATGGGGGGGTCAGGAGTCAATAATGCACTTTATGTTAGATTGCAATAAAACCAAACATTTATGTCCCAAATGGCTCATCTCATTGTTCAAACAGTTTCCAATCTCATCTTGCACAGAAACATTAGCACTGTGCACCTGATCAGAGTGGCGAACTATTTACAAGCCTTGGCAAGTTATTTCACGGGAGCCTGGTTCATGATCACAAAGAGCCCCCTCCACGGTCTTGATTAGTCAAAGTGATACCAAATCAGGGACTGTTGTTGTTATTTTTATGTTTTTGTGCAAATAAAAAGTATATTTTTAATATATTATTTTAGTATGTTATGGCATAAATATGCTAATGAAAGATTGATTGATTCACCAAAATTGCCATTGGCTGAGTCATTTTTCACTGATGGTGAACACACCCAATTGGCCAGACAAGTAGCAAGATCCTTCTAATTGGAAATATGATACTGTGTTTCAGCATATTGCTATCTGACACCTATTGATCGAATTCAAGGACCTCATTTTTAAATGTTTCTACTTTAGAGTTTAGGTCTTGTAGTTTACATTTCATAGAAAATGCAATTTCTGTTTGATTCTGTTTAATTCTGTTAATTGTTTTAATTGTTGCTAATATGTGTCTCAGCAGAAATAGCACTGTATCATCAGGGCCCCCATAATGTACTCCTGTAGATAATCTGTCTTGGGTTAATATAGATTGTTGTTCTGAAACTAGAGTCAACGATGTATCAATCTCTTCTTCATTGTAACCCTCGAAATAGAGTCCATCTACTTGTGAGTGTGTGTTGCGGGGGCTTATCTGGAAGAAGGTTAATTGGGAAGTAATATACTTTCACTTTGACCTGGTGGTAGAGTTTTTTCAAAGCCTGGGCGGAGTTTGTGGAGTTCAGTGTGACAAATAAAACTCCGGCAAGCTACGCAGAATTCCGTGAGCGGCGGAGTGGGTTACCTCACGCCATTCGCACAGAAGTTTCGTGTCAAGTGTTTGTCCCACATTGTAAAATCAGCAGAAATGGCATCCCTCACCATGCAAGAGTAGAAGTTCTACTCGGGCGGCAGCTTCCTCAACGTGGACGTGAACGGACGTTTTCTCAACGGAAGTGTTAGCGAACATCCACGACCGAACGGTTTGATAAATCTCACAGAGAACCAGTCTGGTGTTGGATTTTAGTCGCTCGTACTTGCCAACTTAGCATCGGCGAGTGAGGGCAAAAGTTTTTGGAACTCCGCAGAGCAGGAGAGGAAAACACTCCGCGAACAGAGTGGAGTTCACCGCCCAGCTTAGTTTTTTCTCCTTCAAGCCTGATTTTTTAGACTGATCACTATTTATGAGTAGTATTTCTTCCATGTTATTATAAAGCTTTTTCCCATTTTCATTACTCTATATGTGCTTATTGTGCTTTCTGCTGTTCTGGTTAGTAGAAACTTCCAGCTTTTAAGTAGCTTTGTTTGAGAGGTTGTCTTTTTTTCCAGCAAGAGCTTCTTATTGTCTTGTGACTCTTTCATTCGGAATTCTTTAGGTTTTGACTCGATTGGGAGACTATGATGTCGATCCAAAAATATTGGAAATATTTTCTTCAGCTGACCTTCACTTTTACCTTATTTTTTCCTGTGAGATCTGATGCTATTGTATCATTATTATGCTACTTTTTGGAGAAGAATATGGGGGAGTGGAACATGAGCTATCTCCCACTTCCACTAATGAATCATTTCTCCTGTGTCTTCTGTTGTTTCCACCCTCAAAGAAATTGTCTATACTTCTATTGTACAGAATAGTATTATTTTAGAAGCGTTATCTTCAGATTTTCAGAGAAGTGTGAGCCTGTAGATTCTTCTGCATATTTGTTTGCTGGATTTATTTAATTAATTCAGCTCTCTTCTTGTGGATTTGTGTTAGACCTGTCAGCCCTTTGGGTGGTCCCTCCTCATCATTATTTATTTTGTCCCACTTTTGCCTCAACCCCTGTTTGAATTTTTCCTTTTTATTGGGAACCACCAGACTTTTTCGTGTTGCTACAGATTCAGGGAGCCATTTTAGCTACCCCTGGAACTTCTGTCTGAGGGCCTGGAGCACAAAATGGTGGCCTCCCATGACATCACCAGCATCCACTGGAACCTACCAGCACCTTCCAGAACCTTCCAGGAGATTCCAGAACTGTGTGACAGTTGGAAACCGTTTAGAATGTTGGGAGGATAAGAGAGGCAGTTGGCAGTTGGAGCTAGCAGTTGGCACCTGACTGGTGAAGAGAGAGGAGCACAGCAGTGAAGGAGGAAGGAGTGAAGCAGCAGGGGTGGAAACTTGTGCCTGGAGTGGGGTCCATAAACCCACCCTTGATACTTGTCCCTACTGATGGATCCCAGCCTATAGCCCTGTGTGGGAAGAAGTCAGAAGAAAACCATCCTAAGGACCTGGACAGCAGGAACAGGCCTTAGAAATAAGAAGACAGCAAGATTCTGACCTGAGAACTGGTTTCCCTGGAGCCTGGCGTCGAGTAGCCGAAGACCTGGAGCCCGAGGTGGAGAAGCGGCGCTGACTGAGGTAGCAGACGTCGTACCCGGAGCCGCCTGAGGTCGTAAGAGGGCGCCGGCGGAGGTCGAGAGGAATACCAAGGGTCGAGAAGGAGGTGAACCGAGGTCGAGTGAGCGGCGTCATCGGAAGGGTGAAGTCCGCCCTCCGGAGTCGTCGGAGACCGAGGTAGAGGAGCACCGGAGGTCGGGAGTGAGGATCGCACTCCGGAGTCGCCCGGAACCTGTGAGGAAGAGCCCCGGAGGTCGGGGGTGAGGATCGCACCCCGGAGTCGCCGGAAGTCGACAGCGAGGCCAGGCCGGCCGACGTCATCGGAGCCGAGAGCGCCATCGGACCGGAGCCGCCCGAAGTCGACATCGTGAAGAGACTGCCCGACGCCGTCGAATCGGAGTTCGAGTTCGAACCGAGGCCACCGACATCGGACCGGAACCGCCTACCGGCGTCGACAAAGAACTGACACTGTGCCGAGGCCGCCGAGACCGAACCGGAACCGCCTCACGGCGTCGACACGACTCCAGCGGCGTCGGAACATCAGAAAGGGGCAGTAAGTGGAGTAGAGGGCGCCTAAGGCCCTGTGGAGACCTGAGAGACTACTCTGAGGGGCTAGGGAGGTGCTGAAACCCACCTGACTGTGCCTGGGGTGAACTGGGACTAACCTAGAGAGGTTGTGTGGAGAGGGAAGCCAGGGCATTGGAATTTCCCCCCTTTTGATCTACCTCAGTTTAGGCCTCAGCCTTTGCCTCAGCCAGGGAGTAGCCCCCCTCAAGCCTTCCACACCCTACAAGCTGTACCTGGGCCAAATCAGCCCTTAAGAGTTGAAGTGCCATCTGATTCACAAAGTGTACTGTATACTTCTAATTATTTATTGGGGATACTGTATTTATTAAGTTCTTATCTATTTATTGCTGCACTGAATTCATAGGTCCACGGGACTTGTTGGTGTACAGTATTTATTGGTACAGTATTTATTGGTACAGTATTTATTACCTCAAAGTATTTAATTGTCTGTATATATTGCACTTGTATTTATGCCCTGTTATTTATGATCACCCCTATTTATTTCAGCAAACAGCAAATATTTATTTGACCTGCTCTATTTAAGAATTTGTATATTGTGATTGTTATTTATTTTCCCAATCAGCAACTAAGAGAAAAAGATAAAGAAGAATATTTTCATAATTTTTACGGTGTAGAGTCGTTTTTGGAACGGATGCACGCATGGTTATTGTATGGGTATATTGTATGCTTAGCACTGCGCCTGTTTCCTGACCACTCGAGCCAAGCTACCCCGTTGTGTCGGGAAGGTCCACCACCACCCTGCGGAGTGGGAGTGGGCTGTTTCCAACATAAATTGGTGTTCAGTGGTGGGATAGAGCTGTGCCTACGTATACTCAACAATAACTGTGGGTAGTCCATAGGCCTACACCGGGAGTTTTCTCACAGCGGCCTTCCAAATTGTGGGTTTTTGTTTTTTCCAAATTTACTCTGGTGGTGGGAGGAGGTATTACTAAAGGTACCCCCCTGCATTGTTACTGCACAAAACCTGTCCTCTAACCTGAGTGGGCAAGATGGAGTTTGTTCTTGAAAATCTAGACACGTACACTGTGGCCCAACTCAGGGAGTTTTGCCAGCGAGAGGGGGTGTACTGTCCCCCAGGAGCAAAGAAGGGTGCACTTCAAACCAGCTTAAGGGCTTGGGGGGAGGCACGCAGGGAAAGCAAGGCTGAGGAGGAAGACAGGGATGGAGAGCCTGACCCCGAGGGGGCTGAGATGTACCAACCTGAGGTGGGGAACCTGTCAGCAGGGCCCAGGACACTTTCTAGGAAGGGCAGCACTGTCTCTAGCGGGGGCTTATCCAGCGTGGAGTTAGCAGATCGGAGAGAGAAAAGACAGCTCACATGGGATTTAGCCAAGCTGGAGAAGGAGAAGGAGGAACAGAGGTTGGCTCATGAGACGGAGAAAGAGAGGATGGCTCATGAGATAAGACTGAAAGAGATAGAGCTTCAGATCCTAAGAATAGGGGCACAACCTGTTCCTAATGGTGGCAGCCAAAACCAAGAGGTCACCAGGGAATCCAAACCTTACCTGCCAAAGGACATAGTAGCTAGCTATGGGGCGGGTGACGACATCGCCAAGTGGCTAGCAGCCTATGAGGTCTCGTTGAGGGCCCATGGGGTTCCAGTGAAGTACTGGGGAGGGGGATTGTATAAGTACATGCCTCCAGCTGGTAGGGATGCTTTATTGGCCCTCGAAGAGGATGAGCAGACCCATTACCCCACCATGAAACTGGCGCTCATCAGAAAGTTTGGACTAACACCTGAAAAGTACAGACAGAAGTTCAGGGGTAGTCACAAGCTGGGCACACAGAATTGGGTGGACTTCCTGGACTATGCAAAGAAGGCACTGGAAGGTTGGATTCAGGGCAGTGAAGTAAGGAACTACGAGGAGCTGTTTGACCTAGTACTGAAGGAACACCTACTCGAGAAATGTTTCCCTGAACTGCGGCAACACCTGGTGGATAGCAAGCTGACCAGCCCCCGGAAGCTTGCTGAGGAGGCGGACATTTGGGCCAGTACCCGGGTGTCCACAAGGGGGACTGGAGGGGATACTCAAAAGGCCGGACAGGGCGCCCCCCAGAAGAAAGAGGGAGGGGAAAAGAAAAAGGAGTTCTCCAAAGGCCCCCAAAATAACTTCCAAGGGAAGGGAACAGGATTCACCTCTAAGGCTAACCCACCCAGAAACCCTAATCCTGGCCAGAGTCAGCAGCCAAGGGTTGTCCATTGCTATGAGTGCGGTGGCGTTGGACACTATAAAGGAGATCCGAAGTGTCAGAAACGATCACCCCCTCCCACTGGAGGAAAGCCCCCCGGAGTAGCTAGTGTAGTGCTCGGGGAGGAGATGCCCTTAACTAAGGGAAGGGAGTGGGCGGGTGTCACTTTAGTGTCCCTGGGAGAACGGGAGATGGTTCCTAAGATCCAGGTGCCCGCAAATACTGCAAAGTATGGGCAGTGGATCACCATCAATGGCCAAAGAGGGGAGGCTCTGAGAGACACAGGAGCCAGTATGACTATGGTACGTAGCCAACTGGTGTCTCCAGAGCAAGTCATTCCCGATGTACTCCACCCAGCCGCGATGGCTGACGGCAGAACCGGCCACTATCCCGTGGCTGAGGTTCCCTTTGAATGGGGGGGGTTGCAGGTTCACTTCGAGTTGCCGTAAGCCCTGCCGTGCCAGTCGATTGTCTGCTGGGCAATGACATGGAGCACAACGCTTGGAAGGAGGTGGAATACCGGACTCATACCGAGATGCTGGGTACACCTGACTGGGCCTGTGTTAGCACAAGGTCCGAGACTACCCGAAGAGGGAGTTCATTTCGGCTGGAGCCTGGAACAAAGGCCCAGCCAGCTGCCAGTCAAGGGAAGAACCGAGGACAGGAGGAGCCTGCCTCGGCGTCTCCACCCCGTAGGACGGATAGGCCACCGGAGGTGGTGGGCCAGGAGTCTGCGGAGGGGGACGTTACCAACCTGGAGGACTTACCCATCCCGGCCGAGTGGCACGTGGAGGGAGGCCCGTCCAGGGAGGAATTCTGCCAGGGCCAGAGGGAGTGCCCTACCCTTGAGGGGCTGAGGCGACAGGCCGAAGCCCAGGCAGCAGGGAACGTTGAAGGGAACTACAGTGTTTACTGGGAGGATGGCCTCCTCTACAGTGAACCCAAGGCACCCCTACATGGATCGTCACGAGCCTTGGTAGTCCCTCAACGTTATCGAGCCTTCCTTTTAGAGTTGGCTCACGAGATCCCCTTGGCAGGACACCTGGGGCAAGACAAGACCTTCGCCCGTCTTGTCCCACACTTTTATTGGCCTCAGATGAAAGTGTCGTCCGATACCTACTGCCGGACATGTGTGTCTTGCCAAGCCAGTGGGAAAACAGGGGTGAAGCTGAAAGCTCCCCTGGAACCACTTCCTGTCGTTAGCACCCCCTTTGAAAGGGTGGGCATCGACATTGTGGGTCCATTAGATCCACCGACTACAGCTGGTCACAGGTTTATCCTGGTTCTGGTGGATCATGCCACACGGTACCCCGAGGCAATACCTCTGAGGACCATAACAGCACCTGTTGTGGCTAGGGCCCTGATGGGAATCTTTACCCGAGTGGGTTTTCCCAAGGAAGTTGTGTCCGACAGGGGGACCAACTTCATGTCAGCATATATGCGGGCAATGTGGAAGGAGTGTGGAGTGACCTACCGGTTCACAACTCCTTACCACCCCCAGACCAATGGTCTGGTGGAGAGGTTTAACAAAACCTTAAAAGGCATGATCAGAAGTCTGCCTGAAAGCCTGCGGAGGAAATGGGACGTCCTCCTACCCTGTTTACTCTTTTCTTACAGGGAAGTGCCACAGAAGGGAGTGGGCTTCAGCCCCTTCGAGCTTCTGTATGGGCACCCTGTACGTGGACCTCTTAACCTGGTGAGAGACGGATGGGAAAGAACTCCCAGAAAGCTTCCCCAGGATGTGGTGAGCTACATGCTGGCCTTCCGGAGCCAAATGGCTAAGTTGTGGAAGCAAGCTTCTGACAACTTGGAAGCCAGCCAAGCAGTAATGAAGGCGTGGTATGACCACAACGCTCACCCGGTGGAGTTGGAGCCTGGCCAGAAGGTATGGGTGATCGAACCGGGAGAGCTTAGCGCCCTCCAGGATCGCTGGTCAGGACCCTTTGAGGTGTTGGAGAAGAAGGGTAAGGCTACCTACTTGGTGGACCTGAAGACCCCTCGTCAGCCCCTGCGGGTGCTGCATGCCAACCGCCTCAAACCCCACCACGAGAGGCCCGAAGTCATCTTGATGATGGTGACTGACGGAGGAGAGGACGTGGAAAGCGAGCCTCTCCCTGATCTGTTTGCGTCTCAAGAAAAGGATGGGTCGGTGGAGGGAGTGATTCTCTCCCCATCTCTAACTCCTGAACAGCAGGAGGACTGTCGCCAGGTCCTGGGGCAGTACTCCTCGTTGTTCTCCCTTGTCCCGGGTAGGACTCACCTGTGCGTCCATGACGTGGACACAGGAGACAGCCCACCTGTGAAGTCCAAGATCTACCGGATGTCAGACAAGGTGAAGGCCAGCATTCATAGTGAGGTCACTAAGATGCTGGAGCTAGGAGTGATTGAACCTTCTAGCAGCCCCTGGTCCAGTCCGGTGGTGCTAGTACCGAAAGCTGCACCACCGGGTGCCCAACCAGAACTGAGGTTCTGTGTGGACTACCGGGGACTGAATTCAGTGACAAAGACTGATGCACATCCGATCCCTAGGGCGGATGAATTGATTGACCGGCTGGGAGCTGCCCAATATCTAAGTACCTTTGACCTTACTTCAGGGTACTGGCAGATCTCGTTGACTGATGGAGCAAGGGAAAGGTCAGCCTTCTCCACACCCAATGGCCACTACCAGTTCTGTGTGATGCCCTTTGGGCTCAAGAACGCACCTGCCACGTTTCAGCGCCTGGTAAACCAGATCCTCACCGGAATGGAGAGTTTCTCTGCTGCTTATCTGGATGACATAGCCGTCTTCAGTAACAGCTGGGAGGATCACTTGCGTCACCTGCAAGCTGTTCTCCAGGCCCTGAGACAAGCTGGATTGACGATCAAGGCCAGCAAGTGCCAGATCGGGCAGGGGTCGGTAGTGTACCTTGGACACTTGGTGGGTAGGGGAACGGTGCAACCCCTCCAGGCGAAGATCGAGGCCATCATGGCCTGGGAACCCCCCAAGACACAGACTGAGGTCCGAGCATTTTTGGGCCTCACGGGATACTATCGCCGCTTCGTGAAGGGGTACGGTACCATCGTAGCCCCTCTCACGGAACTCACGTCCAAGAAACAACCTCGACGGGTAGTCTGGACGGAGGCTTGTCAGCAAGCCTTTGAGAGATTGAAGAAAGCCATGTGCGAGGCCCCGGTCTTAAGGGCCCCAGACTTTTCCAAGGAGTTCATTGTCCAGACAGATGCATCAGAACATGGCATTGGGGCAGTGTTATCGCAACTCAACGAAGAGGGTCTGGATCAACCCGTGGTCTTCCTATCCAGGAGACTACTTCCCAGGGAACAGAAGTGGAGTGCAATAGAGCGTGAAGCCTTTGCAGTGGTATGGGCTCTGAAGAAGTTGCGGCCATACCTGTTTGGCTCGCACTTCCTGGTTCAGACCGACCACCGACCCCTTCGTTGGCTGATGCAAATGAAGGGGGAGAATCCCAAGTTGTTGAGGTGGTCTATTTCCCTACAGGGGATGGACTTTCAGGTGGAACATCGGCCTGGAGTGGACCACGCCAATGCAGACGGTCTCTCAAGGTATTTCCGCCTTAGTGATGAGAACTCCCAAGGGGTTGGGTAGCTCTCCCCACTTTCAGCTGGGGGGGACGCGTGTTAGACCTGTCAGCCCTTTGGGTGGTCCCTCCTCATCATTATTTATTTTGTCCCACTTTTGCCTCAACCCCTGTTTGAATTTTTCCTTTTTATTGGGAACCACCAGACTTTTTCGTGTTGCTACAGATTCAGGGAGCCATTTTAGCTACCCCTGGAACTTCTGTCTGAGGGCCTGGAGCACAAAATGGTGGCCTCCCATGACATCACCAGCATCCACTGGAACCTACCAGCACCTTCCAGAACCTTCCAGGAGATTCCAGAACTGTGTGACAGTTGGAAACCGTTTAGAATGTTGGGAGGATAAGAGAGGCAGTTGGCAGTTGGAGCTAGCAGTTGGCACCTGACTGGTGAAGAGAGAGGAGCACAGCAGTGAAGGAGGAAGGAGTGAAGCAGCAGGGGTGGAAACTTGTGCCTGGAGTGGGGTCCATAAACCCACCCTTGATACTTGTCCCTACTGATGGATCCCAGCCTATAGCCCTGTGTGGGAAGAAGTCAGAAGAAAACCATCCTAAGGACCTGGACAGCAGGAACAGGCCTTAGAAATAAGAAGACAGCAAGATTCTGACCTGAGAACTGGTTTCCCTGGAGCCTGGCGTCGAGTAGCCGAAGACCTGGAGCCCGAGGTGGAGAAGCGGCGCTGACTGAGGTAGCAGACGTCGTACCCGGAGCCGCCTGAGGTCGTAAGAGGGCGCCGGCGGAGGTCGAGAGGAATACCAAGGGTCGAGAAGGAGGTGAACCGAGGTCGAGTGAGCGGCGTCATCGGAAGGGTGAAGTCCGCCCTCCGGAGTCGTCGGAGACCGAGGTAGAGGAGCACCGGAGGTCGGGAGTGAGGATCGCACTCCGGAGTCGCCCGGAACCTGTGAGGAAGAGCCCCGGAGGTCGGGGGTGAGGATCGCACCCCGGAGTCGCCGGAAGTCGACAGCGAGGCCAGGCCGGCCGACGTCATCGGAGCCGAGAGCGCCATCGGACCGGAGCCGCCCGAAGTCGACATCGTGAAGAGACTGCCCGACGCCGTCGAATCGGAGTTCGAGTTCGAACCGAGGCCACCGACATCGGACCGGAACCGCCTACCGGCGTCGACAAAGAACTGACACTGTGCCGAGGCCGCCGAGACCGAACCGGAACCGCCTCACGGCGTCGACACGACTCCAGCGGCGTCGGAACATCAGAAAGGGGCAGTAAGTGGAGTAGAGGGCGCCTAAGGCCCTGTGGAGACCTGAGAGACTACTCTGAGGGGCTAGGGAGGTGCTGAAACCCACCTGACTGTGCCTGGGGTGAACTGGGACTAACCTAGAGAGGTTGTGTGGAGAGGGAAGCCAGGGCATTGGAATTTCCCCCCTTTTGATCTACCTCAGTTTAGGCCTCAGCCTTTGCCTCAGCCAGGGAGTAGCCCCCCTCAAGCCTTCCACACCCTACAAGCTGTACCTGGGCCAAATCAGCCCTTAAGAGTTGAAGTGCCATCTGATTCACAAAGTGTACTGTATACTTCTAATTATTTATTGGGGATACTGTATTTATTAAGTTCTTATCTATTTATTGCTGCACTGAATTCATAGGTCCACGGGACTTGTTGGTGTACAGTATTTATTGGTACAGTATTTATTGGTACAGTATTTATTACCTCAAAGTATTTAATTGTCTGTATATATTGCACTTGTATTTATGCCCTGTTATTTATGATCACCCCTATTTA
This sequence comes from Triturus cristatus, assembly GCF_964204655.1. Classification (NCBI taxonomy): domain Eukaryota; kingdom Metazoa; phylum Chordata; class Amphibia; order Caudata; family Salamandridae; genus Triturus; species Triturus cristatus. The sequence goes on from NC_140590.1 coordinate 920,338,446, forward strand.
TTTCAGCAAACAGCAAATATTTATTTGACCTGCTCTATTTAAGAATTTGTATATTGTGATTGTTATTTATTTTCCCAATCAGCAACTAAGAGAAAAAGATAAAGAAGAATATTTTCATAATTTTTACGGTGTAGAGTCGTTTTTGGAACGGATGCACGCATGGTTATTGTATGGGTATATTGTATGCTTAGCACTGCGCCTGTTTCCTGACCACTCGAGCCAAGCTACCCCGTTGTGTCGGGAAGGTCCACCACCACCCTGCGGAGTGGGAGTGGGCTGTTTCCAACAATTTGCTTATCATCTGTTTGCTTTAATTATCCTTTTACTATCCAAGCCCAAACTTCTCTTTATGATGAATGGGGTCTGCTTGCCCTTTATGGGGAATGGATCAGATGCTATCTGTTACTTTTGTAGTGCAGAAGTTAATTATGACTGTCCGCAAAAGACATCTAAGGCATGTGAAGCAGTAGTCTTCTTTATTAAGGGAGCCCCTGCGGTGGAAACTGATTTGCGGATGCTCAGAGCACCTGTGAGGCAGGGTGAGGGTTAGTAGCGTCTGGAGCGTAAGGAGAAAGCCAAGGGCCTTATTGGAGGAATGGTGAGCCTCCAGCTGCTTCCTTCTCAGTTACAGAGAGAAAGATATCAGTCCGACTCTGGCTGCCTTCTTCAGACTGGGACAGAAAATAGGCCTAGGAACCAAAATAAAAATGACCCCCTTTAGTGAAATAGATAGCTAAAAAAAGTGGCCAATGTTTGCTAATTAAGGCAGTTGTTAACTCAGAACGACACACTGCATACTGTATACATGTTTTATAAGCTATGGGGCACTGCATTGGATTTGAGCATGCTGCATACAATGTTTGTTTTCAGGGAAATAAACAGTAAAAAGCGGCCATGCAGACCTAAAAACAGGCCCACATACTGGCCCGTGAGACCAACCAACAGTGGCACTGCCGCCTGATTGCCCTATAGGTCAGTGTGACACTTTACCAAGCACATTTCAACAGCAGTACTTAAATGTATTTATAATTTATTCTACATAACATAACATAACATTTTGAGTCTTATAAAGTGCATGGCTACCCAAGCACAGGGTTCTCAGTGCCTACAGGAGGTTTAAAAGATGACCCAGTAAATCATGAGAACAGATACGTTTTTAATTGCTTCCTAAATCTGAGCAGATTATCATTGACTCTTAGGTAGAGCGGAAATAAGTTCCAGAGCTGGGGTGCCGGATAGGCGAAGGAACGCCCACCACCTCTCGCCCTTTTTGCTCTCGGTACTGTTAGAAAAAATTGTTTGTTTGATCGTAGGTTCTGTACTTTATAGTGAGGAATAATGAATTGCATCAGAATATGTGGTCTCTGAGCATGCTTTGCTTTATGAACCATACAGAGAGTTTCAAACTCAGTTCTCTTCCTCACTGGCAGCCAATGAAGGCCCACCAGTGTGTTTAACTGACTGGGAGTTAGCGATATTCAATAGAACTCTAGCTGCAGCATTCTGTTTGATCTGCAGTTTTTTTGTGACATACATAGGACTCCCTAGATAAAGGGAGTTGCCATACTCAAACCTGATAGGATAAGTCCTTGTATTATTATCCTACGTGTGTCAATGGAAAGCCATTTGATTGTTTTCCTGAGGGTTCTTAGAAGACCAAAACATGAGCCCACCACTTTCTTGGCCTGAGCCACCATGGTGAGGTTCTTATCAAGAAGTACTCCTAGGCTCTTTGCTTCCTCTGTTGGAAGGGGGTGATTGCCCAGACTGGAGGAGAGGGTGTCCCAACGAGACAGATTATTTCCGACCAGCAGGACCTCTGTTTTGTCACCATTTAGTTTGAGGCGACTATTATACATCCATGGATGTACCTGCTTCATGCATTCCAGCAGTTTGGCCTCGGTTTGCTTAATGTTAGAGTCTAGGGAGACAATAATCTGCGTGTCGTCTGAATATGAGACCGTCGCAAAGTCTGTTGATCAAAAAATATCCACTAAAGGATGCATATAAACATTGACAAGTGTAGGGCTCAAAGATAAGCCCTAAGGCACTCCACAATTAAGCTGATGTACTTCTGACAAGCAGGGTCCCTCCTTAACATGGAAACTTGGAATAAAGGAAGTCAACAAGCTCAATGCTTTGTCCTTAATTTCCAGTGCCTCTAGCCTTTTTGCAAGATCAGGTGGGAGACAGTGGCGAAGGCTGCGCTCAAATCCAGAAGAATGAGCGTGACTGAACGCCTGTGATCCATTATTCTTATGAGATCTTCAGAGGCTACCAGTAGAGCAGTCTCAGTGCTGCATTCTGGTTTGAATACTGTTTGAGTTGGGTGTAGTAGTTTATTAGTTTCCAGGAAATTGGTCAGCTGCCTATTGACTACCCTTTCTAATATCATGCTTATACCAGGAAGCAGAGATATTGGTATATAGTTTTCTGTTTTGTCGGTATCTAAGCAGGGCTTCTTCAGCAGTGGATTAATAACTGCATGTTTCCAGCGGTCGGGGACATGACCTTTTTCCAAGGAAAGATAGTAGAAATTGGTCAAGGCTGACAGAATAATATCGCCTCCTTTCAGCAGAGTATCAATAGGAGCCGGATTCAAGGGGGATACTAATTTGATTGTCTTTGCTATTTCCTCAATTACATTTTTTTCTAATTGAGGGAATATACACAGTGTGGGAGTACGTAGACTGGTTGTATCATGATCTTCTTTGGCGATTTGAGTTGGTTGCTGAAACTAGGCGTTTCCCAGGTAGTCGTAAATGCAACAAATTTGCTAACAAAATAGAGGGCAAGCTCTTCACAATGTTCTTTGGTAGAGGGGGGCTTCCCCTTTAACTATGGGTTTTAAAAAGGCATTCACTATACTATGGGTTTCCTTGGGAGCCTGTTGGGAATGTGTAATTTTATCAACAATGTCTGTTAGCCTGGCTTTCCTGACAGCATATTGATTATTTTTTACTGCATTTTTATAGATATCCTTTTTTTCAACATCAAAATTCTGCCTTCAGTTCCGTTCTTCCCTTTTATAAAGTGTCCTTAATTCTCTAATTTCAGGAGTGAACAAAGTAATCTTTAACTTCATGTCATAACACTTCAACATTTTCCATGGAATCTGTATATCCAAAGATGATTCGACCCAGTCTTAAAATGTTTTATAAGCAGCATTGATCTTCTCATCTTGTGAATATCCTGAGTCTTGAAGAGAGTTGATCCATTGGAGGGCGTTAATTTTTGTCCATTGCTTGGTCAGTTTATGAATAGGTATGTTGTAATTAACCCTATCCATCATATTGATCCTAAGAGGCATATTATCAAGAACGGCGTTAAAATTATCGCCGCTTTAGCGGCAGGAAACTGCCGCCAATGCGGCAATAATGGGCTTGATAATATGCCCTTGAGAATTCCAATAGAAGCCCATGTTCTGGTGTGAACCTGGGCTTCTATTGGAATTCTCAAGGGCATATTATCAAGCCCATTATCGCCGCTTTAATAGCAGTTTCATGCCGCTAAAGCTGCGTTAATTTTAATGCCGGGCTTGATAATATGCCCCTAAATGCGATCAGAAATTGGTCTGACCAGAGCACCTGTCATGGGTTGCTGATGATTATATTTGACAGATTAGAAAAAACGGGGTCCAGTATATGTCCCTTACAATGCATCGGAAGACTGACTAGTTCTTCAAGCTGAATTGCAGACAGGTCAGTTATAAGGTTTTGTACCTGGCAGCAAGTAGCATTGTCTAGATGTATATTTAGATCTCTTAAGATGGTGAAGTTTGTGGTTTGAAGGCTGTAAGATGGTATGATATCTGTGATATACTGTAGAAAATCTGCTTGGGGTCCCGGGGGCCTGTAAAGAAGCAGTCCTCAGAATGTGAAGGAATGAGTGAGCTTGATAGAAAACAACAAGCTCTCTCATCCTGTCACAAGAATCAGTGCAGCTTTGCATTCCATCTCTTTCCTAAAAATGATGGCTACACCTCCCCCTTACCTGTTAGTTCAGTCATTCTTGGCAATTGTGTAGCCTGGAGGCAAAGCATTTGCAAGATCTGGACCACTATTAGCATGGAGCCATGTTTCTGAGATGAAGAGGGCAGCTGGTTGTTGGTCTTCTAGCAAAATAAATACTTTCTCACAGTGTTTGGGCAGTGACCTACAGCTTATAAGGAACATAGGGCCAGATGTACGACCATTCACTTTAGCGAGTCGCAAATTGTGTCGCATTGCGACTCACTAAAGTGAATATACAACAGTGTCTCAGACACTGTTTGCAATTCCCAATGGGGTCGCAAATTGCATGCCTCATCAATATTCATGAGGCAAGCGCAATTTTCAACCCCATTGGAAATGGCTGCCACTCCCAGGGGTGGTGGGGTCAGCAGGCCACCATGTCTGGGACTGCTTTGTCAATAAAAGTTTTTATTTTTTTATATGCATCCCTGTAGTAAGTTGATTATATTGTATAGTTCTTTATGGGCTGCTGTAACTTTATGGAATGTAGCAATGTAAGCAAAATATAGAATGCTTCTTGGGATCTAGAATCTCAGGGAGATGTTCAGATGGAGACTGGATTCGTATGTGACTTGTCGTGGGTCATTTGCTCCAGAAACAAACATAACGATTTTCCACCATCTGTTCCTGTGTTCCTGTATCTCATTCCTGCTCTGAAAGTGAAGAGAGCTTACTACATATTTTGGCGACGCACTGGATGGGATTTGTGTAATTGTATGGCAAACCGAGCGCTTCGAATTCTGGAATAACGGTGTTTGTCAAAACGGAAAAAGAAGACCCACCGACCGTGTTATCCTGTTTAAATTTCAACTTATGAAGTTGTGAGTACATTGACAGTCTTGGAACGTATCTTATTTGTGGCCTTCGTACCTGTTTATGCCTCAGCATTTTTCGAACATCGTAATTGTTCTTTGAGGAGTCCGCGCTTGCTGTTCAACTGCCAATACAGCTCGCTCAATCGGAAGTCGGAACAAGGAAATGATGTCGACGCGTGATTGCATCATCACGTTTTAGAGGCCATTTTGAAAGGTTGGGATCGCCTTCATATTAAAGCATTACAGCCACGTTGTTTTTATCTGCCGAATTCGAGTGGACATCGTTTTACTCTCGTTTTTTAATTTTTTTTTATTTATATGTCATTACGATCGGCATCGAGCACAAAGCATATCAACACAAAGGTTTGTGTTTACTTTTTGAAACATTCAAGTTAACGAAGCTATTTTATTAACAAAGCTATTTTATGAACTATGGCTAAATCCAATGAAAGCATTGTAGCTCCACCTTGTTTTTTAAAGATTGCAGGTAAGCCACCCACTCCATGGCCAAAATGGTTAAGAGTTTTTACAAATTATTTGGAGGCTATTGATGCTCTTGAATACTCTCCATCTAGAAAACAGGGCTATTTTATTTAATCATCTCGGGGATGCAGGTCAACAAGTTTTTGACAGTCTTCCTATGGTCACAAATCCATCAGTTGATGATTCTTGGAACGTTTATTCAGAAGCTTTAGCTCGTTTGGGTAAACAGTATAAAGATGAACCCTCAATAATGATTGAAAGACATGTGTTCATTAAACAAAAACAGTCTGCAGAAGAATTCATTGAAGATTATTTAGCTACCTTAAGGGTTCTGGCTACAAAGTGTGAATTTGGGTCCTATTTAGAGACGGCTCTTCGAGATCAGCTTGTTTTTAACTGCTACAACCAAAAAATACAAGAACGCATATTAACTTGTAAAAATCCTACCTTAGATGAAGTCGTGATCATCGCTAAGAGCATTGAGTGTTCTGTCACATCATCCAAGATTTTAGCAGAGACTTCTAATGCATCTTGCAACACCAAGGTTATGAACATTGACGCTGATGATTGTAATCAAATTGAAGTCAATGCTGTTGCAAACCGTTTAAAAAACGCAAACGTTTTTTGAACGTAAACCTAACATTTTTTGTTACAGGTGTGGATCCAAGTTTCATGTTGGTAACAATCCAAAGTGTCCAGCTCAAGGCAAAAGATGTAATAATTGCAAAAAAATTGGTCATTTCTTTACTATGTGTAGATTACCCAGTGACAAAAGCAAGGTGAACTACATTTATACTGATGATGACATTTATGATGCTTTAAATGTATCTTCTTTATCTATACATGTTAATTCTCTTGATGGGAAAAAAGTTAAAGGGCCTAATTGCAAGGTTTTAATAGGTCAAATTGAAATGGAAGTAATGGCAGATTCGGGCTCTCCAATTACGATTTTAGATGAAAAAACATTTTACAGGCTATGGACAAACACAAAATTAATAGCTACTGATGTGAACCCCAAAGCGTTTGGTGAGTATGACATCATCATGCGAGGGTATTTCAATGATACAATTAATTTTAAAGGAAGAGTCATTAATACCAAAATTTATGTTGCCTTAGATGGTAGAGACATTTTGGGTTGGCGTGATCAAGCCGTTTTGGGTATTTTGTTGAAACCTGGTCATCCGGAACCTGTTGTTCTTGGTGATTTTCCGGTATTATTTGTTGATGATGACGGAATACATGACCCTATTCTTAACAAATTGTTTGACAAATATAAACCTGTGTTTAGCACTGAAATTGGGCTAGTCAAAAATTTTGAACATACCATTAAACTTAAAGATAAGGTTTTTCCGGTTGTTCAAAAAGTTCGTCCTATTCCACTTTCTGTTAGGGAGGATCTCAAAAAACACTTAGATCAATTGTGTGCTCAAAATATTATTTGCCCCGTGGAATCCTCAGAATGGGTTTCTGCAGCAATGGTAGCACGTAAACACTCTGGCGATATTCGTCTATGTGCGGATTTGAGGATTTTCAATCGTAATATTGTTGTAGATGCCCACCCGTTACCTAAAATCCATGATATGCTTGCCAAATTAGGTTGCAGCAAATTCTTTTCCACTATTGATTTACGCTCAGCGTATCATCAAATCCCGTTATCTGTTAAGTCTCAACCTTTGACTACTTTTGTTACACCGTTTGGTGTTTTTATGTATAAGAGACTTCCTTTTAGATTAGCATCCGCAGCTAGTATATTTCAGAGATTAATGGACAAGATTTTTGACAATTGTGTGGGTATTCAAGCCTTCCAGGATAATATTTTGGTACACTCAGAAACATTGGAACAGCATTACACTCTACTTGAAGAAGTTTTGCAAAAATTACAAGAAAACGGTATGACTGTAAACATTAACAAATGTAAATTTCTTACACAAGATGTAGACTATTTGGGTCACAATTTATCAAAAGAAGGTATCAAGCCAAACAATTCATTGTTGGATGCAATCAAAAATTAACCAGCCCCCTTAGATAAGGATTCACTGAGGGCGTTCCTTGGATTGAGTATGTACTATGCTCGTTTTGTTCAAGGGTATGCTGTGGTGGTACAACCTCTTAGGAACTTATTAAAAAAACATGCTAAGTTTGAGTGGTCCGTTGACACGGATGAGGCTTTCAAATCAGTCAAGCAATTAATAGTTAATGCTCCTGCAATCAAGCCATTTACCTATGGTATTAAAATCATTATAACCGTTGATGCCAGGGCTAAAGGTCTAGGGGCTGTTTTGAGTCAGATAATTAATGGACAAGAGTGTACGATAGCTTTTGCTTCTCGTACTTTAACTACTGCTGAAATCAATTATAGCACCATTGAGCGTGAAGCTTTAGCTTGCACTTGGTCTGTTGAAAAATTTCGCACATATATTTGGGGGACTAGATTTCAGTTATTTACAGATCATAAACCGTTAATGTATATGCTTGCTGATAGTTCCTCCAATAAGGCATCTTCTCGCTTAGTCAGGTTATTAGCTAGACTTCAAGAATTCAACTTTGATATAAAGTATCTTCCTGGTGGCAAAAATATTCGAGCCGATTGCCTTTCGCGTATTCCGCTTCCTCATAGTCAAGAGACTTTTGATGTTGACGATGAGTTTGAATGTGTTTTCTCTGTTGAGGATGTCATACAAACCTACAAGATCACGCAAGATGATTGGGTGCAAAGCTTTCAACAAGATGATTGTTTGCAAAATGTCAAAAAGTTTCTTGTCAAAGGTTGGCCGTTGGATCGGAGTTTATCTGTAGAAGAGAAAAATGTTGCACAGATTGCTTCTGAATTATCTTGTTCTAATAAAATTTTAATGCGGCAGGATAAATTTGTTCCTCCCAGAGGTATCCGGGATAGAAATATTTCTCTTGCTCATGAAGGGCATCCGGGTACTACTGCTACAGTTAACAAAATTAAACTTACATATTGGTGGCCTGGCATTGATAATCAGGTTAAAACCCATGTGAACCAATGTCCTCAGTGCCTGTGCTCTGACAAACATTGGAAGTCATCTAATTCCCCTTTGAGCCCTGTTGAATGGCCTTCTGCAGCATGGAAAAAAATTGGCCTAGATTATTCAGGTCCATTTTCGGTTTTCAATTCAGAAAAAAAATACCTTATTGTTGCTGTAGATTATTTTTCAAAGTGGATATATTTTTCTTTTGTCAAAAGTGCAGATTCTGATACTGCTATCTTATTTCTGCAACACTTGTTTTACACAGAAGGAACACCTGATGATATTGTAACTGACAATGGATCTCATTTTACTGGTCGTGATTTTGAATTGTTTTTAAATAAGTTAGACATCAAACATACTCTTGCTCCTTTGTATAGTCCTTCAACAAACGGATTGGTTGAGCGTGCCAACAGATTGTTGAAAGATGCGGTACAAACAGCTGTTAATAATGGATTAAACATCCCTTCTTTCTTATTCCAGAGAATTTGGAATTACAATACCACACCACACACTACTACTGGTGTTTCACCTTTCACGTTGTTAAGGGGCCGCATACCAACTTCTAAACTTAATCCTTCATGGTTACTTGAAAAACAGTCTCATGTTCCTCTTGATTTAAACAATATTCGTGATTGTGTAATTAAAAAACAAAACAGTTATAAACATAACTATGATAAACGATTTCATGTTGTGGATAAACCTTTGTTAGTTGGTGATTGGGTTTTGTTTTGGAAACCCATTAAGGTTTCTAAAGGTTACTCAAAATTTTCATCTCCTGTTCAAATTATACGAGTTTCTCGAATGTCTGCTATGCTACAAGATCGGGGTTGGTGGAACAAAAATGCACTTATTAAAATTACCAACAAACAAGCTGCAATTATTTTGGAAAATAAGACTAACCCTTATGTTACAGATAGTTCAAATCAAAATTGGTTTGGTGTTTGTGACAATATTGGTACACATTCGGGGCCCTCTAGTCATTCTTCTCATAGTAATTTGAATCATGGCGATAGAGGGGATTCTGTGGTAACTTTACCCCATCCGGTTTCTCCTTGTGTAACATCTGATAAAGGAGAAGGTGAGGGTAGTGGTAGAAATCTTGTAGACTCAAGATTACGTACAGCACCTGTTCGCTTCCGTGATTATGTCATGACTTAAGTAATCACATTTTGTTTTTAAGTAATCAAATTTTGTTTTTATTTCTTTTATTTCTTGTTCTCTATGATTTTATTTTTGTGCATGAGTTACATTTTCTGTTTGTGTAAAAGGGGAGGGTGTGTAGTAAGTTGATTATATTGTATAGTTCTTTATGGGTTGCTGTAACTTTATGGAATGTAGCCATGTAAGCAAAATGTAGAATGCTTCTTGGGATCTAGAATCTCAGGGAGATGTTCAGATGGAGACTGGATTCGTATGTGACTTGTCGTGGGTCATTTGCTCCAGAAATAAACATAACGATTTTCCACCATTTGTTCCTGTGTTCCTGTATCTCATTCCTGCTCTGAAAGTGAAGAGAGCTTACTACAATCCCGTTCTCCTTAAAGAAAAACGGAAAGCATTTAAAAATAAAAAAGAAACGTATCAGTTTCAGTTTTTTAAGGGCAGGCAGTATTCCATGGGACCACTGCCTGCTCTTAAAAAATGTTTGCGTATCCATTTCCAAAGGGGAAGGGGTTGCCTGGGGTCCCCTTCCCTTTTGCGAGTGCTTTACCACCATTCTAGGAAGGGTGGTAATCTGCGAGTGTTCTGCGACCACAATTGCGGTCGCAAAACATTCATACATAGGTTATGAACTCGCTATTAGCAAGGGGCGTCCTTGTCACGCCCCTTCCTAATAGCGAGTCGCAACCCTAAATAGGGTGAGTACATTGGGCTGACCTATTTTGCGGTCGCAAAGAGGCCGAAATACCCCTTGCGACCTCAAAAAAAATGGTTGTACATCTGGCCCATAGTCCTTAAAGTATTAGTATGGTGTAAGATGCCTTTTTTTCTCCTCCGGTCCTTTGTCAGTTTTTTTTTTCATCAATATGTGGGTCTGTTTTAGCTCTATCCTGATTCCCAAACCAGTGTCCACACTCTTGACACACACTGGCCCAGGGGTCTGGCTCCATTCTATATTGACAGACACTCCCCACTGTATGATTAGGATTTTTCAACATGTTGGTACGACAATAGCTCCTGTCTAGGTGACAAGGGGCAGGGGTTCTGGTTCCTGGACCCGGTCGGTCGTGGACGGGCGCAGGCAGGCTTTGCTTTGGCGGGCCAGAGACGCATCCATTCACCTAGCCGCATTATATAGTGTGCCAAATGTGACGCTAGAAACTAGAACACCAACCAAAAATGGCGTCTACTTCTGTGCTGGGCTGGCTTTGAACATGGCCACTAAGGCCTCACACACTGTTTCTAAAAAATGCTTCTAAAATCTTCGTTGTGCAAGCAAGGATTGGTACTGTTATTAAAACAGATACAAAATACTAATAGTAGTCCCGGTGAAATAGTAAAAACATCCCCTCTATCTAAAGCACACATGCTTCTGTTAACACCGCACCCGCGCACCTGGCCGCAGTAAATAATGTGCGGGGTGCAATACTACGAACTAGATCGCCAACCAAAAATAGCATCTACTTTTGTGCTGGGCTGGCTCTGAACACGTCACGGCCACTAATGCCTCACGCACTTTTTCTAAAAAATGCTTTCAAATTCTTCGTCATTCATGCAAGTATCAGTACTGATATCAAAACAGATAAATCAAGCATTGGCATAGCCAATAGGTCTCGCCTTTGGGAACCTATAAGTGTTTAGCCAGATATATTGGGCCCGATTCACAGAACTAACTTAAGACAAAATCCTAAACTTACTACCATTTTGGTATTCACAGAAGGCACTTACTCATTTTGGTATTCACAGAAGGCACTTACTCATTTCGGTATTCACAGAAGTTAGGAGTCCTAACTTTAGGACTCCTAAATGCCTTCTGTGAATACCGAAAGCCTTAAAATTAGGATTTTTCTCAGTTCAGTAGTAGTATAGTTAGGACTCCTAACTTTAGGACTCCTAAATGCCGTCTGTGAATACCGAAAATCTTAAAATTAGGATTTCTCTCAATTTAGCAGTAGTAAAGTTAGGACTCCTAACTTTAGGACTCCTAAATGCCTTCTGTAAATACCGAAAGCCTTAAAATTAGGATTTTTCTCAGTTTAGTAGTAGTAAAGTTAGGAGTCCTAACTTTAGGACTCCTAAACTGAGAAAAATCCTAATTTTAAGACTATCGGTATTCACAGAAGGCATTTAGGAGTCCTAAAGTTAGGACTCCTAACTTCTGTGAATACCGAAGTGAGTAAGTGTCTTCTGTGAATACCAAACTGAGTAAGTGCCTTCTGTGAATACGAAAATGGTAGTAAGTTTAGGATTTTGTCTTAAGTTAGTTCTGTGAATCAGGCCCATTGACTTTACCTATGTCTTTAAGCTGTGCTGTACACAAGTCTGCAGCATGCTGAAAAGTTATAATAAAGAAGTGTCAGAAGCATTTTTGTTACCTTAGATATGACCAACAAAACATTATGTACAACTGAGCGACCATCTTAAAAAAGTATTAAAAATAATGCCTTGAGTTTTGTTTGTCCTTTCAATGCTGGCAACTTGTATCTGCCTGTCCCAATGGTTGCTTGTTGTGTTTTTTTGTTTGTTAGGGGGGCACAAATAACAGGAGGTTGAAGGTCAGTCAGTCAGTGAGAGTGAGTGAGAAAGTCAGTCAGTGAGAGAGTCAGTCAGTGAGAGAGTGAGTCAGTCAGTCAGTCAGTGACAGTGAGAGAGTCAGTCAGTGAGAGAGTGAGAGTCAGTGAGAGCATCAGTCAGTGAGAGTGAGAGAGTCAGTGAGAGTGAGAGAGTCAGTCAGTCAGTGGGAGTGAGATAGTCAGTCAGTCAGTGAGAGTGAGAGAGTCAGTCAGTGAGAGTGAGAGTCAGTGAGAGAGTCAGTGAGAGTCTGTCAGTGAGAGAGTCAGTGAGAGTCTGTCAGTGAGAGAGAGTCTGTCAGTGAGAGTCTGCCAGTGAGTCTGTCAGTGAGAGTCTGTCAGTGAGAGTGAGTTAGTGAGAGTGAGTCAGTCTGTCAGTGAGAGTGAGTCAGTCAGTCAGTGAGAGAGAGTCGGAGAGTCTGTCAGTGAGAGAGTAAGAGAGTCTGTCAGTGAGTGAGTCTGTCAGTGAGAGAGTCAGTCAGTGAGTGGGAGAGTCAGTCACTGAGTGAGAGAGAGTGGTCTGCCAGTGAGAGGCTGTCAGTGAGAGTGAGTGAGTCAGTGAGAGAGAGTGGGAGAGTCAGTCAGTGAGAGAGGGGAGAGTCAGTGAGAGTCTGTCAGTGAGAGTGAGTCAGTCAGTGAGTGAGAGTGAGCCAGTCAGTCAGTGAGTGAGTGAGAGTGAGTCAGTCAGTCAGTGAGTGAGAGAGAGTGGGAGAGTCAGTCAGTGAGTGAGAGAGAGTGGGAGAGTCTGTCAGTGAGAGTCTATCATTGAGAGTCTGTCAGTGAGAGTGGGTGAGTCAGTCAGTCAGTGAGAGAGAGTGGGAGAGTCAGTCAGTGAGAGGGGGACAGTCAGTGAGAGTCTGTCAGTGAGAGTGAGTGAGAGTGAGTCAGTCAGTGAGTGAGAGTGAGTCAGTCAGTCAGTGAGAGTGAGTCAGTCAGTCAGTGAGTGAGAGAGAGAGGGAGAGTCAGTCAGTGAGTGAGAAAGAGTGGGAGAGTCTGTCAGTGAGAGTGAGTGGGAGAGTGAGTCAGTGAGAGTCTGTCAGTGAGAGTGAGTCAGTGAGAGTCTCTCAGTGAGAGAGAGTGAGGGAGTGAGAGAGTGGGAGAGTCCGTCAGTGAGAGAGTGAGAGTGGGAGAGACTGTCAGTGAGAGTGAGAGAGTCAGTGTGAGTGAGAGTCAGTGAGACAGTGATAGTGAGTCAGTGTGAGTGAGAGAGTCAGTGTGAGTGAGAGAGTCAGTGTGAGTGAGAGTGTGAGTGGGAGTGTCAGTGAGAGTGTCAGTGTCAGTGAGAGTGTAAGAGAGTGAGAGTCTGTGAGTGTGAGAGAGTAAGAGTATGTGAGAGTATCAGTGAGAGTGGGATAGTCAGTGAGAGTGAGTCAGCCATTAATGCAAGGCATTTGCAGTTACGGTGAGTACTGTAAAGCTCAACTTTCATTGTGACAATGGTTCGAAGATAAAACCCATACAGGTTTGCAGAGTTTAACAATTTGTGGTATTCGTAATGCTCTGAGGATACTACATTATTATATTATATTCCAAAACAGAATGGAAAACGGTAGGGAGGTGTCTTATCGCCAATCATTGTTTTACTTGGAAACGTCGTGCCCCCTTGCACTGCAAAGACCACCAAAGACCGAGGCTTATAATGTGACACTTAATGGTGTCACAAGCATATTGAAATCTGTTTACTCAGCGAACAGACACTTGAGAGTTTTTAAGACTTTAGCCTCTCTAGTACACAGTCGTTTATGTCCAACTTCTCAGATAGACTTTTTTATTTTGTTAAACCGATAGTATCTTTGGGAGTCATGTGTGTCATGCATACACAATCTGAAACTGCTTGTTTTAGGGAACAAAATCAAGTAAGCTGTTCAAGTTGTTAATATTGTAAGTTTATGTATACAATATAGCAAGTAGTTTAAAGGCTGCAGTGATCAGCAAAAGTTTTACCAACCTGGCTGATTCTGAAAACGTTTAAAAAAAGCATGTGTTTACTGGCCCGGGAGTGGTGCGTGTGTGTGTACGTGCGTGCACAGTCTGCTCTTTTTCGAAGCACATACTCGTGCACGTGTTGCGTTCCTGCTCGCTCCCGCAAGGTGGATGCCGCCACAAACACGAGTATGTGCTTTGAAAAAGAGCATAACGACGTAGGGTGACCAGACGTCCCCGTTTTCCCAGGACGGTCCCCGTTTTTGGAGAAGTGTCCCGACACTTTTCTCCAAGTGACTCAAATGTCCCTGTTTTCAAACAGTGTCCAGGTTAAACACAGAAATGTCCCTGTTTTTCATTGTTCTGGTTGAGCATGCGCGCGCATGCTCTCTTTGCACTGTTTACTGCATGTGTCGTCACTGAGGTGAGCGCTGTAGCAAGAAGGGAAATCCTTTGGAGAAAGACATTTTACACGCAGCGCCACCAACGTCATCGTGCCAGCCAAAGTTTCTACTTTGGATAAAACAATATTTCTTCGTCCTGTAGCTTGTATTCATAGCCATACAAACTTTTCAGTAGCCCTTATGCATACCGTGCAAGGATTAATGCATTGCTCATTGCAGGTTTTATTCATAACCAATTGATGCATGCTCTGTGTTCTTCATATCAAAGCTATGACTTGACCTTTTGACTGACCTTTCAGATCATGGCAAACTGTTTAGCTGGAAAGGACTTAAAGGAGCAGTATTAACACCTGTGGAAGAGGCGAGCAGCGCTGCTAGAGCTTTTTGCTCAGGTCTTCACACTATTGCACTATGAGATGATACCAATGGCTACAGTGCACTATACATACCCCAGTAAGGTAACATAACATCCCAGCAGTGACCACGCAAATGTGGGAGGACTGTGTGGTCGGCCAGCCTTTGCCACCCTTAAGACCCTAAGGCAGTAATACCTGGAGAGAAGTGTTTTTTTTTTACATTGACCCATGGCTGCCATTTGGCAATTTAGCATTCCGCAGTTTACCTCCCATACTTTTCTGTCATGAGCAACTAAGCAACATTGGTGAGTTGTACTTTACGTGGTGATGATGCGCAGCTATAGAAACGAGCATTGATAAAGCTAGTAAATCTGGCGTTTGCTAGCCTGTGATGTTTTATTGATTATTGGCAAATATATGCTATAGTCCTTAGAAGTGTAAATGTAATAAAAAGTACTAATGCTGCTGTGTAAAGGAGAGGGATGACAATAAAAGACCGCGGATTTGTTGTCTGTAATGCTTCATCTCGGTCTGTGGAGGGAGCTGTCATTGTAGTCCTTCTTCTATGTCTAGGACAGCTGTCAAATAGTCCTACTTTTATGTTGATGGTTACTGCAAACCGTAGTCCTACTTCTATGTCTATGACCTGTCCCCGTTTTTTGTTTTGAGAATCTGGTCACCCTATAACGACGGCTAAAGGTGTCCTATGTGTAGGTGAGACCTAAAAACTAATAACAGTCCCAGTGAAACAGTAAAAACATTCCCTTGATCTAGAGCACTCATGCTCCTGTTAACACCATGCCTGCGCACCTGGCTGTATTAAATAGTGTGCTGGGCGCGTTGCTAGGAACTAGAATATCAACCAAAAATGGTGTCTACTTCCGTGCTGGGCTGGCTCTGACCACGGCCACTAATGCCTCAACCACTGCTTCTAAAAAATGCTACTAAAATCTTCGTCGCACATTCAGGGCTCGGTACTGATATTAAAACAGATACAAATACTAATAGTCCCCGTGACACAGTAAACACATCTCCTTGATCTAAAGCACTCTCGGTCCTGTTAACTTTTCTATGGGGTCTGTCACAGACTCTCCCAGGGAGAAAAACACTCAGTCAGCCCTTCTGGAAGGCAGAACACTTTTCCTTGAACCTTGAGTTTTTTTAAACGTAGCTTGGGTAGTCAGAGCAAAAGTCGGGGGTACACAGGGGTAGACGGCGTCCACTTGCTATTTCCACCCTGCCAAGAGTTTGGGCCCCACCGAAATATGCTGAGCTTGTTCAAGTGCTATTTGCAGACACTGGGACACATACACCTTCAACAGATGTTCTTTGCATGCCATTCCCAGCAGCATGGTGTGGGCAGGGATGCTTTTTTTTTATTTTCACCTCCTTCTGGGCCAAAGATAAATGCCAAGGTTAAAGGGGCCCTCAAGCCTCCTTTTGGTTGAACACGATGATCCTGGCTGGATATGGTCTGGAGTCTCAAATTTAGATGCAAATGCAATGGAGGAGAAACAGAGGCACAACGTTTGTTATCACTTCACAGGTACTTAAGAGAGGCAGCTTTTGCCTTGTTTCTGTCCCTGTATATAAGAGATATGCTGCACTGTAAGAATGTCAGATGTGTTGGTCTGTCCAAGTATTTACACAGATAACAATTTTCAATACCACTGTTTTATTTCTTTATAGAGCAACTCATGCCAATGCAGGGTGTCAGAGTGTTTTTCGTAAGATACACATCATACATTTACCATAATTCATGTAAGTGTGTAAATCAATGTACAAGAAGTGTTACATGAGACATTGAGGGTACAAGGTGTAGAAGTCATGTGCCCGATGTCACTTCTTGTGATGTCACTTTCTGTGAGGTCACTTCCTGTGATTCTACAAGCGATGTCACGCAACAGACGTCATGCGCTGTGATATCATGTGCCAAGATGTCACATGCAAGCTGCCTAACTTGGTTAGACCCCCCCACTTCTTTTGTAGGACGTGTGCCCTGGATCTAGTGCTAATGTTCACTTTGCATGATCCTAGACAAGCCACCTAACTCACTTGCCTTTATTGTGTGATGTTGTCATGTTATGTCTTCCTCACTTGCATGATCTAAAAAATCTTTGGCTATGGGCAGGGTAGCTAAATGCAAGTATTAAGCATTACCTAACATAGCATTTTGCATCAGTGAGCTCAGGACAGATCTTGTTACGAACACTGCTGCAGCTGTCACCTTTTAATTCATCACTCATAACTGAAAAAGGAGAATGTGTAAGATTTGATCTGATCATTTACAGGAATCAAAAACGAGATCGAAACCACCCATTGAAAGATGTGTTGAGCCCATATCAACAGTCCTTTTAAAAACAAAATCTGTGCCAGCTTCCTCCAGGTGACAAATTAATATTAACTAAACTGCTTTTCTGAAAACCTCATATTTATTTGAATACTAATCTTTTGCAAACAGTTTAGAGAATGCAATACAATGAATATCATGGACAAAACGTGGAAAACACAAATGAGCTAATTTAGCAAAACCATCATTCATTTTCTGTAATCCAATATTATTATGTACTATTTTGTCCCTGTCTTGAATAAGAACCGGATACACGCAGAAGGTATATCGCTCTCTGCTTACTTTGTCTTTCTAAATGATGAGATGGATGTTGCTGCCTCTTTTGGGAAACATTTGGCAAAGCCCAAAGAAAACAAAAATCAGGTTGGGTGGAGGGAACATTGTACATTGACCGTTTTGGCAGGTTACAGGTGAAAATATGGTAAATAGCAGATCAAGGGCAGTATCATGAACAGCCGCGCTGGCTCAGAGCACAGCTCAGCAGCTTTGTTGACCTTTGCAGTGTCTAAAGTGCATACACTCAGCTGACACTTTCTCCCAGTTAGTGCATGAACTACATAAGGCAAAGCTCGGAAACAGTGAGCAGAGACTGCCTCTCTCTTTCCCGAGCATTACTGTCTGCAGCTGATGCTTTTTACCAGGTCAACCCGCACGCAATGTAACGTTTACTCAACTCCACAGTGAGGTAATCAGCTGTTCATGATACGGCATTCGAACTCGGGCGCACGAGCACTTTCCTTCTTTCCTTACTTTCAGGAAGCTCATGCTTCAAGTCAGGCGGTGACGCAATTTAGCACAATTTCTTCTTCTGCTATGTATTTCATCTTTTTAAGGCAAATAAAATAAAATCGCTCTCACACAAAAATATACAAAAAAAAACTACTTATGACATTTTCTCAGTAACTTCAAGACCCAACACTGTAGGAAAAGCCAAACATCCTCATAAGGAAATGTGCCATTTTGCAATTTGTACAGTGGTTAGATATTAATTTATATTTAAAGAGACTCTAGCACAAAACAAAAGCAAGGATTTTATTTAAGTAAATGTGCACTTTCTTGTCAAAAAGAAAATATACATTTATAATATTAACTCCTGTATTTATTATTATTATTATTTAATATTAAAACAACCATTAGGTGCCTCCAATAATGTTGTAATATCATTGCTAGCTCAGGCTATATATACATTTGCAGTAGACTTTCTTTCAAATTTTTAGATTTGATTTCTGAAGAAGAGGAATTACAGGGGAGAATCTTCTAATCACCATTCTGAACTAAGATACACAACACTAGCTGCACCAACAATGGTGAATACTAAAGATTTTCAAGTAAGGGGAGTGTTGCCATGCACTGTATTTACCACAATGCATCTGGGCAAAATTTGTGCTTTGTGTGCCTTACAGTGTGCTCCCTTCTTTTTATTTTGGCTCCTTGTTGAAATATTGGGCTGTATTGCCAGCGCCCCCAGTTTCAAGTGTTACTCTCTACTGAAGCAGGGCAAATATCTGAAACAAGTGACTAGAGATACACAGCACTGGCTGCAAAACAAATTGTGAATACAGATGACTTTCAACTAAAGTGAGTGTTATCAAGCACTGTATTTCCCACAATGCAACTGGGAGAATTGTAAGGCTGGTATGCCTCCTACTGTGCCTCCCCCCCTTTTTATATGGACTCTTTGCAAAATGATTGGGTTGACAAGCTCATTGGGATACACCTGTGATCTTGGATTGGTACAGAAACCTGAGAAACTGTTTGCAAAATTTCCAGCACCCTCAAAGGTAGGTAGCCCATTGGCTACTAGTTGTCTCCCCCATAACACACCTACATTTTGTATTTAGGAGGTACCCCAGAACTCTGAACTTTAGATTCGATGGACCTAAGAAGAAAATGGACAAAGAAAAGCTGATGGCCTGAGAACAGAAGATCTGCTGTAAATTTTGGTGTGAAACCCTGCTTGCTGCCTCAAGGACTCGACAATCGTGTGCTGTCTCTTCCTCCAGCTGAGAGGCCTTTAAGAACCCTGGAGCACCTTCAGCCCTTTACAAATTGCAAGAGAACTCCCTTGGAGTACAGGAACTACTCCCCTGCAGTCCATAGACACCAAAACCGTAGAGTCCAGTTTACCGACCTGCTGCTCCCCATCATCTTCGATGCAGCACCCAAGCAAGAAGAGGTGCACCAGCTCTGGAGGGTCAGATCTGTCCCCCCACCAAGTGAGAGGACACCAGGACCGACCATAGCTGTGCTGTAGCAATACCTGAGGTACCAGACCACCTGCAACCAACACTAAGACAAAGAGTCCAATCCAGTCTCCAACTGTCCAAGCAGGAAGTAACCATTGAGGGACATCAAGACCCCTGGGACCCTCTTTGTGAGTGGCCCAGCTGTCCAGAAATCGTCCCTGCAACCTGCCTGCCCCTGACCGCGAAGACCGCCTTGACGCACAGAGCCCGGTTGACCTATCTGCTCTGCACCCCGCCCATCCGGCCTGGGTTCCGATGAACCAGCTGTACTCCTGTGGTCCTGAGGCTCTTGTGACTCGATTCCCTTATTTGGGGTCCCCTGTACTTACTTGGAAGTCCTACTGTGCAGCCTGTTTTTAGGTGTACCCCCTTCTTCGCAGTGCACCAACTACCAATGACCTCAGCACACTGATCCAGGACAACTCTGGGACGCTCCTGGTGATCTGCTGGTGGAACATTGGACCTTGCCCTGCTGCTACCCTAATCCTCGAAGGTGAATTCCTAGAATCAACTGTACATTTTCACATACATTTATTAGTTTTTCTCCATCGACTTTCATGGTTCATTATTGCACACAATGGTGAGTTATTTTCTGAACTTTGAAAATTCATAACTTAAAAAGAACTTACCTGTGAAGGAAGATCTTCATTTTAAAAATTATATAAAAGTCTGTGTTATTTTGGCAAATTGGTCTCGGATTATTCTTGAATGTGTGTCTCATTTAATTCCTTTGTGAGTACAACAAATTCTTAGCACTACCCTCTGATAAGCCTAACTGCTCGCTCACACTGCCAGAAATGGAGCATTAGCATTATCTACTTTTGCCTCTGTGTACCAATATGGGACCACTGGACTTTATGTACAGTTTACTTAGCTTTAGTACACTATATAAGTACACTATATAGAAACTTTGCTTTTTTCCGAATGATTTAAATGCATTGTATGGAGAATCAGCACGCTTTTACGGAATATCAAGTTCTGCTTCTATTATTCTGTGTAGCCATAGCAGAACTTTTGGTTTGCATAATTCTAGTCCAACTTAATTTCTTCAGGATGTTGGGTCTTCCTATTGCAATTCGTTATTTCTACAGCATGGTTTTAAGAGTGTTGTACTTAAACCTGTTTTCAAATTTGCAAGTTAGCTTTCAAATTATGTTCCTCATTGGACAGCTAACGTGGTGTTTTGGTCACCCTAATTTGCACCCCTTCTATCTGTGGAGAAAGATTCATCAAAGAATAATTGCATCTGTGGTAAATGGAAATGCTGCCGATTGTCTAATCATTAGGGACACAGTACAGTTAGAATAGTAAGGATGAGAAGCGTACAGAATTATTTTTACCATGCATAAGCTGCAACAAAACTTTGGTAGCAGAGGATGGTTCTGCCTAGTGAAGTGAGATTTTAGGGTGCCAAAAGTAGTTCTTTGTCCAAGTTCAAAGCGTCCACAATATTTCTGGTTCAGCAAAAAGAAGGATTGATTGAGTGCTGTATCTTTCTGGATAGAGCCAACAAGTCAAAGGAGTATGAGTAGTAATAGGAATGCACATTGCTATTGCTTTTGCTTAAGATAGTGGTTCAAGTCGATATTGTTAAAGTCCATGTATGACTGTGGTGCTTTGTGCAAAGTTGAAATTGTAAACAGGTCCATTGTGGCCTAAGATCTCAAAATATTTACCTACGGTTGTCTCAGTGTAGAAGACACTGAGTAAGTTGTCTTCTGTTTTGTTGTGTTGGTCATGAGACGTCATCGACAACACCTTCGTAAGGGTTCTCTTTGTCGGTTGTGGTAAACGGTTGGTATGGTTGATCTCTGGTGCACAGGGAATAACTATATCATTTAAGGGAGGAATCACACTGGTCGAAGTTTCATTGGAGATGAATGAGTATAGAAAGGTTTTGTTACCTTGTGAGAGTGAACTTCCTTTAGTGAAGCAGACATTTTTAGTTGTCGCTTTCATTGTATCGTCATTTTGCTTCGAGAGAAATGAGCAGAAAATATCATGAAAGGGGGTGAGCTGCTGCGAGGCGTGAGATTGACGACACAGTGTGTCACACTGTGATTGGTCGGTTGGTGTAAAGCCACACTGCAATTGGTCGGCTACGTCATAAAAGTCATGCTGTTACGGGTTGAGGTTGGAAAACAGGTGAATTGTGGGAGAATATAATTTCCTGGATTTGTAAAAATTATTTGTGAACATAGAATTGAATAAGAATTACATTTTTCAATTCATTGAGAAATTAGTAAAGCAAGTTGAGACCGTATCTGATAGAGGCAAAGAAGAAGCACCACCTGAGAGAACATCATAATCAAGCTCCAACGATGGAGGGTGTTAAAGGTTTTCAGCAGCATAATTTTCCAGTGCAAGCTAAAGGTTGTAGTATTCCCACAGATTCCAGTACTGGTGTTGATGTGTTGCTTTTGAAGAAAACAAATCTGAGTCATGCTTGCGGAAAATTTGGACATTGGAGATGCGAGTCTAAGTCTGTTATGAATGATGTAGGAAATCAGATGACATTAGTGTAAGTCTGTTATGAATAATGTAGGATATCAGATGCAGAATGTGGAATATGCACAGTCTGAAGGAAATAACATGGGACAGACTCAACAGGTCTAAGGACAGAGAATGCAGAATTGTAATGTGTCACAGACAATCCAAATGACTCAAGCTCCAATGCCCCAACAGAATGTTCAGAGACAAAGACACAATGTGAATCAGAATCAGCAGATAAATATATATTCTTCCCAAAATCAGAATGTAGCACAGCAGTATTTGTTTCAATTAGATGACATTGACAAAGACCCAGCTGCTTGACGATGCCTGTGAGGGGAGGAGGACTGCGTGCTTGGGGCATCCTTAGAGGTAGACCAGATTGGTCCCTATGTGGACGGAGAAGTGAATGGGAATCCTGTCTCATTCCTTGTCAACACTGGTGCTATCTGATCTACTGTAAGAAGAGCAGAGGTTCCTAACGTACCCCTCTTGAAAGAAAGTATCCAAGTTGTAGAAGTTTCAAATAAACAGTTGTCCATTCCAATTTCAGAAGCAGTTACAGTCAAAGGAGGATCCTTCGAGGATCGGCATCGATTTATGCTGTGTGATACAAGTCCAGTAAATCTACTTGGATGTGATTTGTTATGTTAACTAAATTGTTCAATCTATTGCACACCAAGAGGTTTTGAATTACACACCAATGATGATGTTGTTTTGAAACTTGCCCAACATAAATCCGATGTGGGGATGTACCCTCTCCTTAACAGTGAGGATTTCTCCATTGAATTAAGAACAACAGTGTTACCTGAAGTCTGGGACTTTACAGGTAAAGATATTTGACTAATCAAAGGTGTTGACCCAGTCTGAATTACAGTCAAGCCAAATACAGAGTTCCCAAGAATCCCGCAATACAATTTGTCTCCAGACACTGTTGCCAGAACTATTCCTATGATCAACTCAATGATTGAGCAGGGAATCTTGAAGGAGATAATGGGAAGTCCATGAAACTCTTCCCATTATGGGCTTGCAGAAGCTGAACAACAAGTGTTGTACTGTACAGGATTTGAGTCTGATGAACTTTATTGTTGTTCCATGTTGTCCTGTGGTACAGAATCCAGCTATGATTTTATTTCAAATTCCATGGGAAGCTGAATGTTTTTCATATAACGACTTATGCCAAGCCTTCTTTTCGATCTAATTTAATGGAGATAGTCAGTATCTTTTTGCTTTACATTTCATCGGTCGTGTTTTGGCATGGTGCTGAGACCCAAAAGGATATACGGAGGGTCCATCCCTCTATAACCAGATACTCAAAAAGAATCTCAAGTCTCTGTTATTGCCGAATCACTCAGTGATTGGGCAGTATATTGATGACCTAATGGTGGCGTCAACTATGAAGGAGGCTTGTAAAGTTGACACTATTGCTTTGTTGAGACATTTTGCAGGGAATATACTTAAAGTAACCCCGATCAAGTTAAAGTTCCGCAAATCTAAAGTCCAGTACTTAGGACATCACATTGAGAAGGGAGCGAGGAACGAGTCGCAGAAATGAATCTCACCGATTCCTAACATGATTCAAAAGCTGCCCAAAAAGAAATCTGCATGTTCCTAGGAATGGTGATCTATTGCAGATGGTGGATTCCAATTTTTGAAAACCAGCAAACCCACTACAGAGGCTGACACACAAAGATGTGTCTGATCCGGTACCCTGGGATGATAGCTGCATGACTGCATTCACAGAGCTGCAATAATGCCTTTGCAGGGCACCAGCTTTGGAAATGCCTGATTACAACAAATGCTTTGTGTTATTTTGTAGTGAAAGAGAAGGTTGTGCTCTTTCAGTGTTGACACAAAAGCATGGAAGTAATCGCACGCCTACTGCCTACATTTCTGCGACACTTGATACCCTTGCTGCTGCTTTGCAGGATGTTTGAAATCGGTTGCATCTATGTGTGTGACCCTTGAGCAGTGTGAACATATTGTCATGAGTCACCCACTAACAGTATGTGTGCCCCATTCAGTGGAGATACTGTTGACTAGCACTCAAACACAGTACCCGACCAACAGTCGATTGATTAAGTATGAGCAAATCCTCCTCGGTGCTGAGAATGTGACTCTTAAAAGGTGCACAGTACTAAATCCAGCTACTTTGATGCCATTGCCTGAAATGAGAACGTGACTGATGAGGTCGAGCATGATTGCTTTGATGTGACTGAATTGTGTTGCAAGAGCTGACCTGATATCTCTGATGAACCATTGCCTGAATCTGATCATGCGTTGTTTGTTGATGGTTTATTTGTTACGAGACAATGAAGGAAAGTTTGAATCTGCTTATGTTGTGTGTACAGTCGGAGGTGTTCTAGAAGTGTCATGGATGCAGGCAATGTTTTCCACACAAGATGCAGAGCTTATAGCTCTAACCCAAGCATGTACCATTTCAGAACAGCTTAGAGTTACAATTTATACAGATAGTCAGTATGGCTTTGGGTTGTCCATGACTTTGGGCAATTGTGGTCACAGCATGGGTTCATGACGTTCTCTGGCTCTCCCATTGAAAATGAAGAGTGTGTGAGTAGCCTTCTGCAGCCTCTACAATTGCCTGACCAAATTTCTGTTGTGATATCTGCTGCTCATCGGCATGGTACCTACAATGTGACAGTTGGCAACCGATATACTGATGAGAAAGCAAGGTATTGTGCCTTAAAGGGACATACTTTTAATGAAGAATTGTTGAAAAACACATCCGATGTCACAGATTGTAATTTGTTGTTGTCAGCTTTAGACACCTGGGATGAGGTGAGGGTACTCCAGGACAAGATGACTGAAGCAGAACTGCAGGGTTGGGTGTGAGCAGGTTGCACCAAGAGGGAAGACGATGTGTGGGTTTACACTGAAGGCAGACCAGTATTACCTTACAGGTTATTGTCACCAATGGCAAGATATTCAAGTGGTCCTGCACATGTTGGGAGTGATGCAATGATATATCTATTTCAATAAATTTGGTTCAATTTGAGAGTTAGAGTAACTGCAGAAATGCTGTGCCATCATTGCGTTGTGTGCCAGAAACAAAACCCAGGAAGGAACACACAGATTGCTATGAGTCATATTGGAAAATCTGCAGGTCCTTTCAACCGAATGCAAATGGACTTTATTGAGATACCCGTTTGCAATGGTCATGATATGTTTTGGTTATTGTGTGCATTTTCTCAAAATGGGTCGAAGCCTATCTTACTCGTAGAAATGACAGTTTGACTGTTGCAAAATAATTGTAAAAGGAGTGGATTCCATGTTTTGGATTTCCGAATTCTCTTGAGTCTGATCGTGGAACTCATTTTAATAATGAGGTTCCAAAAATGTTATGTGCAGCACTCCAGGTTGAGCAGAAGGTCCACTGTAGTTACCGACCAGAGGCTTCTGGTCTGGTGGAATAAATTAATGGCACATTGAAATCCAGATTGGTGAAAGCATGCATTTGTATGTCTTTGAAGTGGCCAGATGCATTGCTTCTTGTATTGACAAGTTTTAGAAGTACACCCGACAGGAGGACAGGATTGTTGCCCTCAGTAGGTTATCATGGAACCTGGAGGAGGCTGCCAGCTTTTCATGCAAATGCTTTAATCTACATACAAGACTACATGATTTTTTAATTCTGCAAGGTCCTCGCTGATGTGGTACGTTCTATGTCTCATCATGTTTGTAAAGCTGCCATTGCTGTCCAACAGGAGCAGTGGCATGACCTCATTCCAGGTGATTGGGTAAAAGTGAAGAAACACATGTGCAAAACGTGTGTGAAACTTCATTGGAGGGGGTCATACTAGGTGATCCTAGTCACCAACACCGCAGTGAAGTGCGGAGCCCTCCCAATTTGGGTACATGCAAGCCTCACTTGCAGAGTCCCAATTCCCCTTGATGATACAACAGCAACTGTTTCTAATGTACTGGGGTAACAGCGAAACAGAGGGATCAGGTTAGTGAAGCTGTTGGGGACCAACAAGCTGCTGGGACATCACTTATTTGGCCTGAGGGGGGTCTGAGAGAGTCAACTTTAGGTACCTAAGGGTCACAATCAAGAGGGTTGACTGCGGGAGGTACAGATCCTAATGAAGGGCCTAGTGCAGTAAGAAAGCGAGTTGTACCTGAAGACCATTGCCGAAGAACCGGTGTGATTCCAAGAAGCTGCCTGACAACCGGACGAGTGCCACCAACTATTCCTGGAAGTTCTGAGCAATCTGATCAAAGTGTTTCAGATGATGAGCAAACAGCTGTGAGGAGATCAAAAACAGCGAACATACCAATCGACGGTGTGCATCTCCCAAATGGACTTATTTGGCTGCCAAAGAGTGGGAGAGACATTTGATCAAGCACTGCATCAACAACATGAGTCCACCTGAACCTTCTTGAAACTAAATTTGGGGTTGATTTGAGTTTTAATCTTGCTGTACCAATCGATGGACTGATACACTTTTACTTGAATATGTTCATCAATGAGCCTTATATGAGAGTTTTCCACTTTCTGAGAAGATATCAAGCTTTGACTTAACATTTTTTGGGTGCCAAGACTCTGCTGAATTGCTTAAACTGTTGCTGTGTTTTGATGATCCTTTAGTTAAACGGTCTGAACATTGAGAAGCCATGCAGCCCGACACTGGAATCTCTTCCAAATGCAAAAGTGTATCTACTGTGATCCTTTCTATTATTGTCTTGATATTAGTTACAATGCTTATTTTCTTTAACCCGTCACATTATGTTTAGGGGTGGGTGGAATTTACATATTCGCGCTAAGCAAAGCTCAGCGAAACGGTAAAAAATCTCCGCGAGCAGGCAGAAATTCCGTGAACACGCGGAATTGCTTGTTCGCAATGCTTTTTTCCTGTTCGCGAACGCTGTTTGCGTGCTCGGGGGGAAATATCTTGCGAACGCGCATTTTGAGAACGCCACCAAGCAAAAAATTCTGCGAAGCCGCAGAACACAGAATTTGGGGCAATTCCGTATTCTCTGCGGAATGCGATATTACCCAAATTCCGCAAATTCCGCGAGCGGAACGGAATTTACCACCCAGGCCTAATTATGTTCCTTTGAAGGATCCTAGACCTACTATTTCTTCTGAAACTGCGAAAAGAAATGACTCTTTTGATTTGAAAGACAACTCTTTATACAGTAATGCTTTGTAAATAGATTTTAGCTCCAATGTTTATACTATACTACTTAGCGAGTATGTTAATACCATGGATGTTGGTGATTGCTTAGTTTGTATGCAAATACCTTCATCAGTTGTGGAGGGTGTAACTTACCATAGCTTACCTTTAACTTATGGAATTTCCTGTAGTGTGTTGACTAGCCTATGCTATGGTACTGATCAATTGCAATACCCTAATGCCCAATCAAGATCAGATCTTTTCTGAACGTCTTGTGCTAAAACGATTAAATCTGCATCCTGAAGCTGTTACAGTTAAAACAATGAGAGATATATTTAGACCAATGTAAAATAGGGAGAGCTGAAAATAATTTTATTAAATTAGTAGAAAGCAGATGAGGAAATATGACAAATACTAGTTATGCATTGCCTAAATTAGCTTCTAGGAGCCTACCTCAAGAAGAAAATACAGTTTTAATGGGAATGGTTTCTTTAGTTTTAGACTGGCAACATAAGGGTAAACTTTGTATATATAGAAAGAGTTCCAATGCTAATACCATTTTTGTAGGACTTAGTGAATGTGAACAAATTTTGAAATGTTTGAAAAATGGGGTAGAAATTTAGAAGGAGTAGATCTGATTTTCCCTGGTGTATTATATTTGTGGAAAGAGTGTTTATTACAAACTACCGAGAGGTTCATATGTAAGTTGTAACTTGGGAATAGTTTTTCCAAAAATCTATGATGTTAAGCAAATTAGTGAAGAAATACAGGATGTAAATTTAAGAATGAAAAGAAGTGCGAGTGCAAGTTAAATCATAGGTGAAATATTTGGCATTTTAAAACCTTCAGTACGAATAGCATTAAACTCACAGAAAGTTAGAAAGCTGTCTACTATTGTTGATAAACTTGCCACCAGTACAACAGGATTTTTTCTGTTATAGCTGAAGAAATTATGTCAATAAGATCGATGGTGATTCAAAATCGACTTGCCCTTGATATTCTTCTCGCAAAGGAGGACGGAGTCTGTTGGTTGCTAAAAGTTTAACACTGTTGCACTTACATACCGGTCAGGATCAAAGACTTAGAAGGTTACATTAAGAACATAACAGACTTGAAAAACCTAAAAGCAAATGGTGCATGGGAAACAATAGCTTAGGGATTGTCAACTGTTAGCAACTAGTTGGGTAACTTAGGAATTGGATTACTTATTTCCATCCGGAGACCTATAGTGGTGATCTTTTTGTGCATAATGCTGATGATATTATCCATCAAAGTTTGCAGATACAGAAAGAGTAAAAACCGTGGAGTGAAAAGAACTAGAACTGATCTTAAAATGAAGGATGAACGTGTAAATAATATGTCAAAATAAAAACTTTGAAAGAGAGAAGAAGGAAAAAGTTAAAGAAAACACACCAGTAATCTGTACTAAGATCCGATGTGGTAGACAAAATGGACAAAGGAGCTTTCCAGGAACTCCTTAGTTCTACATCTACTCATTTAAACTTAGGAGCAGAGGAGGGGGCGATCGCCTATACCAAATGGGTAGAGAATGCTTGTAATAAGCTAGCCCCAGTCAGGAGTATTGTACCTAAGAGATTGCCCCCTGGTTTTCAGAGGAACTGAAAAATCAAAAACTCACGTGTAAACGCCTAGAACGTTCATGGAGGAAACAATATAAGGAAGTAGATAAGCTAGCCTATAGAAAGGGCTTAGCGAACTACAAGCAACTCTTGTTTGCCACTAAGCAAAAATTATTTGTCAATAAAATTGAGTTGGCAAAAGATTCAGCTAAAGTATTATTCAAAACTGTCCTAGATCTCTCCTCCCCACGTCCGGTTTCACTACAGCCCAGTCAGGAACTCTGCAAACAGATTGCAAAACATTTTCTGGATAAAGTTGAAGTGACTTTTTTGGCACTTAACGGATCTACGGCAATAGGAAGCAACTGGGATAAGGACGATCTGGGGCGCAGCAACGCCCCTATTTTAGTCCTCGAGAAATTCGAGAACTTGCCCCTAGACCAAATACGTTGTCTTCTTGAAACTGCCAGATCTGGGTCACCATATGACCCCTGTCCAGTGGCCATCACCAAACTAGCAGTAGAACCCTTTAGCATGGCACTTACACCAGTTTTTAATGACATGATTGATACCGGATTCTTTCCTAGGCTCTGGAAGAGGGCTTCAATTCTACCCCTTCTAAAAAAGCCCAACTTAGATCCGGCCGACCCCTCCAATTTTCGCCCAATATCTAGGCTCCCCCTTCCAGCGAAAATGATAGAAAAGGCACTGAATACACCGCTGGGGGCTTTCCTCCATAGAACCCATCCAACCCAATATGGCTTCAGAAGTGGCCACAGCACGGCGTCAGCCCTCATGAAAACAACTGATGAGATCAGGAAGGTTGTTGATCAAGGTGGAAGGGCCGCCCTGATACTACTAGATCTGTCCGCAGCCTTTGACAACGGTCCACCATGAGCTTTTGGTGGACCGGTTAAGGTCATGCGGACTTCGGGGCAAGGCCTTGAATCTTATAAAATCTTTCCTCACTGACAGATCTCAAGTGGTATCCATGGGTGAATACCATTCAAGGCCATTTGTGCTACCCTGCAGGGTTCCACAGGGTCTTCATTGAGCCTGACTCTGGTCAATGTCTATGTCCCATCCCTGGCCCCTATAATTAAGACCTTGGGTTTCAATCTTACATCCTATGCCGATGACACCCAAATTGTGGTATCTCTTCGGCCAGGACTGGAGGGGGGCATGGACAACTGCTTTTATAAATGCATTGTAGCAGTGAGTGGCTGGATGGCAGAAAACTGCTTGAAGCTTAACTCTAACAAAACAGAGGTGATAATTTTCGTGAATGCTCCCAATTTCTGGAATCCAAATTGGTGGCCCGTCACTATGGGGACACTCCCTGCCCCGGTAAAGAAAGCAAAAAACTTGGGAGTAATCGTTGATGATAAACTGAATCTGGGCGACCAAATTAACTCAGTTTCTTCATCTACAGCCTTTGTTTTAAAAACAGTGAAAAAGATTATGCCTTTCTTGCCAGCAGGGAGCCAGAAAACAGTGGTCACCGCTCTTGTGTTGTCAAGGCTTGACTACTGTAACAGCCTCAACTTTAACATTCAGGAAGGCTTCTTGAATAAACTGCAAAGGCTTCAAAACACAGCCACCAGAATACTCACTGGGGTGCCTAAATTTGCAGCCATTTCCAATGAAATTAAAAAGTTACATTGGCTTCCGGTTAAGAAGCGGGTACTCTTCAAATCTCTGAGCACCGTTTTTAAAGCACTTCATGGTGCTGGTCCAGAATATCTTCAGAAACAATTTAACTGGTACACACCCATAAGAAATTTACGTTTATCAGGTGCTAAAATGGTGACCGTCCCGAAAATAAAAAAGGTCTCCCGGGGAGGACGAAGATTTGTCTTCGGAGCCGCCAAGGCGTGGAATGATCTTCCGGCCCAGCTCAGAAACGCACCTGATCTGTTGTCCTTCAGAAGGGCTCTGAGGACTTGGCTGTTTAATAATTAGAACTTTTTATTGCTATTTAATAATTAGAACTCTTTTGGCGATGGACGGAAAGATAGGTAACTAGCGCCAGGACACCCCAGGATAACCGCTGCGCTTTACAAATTAATTAACATAACATATCATATACAAGTGAAGGCTTGATTCCCCAGCGGAGGGGGACCTGATGACGCAAGATTTAAAAAATCATGATACACAACACATTTGCTGATTTAAGACACTAAAATCTCAATGTGTACCTTGCAAGCGTTAGACGCAGTAAAGCATGAAACTGAGATAAGTGTAGTAGAAGTTCCATAAAAGCATGCTTTGAAATAAAGGCTGAAGAAACATGTATAAAAAACAATACAAATACATATAAATAAGTTTCACTAATGAGAATACTTATGAAAAGTTGTTTATTGGCACTTGCTTATCTAATAATGTTCTATTATTAAAGTGGCCAAGTGTTTCTATTGCTTCCCATTAGAATTCATCATGTAGAAAGGTCAGTGCAAAACTGTAAAAATACTAGCTAGGAGCTTGAAATTTAAACTGATAATACTAGAGATTCTATAGTTTATAAAAAGTAAAAAATGTTTTTTCTAATATGAACTTTAAAAATTAAAAACGCATGTGAAAGTGGAAGGAAATTGTGGTAGTAGGCTATTTTTAACCGTAGTAATGTTTATGTGATAATAACTGGTATACATTCTACTTTATTTCCTAAATGAAATTACTTTTATTGCATTATATTATATATTGATTTAGAGTTTATTTCTTTTAAAATTGTTATGCCTGTGTGGGGCCTTTTTCAGATTGTGCACTTTCTCTAATGATGACTTATTCCTTGGCCTAATACAATGGTTCTTTTGCAACTAGTGAAATAGTGGCTAATTTGTCCAATGCATGTATAACATTCAACGTTCCTAAATGTTTCTTTAATGTTCATAGTGAAATGTTTTTTGTGGAAACTGGGTTTTCAGCTGTTATTATAGACTGATACTTTGTAATCTTTTTCACCATTGGTAGGCCTATGTGGACTTTAAATCTCTCGTTACTCATGACAACCATGAGAAACCATCCTGTAGTTGCAAATGTCCTAGGTGACATTATGTGTATCTGAACACATGACAAGCTTTCGACAGTGGTGTGATGCTACATAAGTAGGACTTTTACAGAGACTTTATAAAAGAAAAAACCCCAAAGGAGGGGCGTTGCAGGTGCCACTTGAGTTTTTGCTTCTTGATGAACGCATCGCTATACTTATCTTTCCCCGTGCGAGAGGATCAATCACCTTTTGATGAGTTTTGAGGGCCATTTTTTTACTTTTGGAATGCTTTTGCCAAATTCTGCAGTCTGTAGCAGATGGACTGAAACCCTCTTTGCCAAACTATTTAAGTTTCCTTATTTCTTTGTCCCACACTAATGGACTCGCCCATAGTGGAATTTAAATCTGAAACCTTTTCAACCTTCTCTTTAGGATCATGAGCTGTTATATAAATGAGCTATCCTTCTGCCCTAGATGGTAGTGGGACTCTGTAAATTGATTTATGCGATAATCATTCTTTGAAGCTTGGACTAAATGTTTGCCATTATATTGCAAACTGTGATAATTGTAACTGGATTACTCAAAAGACTGCTTATTGCCATTCATTTTGAATCACTAATACAATAAACAAATTAATTCAATATCTGTCTGAGTATGTTATTGAGTCTTGTTGTTTCTTTCAATGAAACCTGCTACTTTTCTAATGATTTAAAGGCATTCTAGGGAGAATCAGTGAGCTTTTACGAAATATCAAGTTCTGCTTCTTTAATTCTGTGTAGCTGTAGCAGAACTTTTTGTTTGCATGAATGTCGTCTGATCTAACTTATTTAGGAGGTTGAGTTTTCTTATTGCAATTCTTTAATTCTACAGGATGATTTTAAGAGTGGTGTACTTAAACCTGATTTCATATTTGTAATCTTGCTGTCAATTTATGGTATTAATTGGACAGCTAACGTGGTGGTTTGGTCACCCTAACTTCCACTACTCCTATCAGCTGGGAAAGCTTCATTAGAGGATCATTGCCTCTGTGGTAAATGGAAATGCTGTAAATTGTCTAATCATAAAGGGTCCAGTACGGTAGAGTAGTAATGCGAGTAGGCATACTGAAACTTTTACCATGCTTGAGCTGCAACAACACTATCATGACATGCAAAACATGCAATTACATATCACACCATTTACTTATATAGCACCCTACCCATAGGGTTATTTAGGGCCTACCTTCGGTGTGATTTATATGTAATCCGAGGGTAGATTAAGGCTTGACCAGTAGTTTTAAATGCCAAGTCGAAGTGGCAATAAACTGGACACAGGCACTGCAGTGGCAGGACGGAAACAAGTTTGAACGGCTACTTCTGTGGGTGGCAAAATCAGTGCTGCAGCCAACTAGTAGCTATTGAATTACAGGTCCTGGGTATATGGTATCCATACCACTTTGCAAGGGTCATACCAGTACAACAAATATGCCAATCAGGTAAACACCAATGTCATCATGTTTAGGGGATAAGCACTTGCACTTTAGTACTGGTTAGCAGTGGTAAAGTGCTCAAAGTCCTAAGGCCAACAAAAAGAATAAGCAAAAATGAGAGGCAAAAGGCAAAAAGTTGGGGGAAAGACCACCCTAAGGTGTAACAGTTACTCTCTACTGAAGAAGGAAATTATGCTGAATAATGTTTCTAGAGGTATGCAGCACTGGTAAATACTGATGACTTTCAGCTAAAGTGAGCGTTATCATGCACTGCATTTCCAACATGGGCCTTGGTGAACTAGATGCTGGTATAATAGGCAATGTGCTTTATACCCTTTTTAGGTCTCGCCTACGCAGCGCGCATGTGTTGCTTAGGAAAGAGACCTGTAGCCATTGATTGCCTTTTTCAGGCTAAAACGTGCACGCGTTCCATTGCCTTCAATGGCAACGCGTGCACATGTGCCGATTTCCTTGCGGGAGCGAGCGGCGCCATGTGTTAGTAATTATCGCAAACACACGGTGCCCCTGGCTCGCTCCGGGAAGAGAAACGCTTTGGTTGCTCTGGGCGTTTAACCGGTTTGCTCATAATTGTTTCAGCCGCGGGGTGTCTGCCTTTTCAGTGACACCACAGCTCTTTGATGTAGTATCAGATTTTATTACAATCTTGCCTTAACGAGTCATTAATGACGCACAACTTGCACGATGCTCAGCGGTGCGTGTTTGCTGCTTTAATGAAGTAAGTAATATATGATTTGTGTTGTGCGCACAACTGTTTATTTTGTACCCCGCTCACAACGCTGAAGTGTAGCTGCTTTCTTAGCGACACATTTTTGTTAGTTGGTTTAGAATAATGACAGCGGTGTAACTCCCACGCACATTTATCGATTTTATCCGTGATATTTTACATTTCTTTCCTCTGAATTGTTAATTGTGTTGTGTTCTTTCTGTGCTGCTGTATGCAGACGTTTGGCCGGGCAAACAGCACACTCACCATGTCTGTTGTCCTTTTGCCTCTTGTGCGGCACGCGCTGCTACCCTTGGGTGAAATACTTTGAATGAGAGAGCATCACGGACACTTCACAGAAGGAAACGGGAAGTAAGGTAGAGGGTGTGGCGTTGTGACCAGAGCTGTAGACTTTGGAACGGGAGGCAGGTTCGAATTCGGATTTTTTTTTACCTTGTCTTATGTAACTGATGCTCATGTAAAGTGCCCCGATACCTGCGGGTCGAGCTAGCGTTATATGAACCTGCAAAAAACGTAAATGGGTGCACCTCTGTTTATTTTCGTGTC
The DNA here is from genome assembly GCF_964204655.1 of Triturus cristatus. Lineage (NCBI taxonomy): Eukaryota > Metazoa > Chordata > Amphibia > Caudata > Salamandridae > Triturus > Triturus cristatus. The sequence goes on from NC_140590.1 coordinate 920,372,719, forward strand.
GGGTTACGACCATGGGAGCCAGGTTCACACATTTATTGGTACGGCTCAAAACACATTTCCCTATTTTGAATATAACTTGGTAAGACCTATAGGGAGTACTGGAATACACCAGGCCTATCCACTTCTGAAATGTGGTAATTGTGATAGATTTTAAGATCATTTCATGACATTATTTTCATTGCCATATCTCTGCCTTGTCCTTCACCCACACACTCGCTCCATCCTGCCCCCTTTCCTCTTCTGATCGCCCTGTACCTCATCTGCTGCATGCCATCGATGAACACTCATTCCCCCCTCTGCCATTTCTGTTTACAAACTTCCCCCGTTCATACACTACTGCCTCTTCCTCGCCCCATCTGAAGACTCAATGCTGTCTCCACTCGCAGCCACTTCTGCTCACACATTGCCCTCACAGCTCCCTGTCCATTTTTCTCACACACTACCCCTTCTCCTGTGCTCCTTTTTGTATATGATCAATCACTACCCTCGCTGCTTCTTGCCCCTTTAGTTCACACACTGCCCTGCCCCTCGCTTCCTTTGCTCCAGGCTATATTTCAAAAACATTACAACCCGCATGGCATTAAGATGTGGGAAAATTATTTTCCCTTTATAAATATCACACAGTAATTCATAGAACCCGGATTTGTGGGATTTTCTAATAGCAAAGTGCACTTAAATGGAAATTCAGCAAGGGTGACATATTTTCCAAAGTTGTGAATATTAGTTATAGCCTGGGTTTGTATAATTTTAGCATGAACTACCTACCCCGTACAAATAGATGAATACTCACAAACGTAGGCTTGTATATATTTAGATTTCTTCAGCAGGTGGGCTTGCACCCAGGAAATGAAGTCGGTGTTAGTCTAGTGAGAGATACAAGTGACTTTCTTGGGTGGATGGGAATGGGAGACGCTTATCTCTAACGGAGGCGTAGGTGAAGCGCTTTTTCCTGGGGAACCATATTCTCCCTATGGAAAAAACAATTGTTACATTTACAATTTCACATGATATACTATTGTTTTCCACCCACTGGAAAGTCTGCATGAGTGAGTTCTGCAGGTTGGAGCATTGAGAAAGTCTATGATGGATTATATGGAGCGGATCTATGGAATTTGTGGTGGGAAAAATAATCCACCAATTTGCCATATGGGTGAAAGCTGGCCATTTTTCAAATCACTGATATGCAAAGCAAAATTGAGGTATAAAAAATGCCTAAATTAACTGCAAGTAAACCCTGAGAAGCAGGCGGATTTCAGGTGTTTAAGGCAGCTCATGTATTTTATTGTGGGTCTCCCTGGCAGCAAGCTCATGGAGACTCACGGAAACAGCACATATTTTACAAACTGCCCACAGAATAGGCACTTATTTGCTGTCTCAAACCTTAATTTGCACCTATGGCTGGCAGAAACATGTCAGCACGTTGTGATCCGATTTTTTTTTTATCAGGCCTTAGCCACTTTTTCCTGTTCTTTTTATACTGTCAATAAATCTTGCTGTGCTCATTTTCAGTATACTAAAGTCAAATGCCTGATGGGAATGAAATAATGTACTTCAGTGAAACAGATGAACGAGGTTTTAATTTAGTATTGCATGTGGCTCACTCAAGCAGTAATCAAATTGGTAATGGATTGGACCACTTTGTAAAATTTAAACAAGCATTGGCATAGCCATTAGGTCTCGCCTTTGGGACCTTATAAGTGTTGAGCCATGCAACAGTTGATGTTGTTGCACCAATAATATTGTGCTGCATAACTAAATACTTATAAGGCCCCAAAGGCGAGACCTATTGGCTATGCCAATGCTTGTTTCTATTGGCTCCGCATTTTTTAAATAGCTTGCAATGGAGATTGAAACATCTGCGCTTATATGAGAGTAAATATTTTAGATATTGAGTAGTTGAGTGTGTTTGTCAACACAGATTAGTAAAGTAGTCAGTGACATTGTAAAAGGTACTGTATTTATGCCAATTTACCAACTTGTTGTATAAGCCAAAACAAACCAATGCAATGTACCATAATTATTTTGGATCTTTCTCACCGATAATGACACCACTCCAATTGATGTATGCCTGATTTCTAAAATATGTGCACAGCATTTGAGGACATTGAACATGACAAACATGTAGCTGGAAGTATTTGAGTAGTAAATATTGATTTTGTAAATTGAGAACTTAATTCTTTGCTACGAAAGGGTAAGCATTGTTTGGCGTGTGGGCCTGTGGATCAACATGCTGAAATTACTTGTCAGATAACAGAACAGACATTTTAGCGAGTAATGGAAAAAGAACAAGTTTAGTCCGGCATCATATAGAGAAGGGGGAGCAGAAAGGGGGTGGCTTTATATAGGGTCCTTTCCAAATGGGCAAAATCGTGAAGAAGTTGAGAATGATAATCAGCCTATGAACTATTTCTGACAAACCCTGCCTCTAAGAAATTAGCAACAAGTAAAATGTAACAGTATATCTGTTATTATTTAAATAATTGATTACAGATGCCAATTTCTGACCGCTGAGTGGTTTACTCAGTGATTAAGTGAGGTGGATAAGGACATTTGTAAAGTGGTTGTGCTCTAAGAAGAGTATGTGAGGATAATTTATAATACATGTAGGCGTAAGGGCATTTCTTTAAAAGTATGTACATACATATGGCCTAGAATCACTTGGGTCTATTCCTCCTCTTCATGGTCCCCTTATTATCCTAATCTTGGGCCTACTACTCTTCCTGCTGGTCCTTCTGCTCCTCCTGAACATCCCCATGTGGGTGTTAGTTCCCTCTTGGTCCTTCTCCTGCTTCTTATCTTTATCATCCTCCTGGTTCTACTTCACCTTCTGGTCATTCTCCTCCTTATGGCCCTATGCTACTTTTCTTCCTCTTCCTCAAAGCTATCATCCTCCTGCTCTTACCCCTCCTCCTCTTTGATTTACTCTCACTGCCTCTCCTAATCCTTGCTGTCTTCTGGGTCCTAGCAATATCATGGTATTACCCTGGTTAGCCCTGGTTCTTCTGGCATTCGTCATGCTCCTGGTCTTTCTCTAGGCCCCAGTCTTGTAGCTCCTTGCTCTGATCCTCATACTCCCGCCAGTATGTTTTCTGGTAATTCTGATGCATCTTACCCTGTCCCTTCTTCTTCTCTTTGCCCTCCTTCTAATGGTCCTACTCATCCCAGACCAGGACTTACTTGACATCCTCCTGGTCCTCTTTTTCGTCTAGTCCTTCTCCTGATTCATGTATCTATAGTTTGATCCTAATCTCCATCCTCCCAACACTCCCCATTGTGGACTCTAACTGGACCTCCTGGTCCTCCTGATTCCCCTGATCATATTCTTCCAGGTCTTGGTCCTCCTATTCTTCCTGGTCCCAATCCTCCATGTCTTGGTCTTTTGTGTATTTCTAGTTTTGGTACTTGTGCCCTTCTCCGTCCTAATGCAGCTGATCTTGATCTTCTCTTATGCCCCTGTCCTATTCTGGGGTTTCCTTGTCCTACTCTTCGTCATGCTGATCCTCATCGACCTGGTTCACCTGGTACTTTTGGCCTTTGTCTTCTGGTCTTCCATGCCTTGGTTACCAAGTTGTTCTGGTCCATGCACTCATGGTTCTGCTGGCACGGATCCTACTGCTCTTCCTTCTCCTTCCTCTTATTGCTGGTCCTCCTAGCCCAGGTCCTCCTAGCCCTGGTCCCCCTGGCCGTGGTCCTTCTGACCCCGATCCTCTTTGTCTCCCAGGCCAGCTGTTCCTCCTGGTTCTTGATAACCTCATCTTTCTGATGGTTCTTGTCCTGTTGGTGAACCTAGGTCTTCTACTTGCCCTCCTCCTGGTTTTCCACCTCCATTCCCTAAAGTCATCTCACTCTCACCTCCGCACCTGCCAGATTTTTCTTTTTCTTTTTTCTCTCAGCAGGTTTTAAATTTTGTTCGAGGGAATTTGCATTCTGGGGAAGGGCAGGAACTACAGAGAATTAAAAACTTGACCCCTAGGGGAGCCTCTCTCAACACCCCTTTTTTAGGTCTCGCCTGATCCAGCACATGCACTGGTCTGGCCGAGACATTTAGTCAGTGGCTTTTCGAAGTGCTACCAAAGGCTGCTTTTCCCGGCCACCAGCTTGCGATTATGCGCACAAGCGCGCGTGCCTTGCTCTGCCTCTCCAATGCAGCGCGCATCGCTCCACCCCTCCCCGACCACAGAGCGCGTCCCCACGATCGTGATCGCTTTCACGGACGCATCGCGTTGTTTAGCTGTCTTCCTCGTGCACTTCTCTCCCCTGTGTTTTTCACTCGTCCGTATGCTTCTCCCCATTGCCTCTGCCCCTCCCGCCCTGTTTCAAGATATTTGGCTTCCGCCGAGATTTTCTTTCTGCTATTTTTTTTACCCTTTCATTTCGTGCCATCATGCTTTCTTACAAGCCTGAAGGAACAAATGAACCACTTCCCCCACTCGCTTTCAACCTCGGTTAGCGAACTACCACTACACATCCCGAGCTAGACCTCCCCTTTTCTCTCATGTTATTTGCCAATTGTTTGCAGTAGTGAGGCAGCCACTGGTATGACCTCAAACTGCATCTAGAAGATGCTGCTTCTAAGGGACCAGGTTAACCACCAAGCCTCAATAAGATAACATCTTGGCTGCCACAGTCCTAGGCCGGGAAACAACACTTCACTCTAAAATAGGCATGCAGTGCCTGGGCCTATGAAGGAAAAGGGAGTGGGCTCACTCCCTAGCTCCCAATCGCCCCACCCTCCCACAAACTGGATGGACTGAACACGCCCCCAGTGCACTTTCACTGAGCATGTGAACGTTTTTGCTCACCCACCATCTTTGTCTAACTTTATGGCATTATGCTCAGCCATAACAGGCTCCCTGAACTTTTTACTGCTCAAATATTTGCTGTTTTGAGGTCAAACAGCAGAAAGGGGGAGGAATGAGGCATGTAGTGTGAGCATGGCAAAAAAGTCAGGCTGCTTCGGTTTCAAACACCACACAGAGGAGAACAAACTATTTCCACTGGCATAGACGAGAAGCTGCCCCAGTGGAGAGGGTAGAACTTTAGTTCAATGGCATGCCACCCATCATTCATTCTGTGGCGTACTCCGACCTTCATAATGAAGTATCTGCCTTTCAAGCCACTTCTGAGCTGTCAACGTCAAACACTCCAGTTACTTTGTTTCACTATGTACCCCTACCAGTCAAACATCATGCATCCATGATATTTTACAGCCATCGTAGTTAAGCATACAGCTTTCTCTGCACTCTGCTGCCTTCACAGGTAAACATCTCTTAAATATTAATAGAGAAGTGGCCTCTAGATAAAATATGTGCCTTTTTGGATGCTGGCTTCAATGCCTCAGACATGCAACCAATGCCTTCCCTGTATGGAAGAAACACAATTTAAAGGCATTTCTGTATGAAGAGCAGTTATGCACCTTGGTCCTGGCGACTGTTCCCCTCCACACCTTCTCTGGTTATGTAGAGCTATCAATTTGCCCAGTTCCCAGCCCAGGTCTTACAATGACCTTTTTCGATAATCTTGTCTTCCTCCTACTTGAAATCATACGCTTGGAGTAAAAGCCCTGCTCCTCCACGAATCACAATAACAGGATTGCAAATGTGAAGGTTGCACCGGATCCTTTTGTACTTCAGCTGTGAGATTAGGTCACATCTCTCTGCATCAGTATCACATGGAAGGCCAGAGCCCTCCTGTCCCTCAGGTTTAAAGCTGTGAGTATCCGAGAGTAGACACTGCCTGTCCCTTATTTTTATTTACTGCCTCTACCTCATGCTATTCACACACTTACATACAATGCATCCAAACTATAAGCATCTCCTCCTGTAATGAAAAAATGATTTTGTATACAGCGTTAATGTTATTTTTTTTTTTAAAACAAAACAGTTCATAAATAGTTCATGAAATCGTCTTACAGAAGAGATGCACCTTCTAATTTAGTGCTCTCTTGTAAATGAGCTCCAGAGCTGGTCTTTTAATATCATGATCTTAGAGGCTCCATATTTTTTCGGTGTATCCTATGTTACTTCATTGTTTTAGTGTCTGGTATTGTGCAGGCTGTGTAGCATGTGCATTACCCTACTGAACTGCTGCATAATTAATTATTTTGGAGCTCAGCTTCTGTGTCTGCTGCTTGTCCTCGATTCCCATTAGTAGAAGGCCTTGGTTATGAATTAAAAGAAGGACGTCAGAAGTATAGTGTTCACCAATCTCTACACTTAGTTAGGAATTACGAAAACAAGCATTAGCATAGCATAGGTCTCGGCCTTTGGGACCTTGTAAGTGTTTAGCTATGCAACAGTCGATGTTGTTGCACCAAGGAAATTGTGCTGCATAACTAAATACTTATAAGTTCCCAAAAGCGAGATCTATTGGCTATGCCAATGCTTGTTCTTTGTATGCTTGAGCACCAGTAGGACACATCTGCTTAGGAGATCTATGTACATTTAGAGTGTTTCAAGGTAAAGAAGTAACTTGACTCTGGTAGTTATACTCTTGCTGGAGACGTGGCTGTGCTATCTCTGGTCACTGGTTTGAAGCTTCAGAAGACAGAACATGGGGTCAATGTGCCCGCTTAAGAGCAAAGCGTGCAAAATGTTGGTCTCATATTTCTGTTTTATTTACAATGGCTTAGTGGGTGAATGACTTTTTGCAGAAATTCTTGTGTTACCCACAGGACACGTTAAAGTCCTGGTAAAATAGCTGAATGATCAATGTGCTAGCTTCCAACACCTCCATGTAACCTGCAAATCAAAATCTTATAGGTTTCACCTTAATCTTTCTGGATTGTTGAGTTGAAACACTGGTTTGTGTTGAGTAGTACTGCAGACTTATCACTAAAAGCCAACATGTATTTTGAAATGATTATCATGATTGTACTTAATCACTAAGACAGGTTTACACAACATTTTCACACAGCTTTCTTAGACCAACGTATTTCACATGCATACCGAGCTTGATTTTGAAAGCCTAAAAACTTCCAGATCAATTTGTCTCTTTGCCTTTAATAAAGTGACATACAAAGTGTATCATGTGCTTCTCGATGATGGACCAGTCGTAGAAAGGGGTGACACGGACTCTAAATGTTGATGTAGGTAGAATATCTGGCAGGTCGAGAATTTGACTGAATCTCCCTCTATTCATGAGGTAATTTCAGCCATTTCTACCATTTGCTTAGGGGATGGGAGAAGAGGGAGTGATGACTTTAGGCAATCATTATTTGAACGGGTATTCCTTCTAGCCTCCTAAATGGATGGTTTTTAATAGGGTGTGCAGTTTGTTTCTTCAAGTAGTAGTTTGTACTCTTTCTGAGGCATGCATCTGTTCTTACGTGTGAGGTATAAATGCATACATTGTGCAAAGACATACAAAGTTAAAATGTACTTTAATTTTATTTTTAAGGCATTTGAAACTAGAATATATCATATGTGTAACGAGAGAAACGGATGACAATACTTTTGCTGATGTTTTCGATTAAACATTTAGGGGCAGATTTACAAACCCTTGCGCCATTTTTGCGTCACTTTTCCCATGTTAAAAGTGACATAAAAGTGGCGCAAGGGGCTTGTAAATCTGCCCCTTAGTGTTTTCCATATTTTAATTATTAGTACAATAGGTCACCTTTCACGAGAATGAAATTTGCAGTGGGATCTTTCCTCTTGCTGACAGAGAAGGTCATTTAAAATGCAACTGCTACAGATATAGCATGGTTGCAGTTAGCCCAATAACAACGATTGCATTTTGTGGGTTATGCAGCAGCTGTGCTAAAGGGATTTTAACTACTTTCCCGTTTGGCCAAAAAGTATAGGGGGATATTCACAAGGATCTATCGCCGAGTTAACGGCACATTATCGCAGTCAAAGTTGCGATAAACTTATCGCCCCAATCACAAGCTAGTGTTAACAGACCACAGCACCAGTTTACCCGCGATAGCAGCTGCAAAAAACATTGCCACAGATGACCCCGCAACTATCGCTAATGAGATGCAGAGTAGGCGTTCACGTGCCAAAAGCCGCAAAAACAACACTCCACAACATTCACAACTACCAGCCAGAACTGCGATAAGAACACAAAACAGGCAATAAGGTGCGTTAGCCGCAGGAAAATAACACCTGCTCTGACCTGGTGCAAAGTCGGACCACAGCCTGCGCCACAAAAGGGAGCCCAGACCCACATCGGAAGGGCAGCAGATGCCATGGAGCCACTGGTCATGCAGCCCGGACACCCAAGAGCACCACAACACCCGCCGCCACCATCCCAAGCCCCCCCCCCTCCCTGGCACCCCCCCAACCAAAGACATGGCATATCAGCTACACCTAAACATGTACAAAATAATCCGCTTGATGTCGCACAATCACAACTGGTGACATGCATGTGTCGTCACAAAAAATGAGCCTCACACATTCACTTTCGAAGCAACAAATGCCACTAACTCTGGGATCCCGGAAGCAACACCACGTGGCAGTAGGCCCACGCTGCCCACTGGCTCTGGCCTACACTGCGGTCCAGCAGGGCACACAAAACCTGAGCTGTCCGGCCCGCCGGGACGGGGCATCATCGCAGGCTAAACTCCTGCTCCGCACCTTAAGGTGCCACAAGGGAAATCACTGTCCCTACATTCATCCACACATTCATACATGATTGATGAAAGATATGACGCAGCAGTGCATCACTGGATGTTTATTGCACATCCAGTGCAGTTCTGCAGCTGGAGCAGTACAGGGCAATGCCGAGCACACTACACAATATGGGCCTATGGAGGGCCAGCCAGAGTCCATCTGGGGATGACAAGTACTGCGGAAGAGGAACGGTACAGTCTACAGTCTGTTCGCCGTGTCATTGGTCATCAAACAGGATATGGCAGGCCATGTCGCTGTCCAAGGTGAGTGCATCAGAGTGTATCGGGGTCAGTAGAAGGTCATGAGGCCATGTACGGCACCAAGCAGAAACAGGCCAGGCGTAAATGAATGCTAGTGCCTCCTGATCACAAACCCATCCACGTCCTCGTCCCCGGATGTGTGCTCCGCCCCACCTGTGGGTGTTGCAGTACCAGCTGAGGCACTGTGTGCCACTGACACATCAGGTGCCTGAGTGGTTACGTCTGCCACACTGTGACGCAATGGCACACCAGGGGGCGGAGATGTAGATGGTGTGGGGGCAGCAGCATTCATCTGCGCAACGCATTGTGGCAGCAATGCCATGATGATGATCTGCAGGGCATGGTAGATCCCAGCAACATTTCGCTGATGTACAGCGGTCGCTGCCATCCTTTCCACCTCCATCCACACCATGTCCTCCATGAGCCTCCACATGTGTGCCAGCTCACAGCTGGTATCGCCGGTGCCCCTCTGAGTGGACAGGTGCTCTTCTCTCTGCATCAGGACTCCTGTGATGTCAGTCAGGGTTAATTGGAGACCATGGAGCGGGCCTAGACACCCATGGATGGCGTCCAGTTTGGTGGCCATGAGGTCGAACCCCGCCCGCACCTGCTCAACCGTCTCCCTCTGGGCCTCCAGCACATGGCGTTGGAAGGCCATGTGTTATTCCTGGGGTCTTGGGAGACTGCTGGGGATGTGGGTGCCTTCTGCTGGGTGGTTTGGGTGGTGGGTGGGGTCTCCATGATGCAGCTGGTCAGCCCTGATCCTGGAGGTGAGTCACGGATGATGTCAATGATGTCTAGGAGGGCTTGTGCATCGATGCTGGGTTTGTCTTCCTCGTCATCAGTGTCTGGAACTGCTCTGCAGGGGGTGTTGACAGTGGCCCTGCAATGATGGTGTATTGCAATGTGTCCACATCTATGTAGCTGCATGGTAAATGTTGACATTCAGACAGCATGGCATTGTACATTGTGACAGTCTATAGATCTGGGCAATGACCCAGAGTCATTCAGGGTGGGTGCCTCCATGGTGCTTGGGTGTTGGTCAGTTTGTGTTTGGGTGTTTTTTCTACTTTTATGGTGATTTTCCCCACCTGCCAGGTGTGTGTTGCAGGCCTGGTGCTGCTTAACGCTGATTTCCTCATCGCGCTTTGGCTCATCGCAGGTTTTTTGTGTTGTGGTTTGTGTTTTTATCTCCAGCGAGGTGGCTGTATCGCGGACATTGTCCGTGGTTTAGGCAGACTATCGCATGGTACCGCCTTGTTGTGAATTCCACGTTGACACAGGGTTATTTTCCCGCGATGAGCTGCGATGTTGAGAGTTGTTTTGAGCTACTCTTGCGGTAATTATCACACGTTCCTGTGAATATACCCCATTAAGTATAAAATGCTCTGGGTATGATCTTTTTATTGCATCCTACTGACAGCAAAGAAAGGATCATTATCTTGATAAAATGTTTGAAGAATTAATTTAAAAATTGTTTTAGGAAATTTTAGCTTGACGAGCAAGACCAATGAGCGATCAATGAAACGACGTCAGGGACGGCTCCTCCATAATGGCAGAGGAGCGTTGCCTCATAGCCCATGCCAGCAGGCTATACATAAAATGATAACAATACAATGTTATGACTTTATTTATCCTGTCTGAGCCCAGCAATACGATAAGTATAGGGCGGGGACGGACATGGCAGTTAGGAGGAGTAGTGTGCCCTCTTAAGTGTGCATGTGTGTTTGGCTGGCCATCATAGGCCAGCCAAACACTCATGCGCACTCATCTTTCCCCAACCCAACTGTGTTACAGAGCCAGGTTGGAGAAAAGCCACAGGCTCCAATTCACCATCTGAGCGGCAAATGAGGCTGCTCAGACCAATCCTGGTGCTGCTCTCATGAGAGAGAAGCATCTGGATTGGGTGTGGAGCCTGTGCCCTAAGGGACCATCCACTTTCAGCCTACGAGAGGAGCAGCCAGGCAGGCATCAGCGAGGGCAGAGCAGCAGATAAGTCTCTTTAAGAGAACAGTTTGAATTACAAGTGATAAGGCCTGAAGCAGAGAAGAAACACTTTAGGATCAGACAGAGGCCACCATAGCGTTGAGGTTGGAGCAACTGATTGGGCTTGGAGGTATTGACTGTGATAAAGGCACAAGTGTAGCGGCTGCATGACAAGAGCGAGTTTGTGTCTACAGGTTGAACTTTGTTTTGTTGGTGCATCCAATTGCAAAGCAACCTTTGATATCCTCATTATGATTTGCATGGAGGACAGAGATATGTGGTGTGGGGAATCCCTGAGGGATTTAATACTTTGGCTTTAGATTCCACAAATGGAGTGACAATTACTTAACATGCTGCTGAAGTCCGTCGCATGCCTTGTAGTTCAAATAATTTGTTATCAGGTGGATCATATAAATACCCTAGTCTACTACCATTGCCTGTCAAGTTAAGAAATTGATTGGTGTGATGAGTTTTGAATGATAACCTTAAAACTTGTGGGTGATGCTCATGTTTTATTAACCACATACAGCCCACTGTATGTGCTCTGACCCGTAGAACATGGTAGCATTGGCTAAACAACAAATGGCATACTTAGCTTTCCAGTTAGGTTATAGTTTAGGGCTTAGAAAAATACAGTCATGGCATAGAAAGTGAAATGCCACCTGTGGACTGCAGCATCTATTGTACCACTCACTAGGCTGACAATCAAAACATGGCTTGAGGCTTATACATGTAATTTGACTGCTCCTGCCTTTAAACCTTCAGGCAGAACTGTCAAAATAAATACATATTATTTTTACAGGAAGGAACTCCACCTTTATGGTTTAAATTAAGTCTCCTGCCAGTATGATATGTAAGAATTTAATGTTCTCATGTCCGTACAGTGATTAACCTCAAAAGCTATTTTGACTGTTAGGACTGAAGCTGGTTCTATGAAGAAAAAGTACAGCTAATGATTTGCAATACGCTACAGAAATGGTTCAATCACAGTTTAAAAAAAAAAAAAGAATTGCGGCTAGTCCGTAATTTTGATAAATATACAGGACAACTAACTTAAAAAAAAGTTATACTTTCCCTGCATGAAACCGCTTGCATTCTAATAAGCAGTAGCCGGATTGCAGCTGGCCTGTAAGTGCTGCATTTGATGAGAAGTGAAATACTGCTCAAGCAACAGAGACATTGGCTTGAGTTTCAAAGGATGGTTTTGTTGAAAATGTGACCCAGCTTTACTCAAACAGGGCAATTAAGGATTGTTCAGGCACTTCACTAACCTGAAAGGGATCAGGGTAACATCTGTGCATTTATAGTTTAGTGATAAAGTAAGGCTAGAGAAGAGGGAGCTTTTGATCCCAAAATACACTTCGGCCCAGATTTACTATGATTTTGCTTCTGGGTTGGTCGCTTTTGTGGTGCAGCCCCAATGCAAAGTCATTTTTGACATTTACTAAGTCTTGCAAAGCCATATTGCATGGCTTAGTGTCATTTAGCAAATACAAAGTAACACAACTCAGTGCTTAGTGCTGTCTTGTTCTTACTTTGCGAGGGTAGGTGTTACCTGGGTGGAACATGGATATTCCCATGCATCCACATATGTATTTTGATGCAAACCCAGATTTACAAAGATTTGAAAATATGGGTTTTGCACCAAAATGCTGTGCCTACACTATAGAGATGCAACAAGGAGAAATATTTCTATTTTTCATTGTTATTTTTTCTTTCTAGGTGTGCCACATTCTGCAGCTCATACAGAAAGAGGAAAATGTCTCTTTGGATTGTTTTTGTGAAGAAAAGTATTTCCTCCTGCACAAAATCAATCCTGCACTTAACGCAAGCACCCTTGCACTTTGTTGTAAAGGTGCCTCTGCTGATGTTAGGCAGCACACAGTGCACAAGTCGAAAACAGAAATGCACCTTATCTATAAATATGGAAAATTTCTGCTCTCTCCTGTTCACACAACGCAGTCTCAGTGGGGGAGGAAGGTGGCCCGAGAAACAGTCCGGAATGGCTGAGTTGAAGGTGACTGTTCATTACCTTGGACACACACCTATGTGTGCCACAAGTTCAATCCAGAGGCAGATATAGTCTTTCATTTTGGTTTTCACTGAGCATGGTACACCATGGGATAGATTGAAGTGAGGCAAAACAGCATGTGCTGCATGGTTGTGGGTGACATTTACTAGTGATTTGAAGTCTGTGGGTAGCTGTGTTTATGCACAGAGTCCAAGAGTAGGATTGTGGGCTAGTCTCTGGAAGCATATGCCAATCACAGGGAGGGATATCCTACTCACCCTAGATAAAGCTGACAGGATGAGGCATGCCCCCATGAAAGAATCCCTTGTTGTCAAGTATGGTCTTACCCAAGAAAAATACTGCCTACAGTTTAAAGATAGTCAGAGACTGTCTAATCAGTCCAGTGCTGATTTTGGGGATTGCTCATGTAAGGCACTAGTTGGCTGGTTGAAGGGCAAAAAAGTGAGTGGCTATAATGGGCTGTACAATCTATTCATGAGTGAGCACATGCTCAGTAATAGCTTTGCACAGTTGCACCAACACCTTATTGATTTAAAGCTCAATGTGCCCAGATAGATGGAGAGGGAGGATGACCTCTGTGTCTGTACCAGCATGTCAAAAAAAGTACTCTGGAGTGGCGAAGTGAAGTGAAAGGTGGATTAGGTCCCCTGAAGCGAAACTAAATGGAGGTTTAGGGCAAAACATAGTAAATTCCAGAAGGCTCCCAAACCAGTGTGAGTGGAAAGGATTCATATGCCCATTCTAAAGATAAGGAAGGAGGCTCTGATGAGGAGAAGCCCAGGCCACCCATTTACCAACCCAAGTGCTATGACAGTATCCTGTTAGGGCACAGTCAGGGCACACTGTTTATAACAGGAAGCCACCAACAGGTGGGAACTCCTCCGGGGTGGCTGGTGTGGCCTTGAGTGGAGGTAATCCCCAGGAGCAGAGGGTAGAGCATGCCCTAGTGTCCCTTAGTGAAGAGGTGGACCCAGAGGGTAAGCTTGTGATCTCTGAGGGCGGGAATTTGTCAACTCTCAGCAGATCACAGTGAACGGGGTCCCTGTCACTACTCTAAGGGATACCTGTGCCATTCAGAACATGGGGAGGGTGGGGGGAATAGTTTCCCCAAAGCAATATCTGCTAGGAGAGGTATGCAGGGCAACCCAGGCACATGTGCAGGACTTTGTCCGCCCCATGGCTCTGGTTTCCCTGGAATGTGGATAGAAGTGGACCAGAGGAGGTTCATTGTCAGTCCCCAGATGCCCATCGTTTGTATCCTGGAAAATGAACTATCACCAGCAATGGAGGAGTTGGGGGGCAGCTGCTGAGGATGCCCCGAAAGCTCAGGTTTCTGGGGACACTGCTTCCAAACAGAGAGCACGGAGGCCCTCATGGAGAGCAAGGGGTAGGAGGTGAAGGAAACCCCCCATTGGAGGACCAATGGAACAGTGGTTACCCACTCTGAAAGAAGAACACCCCAAGACTGACCATGGTGAGGCCACTTCAGACTTAGAGTTGCTTCTTGTGCTGTCAGAGAGGCAGGAGATCTGCCACAGGCAGACCCCAGCAAGACACAGTATGTCACCCTCGAGGGGATGATGGTTCACCCACAAAGTACTAGCTTGCCAGGGCCCTGTTCAGCATCATGGTATAGGCTCTGGAATGAGGGGCCAATCTCAGATACATACCCTGAGATGACAGGAGGTAGAGTGGAAACAATAGGCTTATCATCCAGGGTTGTTTCCTTCCACTCTGAGAAACATTAGAGGTCAGTAAGACTTCGTGAGCAAGTGGGAGACTCCTTGCCAACCCGAAGGCTGAAAGTGATCCCTGCCCAAAGCCCAAGCTGGAGTTTCCAGCTGACAGCTGATGGCCAGGGGCCTGACTCTTGACACTGACAGCTGTCAGAGTCATCTGCCTGTTGTTGCCCTTATTGACTATGGGTTGGGGATGGAAGTAGTGACTTAGGATGCAGAATGAACCACATCACTTTGCTGGCCATGGTGGTACTATTAACCTACTGTGGGCAAGCTAAGGTTAGGTGACTGACAGATGTGATCTGCAGCTGAGGAAAAGGGTTTTCCCTGGGCCAGCCTAGTGCAAACTGCAAAAAAACAGACAGAGACATTTTGCGCCAACTTTCTTCCTGGAGAACCAATGGCATATGGGATTGTTGTTGAAGCTGCAGTTGACGACATTGAATGGCCAGTCACCCTCATCTTGCTGGTGTGCCCAGCTGAAGGAGATCTGACTTCCAGAAAAGTTTTTAAGTCCCAACATAGAGTGTTTCATCGAGACCCACACCGAACAGCATCCAATTGATGTTGAGACCTTCCTTGCCTTGCCAGCTTCAGGCTTTCCTGCCTGCTTGGAACTCTCCCACCTTTACCGATGATCACACCAGGACCCCACTCTTTAGCATCCTACTGTAGTTAAGCCCAGCTTCAGATTCAGCTTTCCCCTCCGGCGACTCGTCGATGACCACTTTTCTGCCATAATAGTTTCTAAGCCAGAAAGTAAACTTTCCACCAAGAGGAATCTGACCCCTGTATCCAACTCATTCGACCCATGCTTTATGCTTTATCACTGTTGGTCTTAACTTTTGAGAACTGTGGTCGTTGCCAAGTGCTTTTTGGTGCTATTTTTAATTCAAACTTTAAACATCCATATTTCTGGTTCTAAGTATTTGATTTTCATCATTTTATTTATTTACATTTACTCTATGGTTCTAAATTGGTTTGGGATTTTTCTTGCATGGTGTTTTCACTTTACTACAGTTTGAGAACTGTTTTTAATTTTGTGTCATGCTACCAGAAGGTTGAGCACAGGTTGATTTAATGACTTTAGTGGTTCACCCTGATAAGGATTGTGAATATGTTTTTAGGTGGCTTCTCAGCCCCATAAGCAATACTCCAAGAAATGAAAGGCAAATGTGGTAGATGCCCCACCCATCGTATATGGATTAAGCATCCATATTTCTGCCATTCTCTAAACACCAAGAGATTGAAACTGTGCAGGAACCCAGTATAAACAAAGTGGACAAAATTATAAGATCAAATGAAAAGTACTCTGATGGAATGAATAAGGGGGCCATTGAAAAATGGATCGTTACCCCCCTAAATTTACAGAAAGTGGTTTTCTTTGATATTAACATTAAGTGAGTAACTGAAGAAGGGTTTTTCAGGGAAATGTTAAGCACGCCAGGGGCCTCATCAGAATGCCAGGCAGTGTGGAGTGTCCATGTAGATAAGGTATGTGAGTTCCTGAAATTGTCAGTATACAGTGAATAAATTAAATTGGAAAATCTCAGTGTTTGCACGCGTGCTGCAGACATTAGAGCTCAGAAACCTGCAAGGCGATTACTGCTCTGTGCTTTGTAACTTTGGGAACTAGTCCATGAGTAGATACATTACCATTTCTTTCTGATCCTAAATGATTGCGTTCTTCGTGGTCCTCATTTAATGTTTGGTTATCAGAGCCTTCAGTTCTATGCAAAAAAGCAGTACATGATACAGGGAACCTACTTATATTATCCTGTATGTGAATATATTTTTGGTGATTGTTTCCTGCTGAATCTCAGCTCGTTTGTGTCTAGGAGAATTATTGTTGCCTAAGCAAAGGATGTCTTTCCTTTATGATTTGCAACTTTGTTCTCCTTATTTTTTCCTCGAAGTTTTCCTCCCAGTGTATAATATTCATGATTTGCAGTTTGTTGATTGTTTGGTTACTCTGTCGGTTTTCTATTTCTTTTGATATCTTTTCAAGATGAGCATCAGTTGTTTTTGATTTGTTGTTCTCTGGATCCCCGAAGGGATTCTAAGTAACCAGCTATGATTTCTGCTTCTTTCTTCATTTGCACCTAGCACTGCAATTCTCTGCACAACGAGTATAATAACCTTTCAGCAGGTACGTACTAGTTGTTAGCCTGGTAGCTCTATCTCATCAGTGCATATCTCTGCTTAGCCTGTCTGAATTGAATATACGTGGACTTATTTGATGGTTTGTGGGCACGCAGGTCTTTCTTCCAGAAAAGACGGTGAGCTAAATGTTGAGATATTAGTCCGATATTTTAAAAAATGTTTCACCATGCAGCTTCATTAAATAAACATTGAATTCATATATTTAATTTAATTAAGTTGCAATTGTTGCACTTGTTTCAGTGGAATTATTTGGAAGGTTTGTGGGACATGTATTGCTACTTTGATTAGACCTAAGCAGTTTTATTTAAAGCTTTTGTCCTTGTTTTTCTCCAAACCTTTCTGGAGGGCATTGTGCATTGTCCCAGAGACAAGGAAGTGGGACCTTGAAAGCAGTGGCAAAGCAAGAGGAAAGAGGGGGAGGGGGCACAATCCGCCCTGGACAGCACGAGCTTTGGGGCAGCAGCCAATGCCCCCGCTCTTACCTGTGGCTGCCCAAGGTGGAAAACACAGGACTCGCCATCACCCCAAAACACCCCTCCCCCCCCCCGCTCTTACATGTGGCCACCACGGGCGACCAAAGATCTAGCTAGGCCATTGCTTGAAAGAGTGAGATCAGCAGTGATGCAAGCACTTGGTGCTGTGCCTTGGAGCTTTCTCTTGCTTTAATAGGTTCTATATTTACTGTTCTCTTTTGATGCAGAGGTGTTAGCTGAAACTCTATATTTTAGATTAAACAATTATCATCCTCGTTTAAAGTCAGTTTCATGACATAACCCATTTATAGGAAGGTAATTAAAATGACTTGTTTCTCAAGTTGGCTCTTAATATCTTATATGCAAAGCAAATTATGCATAATATCCACATTGAGTGGATATAAACATGCATTTAATTCAGCCAACTGCAAAAGATGCTTATTTCCTTTCCTGAAAATTTACTAATAACAATTAATTTTAACAAATTATGTCACCTTCTTTACCAAAGTACACACAGCTCTCTCATAGTTGATGGCAGGGATCTACACCGAGAGCAAGGTCTGAACCTAGCCCCGGAAGTGAACGTCTGGTGGCAAAGACTACTCTTTTAATAATGTTTGTTTTACCTTGCAGAAGTACAAAATCGCCGTTGTATCACTTGCCATTGTAGGTCTTTGCTTCTGCTTGATTTCGGTGCTCACGATCACTAGGCTTGTTAAACTGAAGCGTGCAAACAGATGTTGGCAGGAGGTATTGATCCTCCCATTATTCTACGAGTCCTTCACTATCAGCTATTAATTTGGGGCTATCAAGGTTTTGCATTTTTTTCCTTATGTGTTATTTGTAATTATCATAAAAATATGAAATCTTGCACAGTATCTCTAGGTCAGCGCAGGGGTGTATGTACACGTTTGCCACTTGGGAGACAATACTCCAGGAGTGGGTAGGCGTAGGGAAAGTAGGATATTTGAAGAGCTATGTGTAGGCCAGTAAGTGGTGTCTCTGCAAGGCTATGTTCTTGTATTAAAAACTTTACTTGGACTTTCTAGTGTTCACAAATGAACTATGGGGGTCATTACGATAGCGGACAAACTTTCGTCTGTGCACCATTCAATCGTTTTTGGGACTGCCCGCTTACAAGGCGGCAGTCCCACAGAGCAAATTAGGATGCGACCACCGCCATGGCGGTCCCATTGCCCATGTTTTGTATTGTGGCGGGTGCTGTGCTCTTCAGCAGCCGCCGCAGGACAAAACAGACACCCCCCACACATATCCCTGCACTACATGACAGGCACCATGTGGTGCCTACAAAATGGTGTAGGTATATGTAGGGAGCACCATAGGTGTCCCCCAGAGCCTATGTCCCTGGCCCAGTGGGTCAGCGGGGCCCGCTACAGGCCTCCAAATCCCTTTCCTTCTGCCGCTTTGCTGTGGTTTGACTGCAGCGGAACGACCAGCAGAAAGGGGTATTGTAATCCCTACAGGCACCGCCGCCATTCTGTGACTACAGGGAAGTCCGACAGGCGGTTGGGTAAAGCCTGCCTGTCGGGACGGTGGCAGTCAGTGTTTCCGACCGCCACCCATTCAGAAGCCATTGTAATATGGCAGACAGACATCCCTGTTACAAAGGCCGAGAAACCACCACCGACCACCTGTCAGTGGCGGTACCCTGGCCATCTTGGTACTTGGTGCTCAGGCCCTATGTTTGCAAACATTGTATGAACTACAAGGTTGCTTTCCCTGTTTTAGTGTGCATTTTATTTGTGCACTGTTAGTTGTTGGACCTTCATTTTTACTGAACATATATTTGTATATGTTTAGATAATATTCTAATTTTGAGGCATTAAAAAAACTCAAAATCAGGCTGTACATATCAATCTTTATTGGCACTGTGATAACTGTGTTGTACTCTTTGCAAGATGAAGCCTCTGCCGTACATCTGAGTTAAAGTCACGGAGGCAGAGGAGGCCATATTTCCATTACTCACTGTGCACCAATGTCCTGGTATGTGGGCTCACTTGTACCAGTGCCCTGGTGTTTGGGGAACAGAAGAAAACTCTCATTTGAAATTGCTTGGTGCTCCCTGAGTAGCAAGCTTGATAGCTTGCTTTGCTGCAGTCTGGTATGCAACTAGCTTAATTGTTATAAGCAAGTATCAGCCTCTCAGAGCGTCCCTTGTGATCTGATTAACAAAAAATATTAACATTTATGCATTGTACTTGTAGGCCTATGATTTCTCAAGGTGTACCCGTGTTTCATTCTCCTAAGCGACAATGCATCTCTAAATCTATGCAAACCATAGATTATGGTGTACCTTTTGTTCTCTATGCATACTCCAGCAGACTCTCCATGTTGTGGGTAATCCTTTGAAGTGCATTTGGTGCAAATGTGCAAAAGCATATATTATGTTCTTGTTAGGCCTGAAATCTTTGTTGTGATTTTCCCCCAAATGATTGTTAGCTTCACTCCCTGATTTTGAATGATCTTATTTTTGATGGCATCAGGATGATTCACTTTACTTCTGCTAACCAGCGCTTAAGTGTACTAATGCTCTCCTCTCCCTAAAACATGGTCAAATTGGCCTAGGCATAATTGGCGTATTTAATTTCCTCATCAGTCCCTAGTAAATGGTAATCCATGTTCCCAGGGCCTGTAAATTAAATGCTGCTAGTGTAGCTTTTTAAAACACGTCTCAGGCCTGCCACTACAGCTTGCAGTGCAATATTAAACTGCCATTTCGACCTGGTAAAATAAACCTTTTGCCAGGCCTAAACCTTCCTTTAAGAAATGTATCAATCACCCCTAACTTAGGCCCTAACTACGTCTAGGGTTTTCTGCATAGTGTGTAAAAAGTAGGACACATGTCTTTAAGTTTTATATGTCCTGAAAGTGGAAAACTCCTAAAGTCATCTTTCACTGTTGAAAGGCCAATCTCTCCAATAGGCTAAGACTAGGTTACCGTATTTTAATTAATAAATGATTCAGGTTGATAGCAGCTAGAGAACTTATGTTTAAACTCAAATTAATTGTAATTTGTAAGCCACCTTATTGGTAAAGTCAGATTTTAGATTAAAATGTTGAAAATGTCACTTGTAGAAAGTTTATATTTTCCTGTTCTGCGTTTCTGAGGCCTTTCTAACAGTTTCCAGCTGCTTAGGCCTGTTAATGGTCCCTCAACCAGAATATGTATTGGGCCCTGGCAGCTAACAATGTGGCCTGGGTGTGGCTGGGGGAGGGTCTTCCTGGCAGGATGGCTAGGGAGGAACTATACCCTGCCTTGATTGCATTTCAAAGGACCTCGCCCAAAGCACATGCAAAATAAACTGATGCCTGCCCTGCTTTAGTCACCCTAGACAGTTTAGAGCCATGACCAGGGGAAGAGGAAGAATTGACCTGAACCAGTTTTGGAGGTAGGTCAGGGAATTCCTCCACACAAAGCCTGGCACCAGGTATAAAAAAGAAACCTCCAAAACCGCTCATCAGAAAACTCCTGGACTTGTGGAAGATTTAGAGAAAGTACTGCCGTCCTGCCAGAAAGTCTGTTTGAAGAAGGAAGATTGTGCCTGCTTCCCTTGATGCCAGGCTCCCCAGTGTTGACTCCAAGGGTCAGTTGGCTGACCTCCTTTTTGAGCTACAGAGACACAAGTTCATAGAGATCTCCCTACAACTGCCACGATGACTAGCACCAACTGGACCTGGCTGGAACTGCTTGAACCCTGCTGCTGACATGCTGGAGTGAGTCCTGATCCCCAAGAGATGTCCTGTGGGTCCTGGACCCTTGGCAGGAGTCAGAGTGTACTCCCTCGGGCTCAACTGAAGGCTTCACCATAACTGTTGCAGTGTGAGGTAACAACGCGTATGGCTTAATATTGCAGCACCTTGCAGCTCCTGTTAGGGGGCTTCACCAGAACCAATGCAGTGCAATGCAGCCCGACACAGGCCCTCATAAAGCAGCGCATCATAGCACCTGAGGTGGCTTCAGCAGCCCCAAAGCAGCATCGCACAGACCGATGCAGGACCTGGAATCTCAACACCAAGGACATAAAGGTGCAACCCCCAGTGGGACAAACTTAGTACAGTACTCGGCTTGAGCTCTATCACAGTCAGCCTAAACTTGTGACTTTGTCCTGGTCCAGCATAACCAGGTAACCAAAGTTGGTGCTATCCACTTTATGGTGCTATATTCACTTATGACTTTCAAAATCAATGTCTCTGATTCTACTGATAGGATTTTTGTTGTTCTGGTATAATTTATTTATTATTGTATTTTCACTTTATTACTGTTTTGTGTGTCGCATAAACACTTTGCGCACTGTCTCTAGATTAAGCCTGAATGCTTTGTGTCAAGCTGCCAGAGCGTTAAGTTCAAGTTAACTTAATTATTTTTCGTGGTTTACCCTGACAAGGATTGTGTTAGTTGCTGATTGGGGCTTCCACCCTCCTCAACAAATAACCCAATTTCTTACAGTTCATTTTTAATCAAAGAGACAACATTTCTCTCGTAATGCAAGCTCTTCATACAAAGCTGGATGAAATATGGAGGAGTACACTTTCCTTTTTCCAATTTAGAAAGTCCCTCACTTGAAAACATTCTGAGTAACTTTCTATGCGAGAAACGGCCCTGCAAAAGGTTTTGGAATGCCTACAAAATATGGACTTTGGGGTGTTAATTGAACTTTGCAATCCTGTACTCTCGCAGCAGTCCAAAAATTCCACCTATTTTACCGCTAGTCAAACAATAAACATTCTAATTCTCGTCTGCTGGTGGCAATGTTTGCTAAACCTGACTCTACAAACCTGGAGGAGGGAATTTCAGAATGCACACCAGATTTTATGTGCATCAGTTAAACCATTATGCCCACATATTTCTATAATTTAGGACTCATGGCCTGCACCCACACCACTAAAGCTCTTTGGGAAAATCAATGGCTAGAAGGAAAAAAAAATTTTCTTTTAGGTTTCACTGGTAGGCTGAGGGCTTTTAAATGAATAGGCTGCTATCTTTGTCTTCAATGAGTTGCTTGAAACGTAGCAGGGTAGAATCTCATACAGGAAACATCATTTGAAGAATGTAGAACTCGAAAAACGAGGAGGGAAAGCAGATGAATTGAGGCAAAGCATTGTTCCCCGGCAAAATCACCCATGAAGTAAAATTAATTGTAGATTGGTAATAACAGTTTATCACTTGAACACTGAAGAGATTGTCCTGGCATTCCCTGGAGCAAAAATGTACTGTATTCCTTACATCGCATTTAGGTTTCATTACGTGACTGCCTTCTTTCAAATGAATGAATCTGCAGATGGGTTTGCCAGCAGCCCACTCACAAAACGCTGGCCAAATGCTTAATCTGGGCAGGCAAAGGCACTTCATCTCCCAACAACAACATGAGAGAAAAGGATGTGACCACTTTCACCATCTGCCAAATTAATAAATGCCAACTCCATCCATATATTTAAATTTTAAAACAAGGAACGTTTTATTAGACGTACAAAATGCATTTTATCTACAGGAAATAGATGGCTGTTGTCCCAATCATAAAGACTTTTTTTTTTTTTAAGTAACTGATCTTTGTATCCTTGGGACTTTGCAACAATGTTATAAGTTAAAGATAAAACTCAAAACCTTTCCATGCCAGTGCTTGCTAATAAATTACATTTTATTTGCCATACAAAACTAGTCTATATTTACAAAATTTTATAAATCGTGAACGTGACTTAAGGATATCAGAGAGTTGTACATAGAAAACTCCACACCTGTTAAAAAGCAAATATAGTCCAAAGACAAAAGGTTTATAGTACATGATTGTTTTCTTGAGGCTTGGTTGCTAGGCCTAACAATATTGCGTATCATTAGGAGGGTGTTAAGTATCTGTTTCGTAGCAACTTTTTAACCTCTTGCCTGAAAGCTATGGTCGAATGGTTCGTCCCAATCTCAAATGGCAGAGAGTTCCATATTCTCAGGGCAGAACCTGGAAAGTTGCAAGAGTAAACCTTCTTTTTTCTGAATCTCTGGCGTTTAGCTGTAGACATTTGGAGAACTCGAGTGTGAGCTTTTTTGAGGAACATCGGAGAATCATTATCCAGGGCTTTGGGCATTAGGCTCACAATTTTCAGCTGGATGCTGGCTCCAAAAGAGAGCCACGGGAGAGGCTTGAGAGATGGGGTAATATGGTCAAAATGTCTGGTTTCTCTTATCAGTCTCGTCACTATGATAAGGGTCTCCTTCTCGTGATTTTGTTAAACCTTTGAGGATTGCACTACCATGGTCAAGCCTGGATGCGACTAGTGATTATACTGTGATATTAAAATCTGGAGGCAGCATGAATAGCTTCAGCTTCCTGCTTATGTTGGGTTAGTGAATCTCACTATGAGTGGATGTGCTTAATGTGCTTGCATTTAAGGTTTTTACCCAGGGATATTCTGAGGGGATTTCATTATTATGATATAGCTGGTTTGCAATTGAGGGAATCTAGGTGGTTGATCCATTCTGGAGCTGTTGGATGGAGAGATAAGGAGGAATTTCATTTTCAGGGAGTTTATTTTGCCAAGATTTGATGCCAGCTAGGTTTGGGTTTTTGTTAGGGTGTGAGTGAGTCAGATGATGACCTCCACAGAGGAAATCTTTAAGTATAGCTGTCATCAGCGTACATGTGGTATGAGAGTTTTTTTGCTTGAGTATCTCTGTCAGCCATTGTAATCTTTGTTCTATATAAATGTTGAAGAGTGTGGGGGAGATGTTGGATCCTTGAAAGACTCACCACCTGACCGACGATCCGTTAGATGGTGAACTGCCAACTTTGGCTCGTTGTGAGCGATATTGAAGAAAAAATGCAAACCATTTTTGAATGATTCCAGGTATTCCCATTCTGCATTCCTCTAGTGCTAGGAGAGCGCTGTCTTTGACCATGTTGAATGCCGAAGACAAGCTGAGGAGGATGAGTGGGCAAGACTTGTTTCAGTCCAGGATTTTGAGAGCATCATACATGATGTGCAGGATAGCTGTTTCTGTGCTGTGTCCTGATAGTAATCCAGATTGGAACTTGTCGAACAGGTTGAACTGTTCAATGTGCTGACAGTGTTGAGTGTGTAGACATTTTTCCACCAGTGTTGCGAGGAAGGGGATGTTTGAAGCTGGATGAAAATTGTTTAGGTCTGCCAGGTCGCCTGCCTGTTTTTTTCAGGATCAGAGTTATTTGACCAATCTTCAATCAGTCTGGAATTTTGCCATGAGTTGGTGATGAGTTAACAGTCTTCATCAAGAGGGGAAAAACTAGTTGCCTGAGGTCCTTAATGATTGTAGAGGGGATGGGTTTATTGAAATTCAAAGTTGGTTTAATTGATGCTGTGATAATATTAATCTCCTCTTCACTGGGATATTTGGCAGACAAACCTATGACCCAGTCCTGAGGCGGAAGCCGGGAGCTGGAGGTACTCTTGTGATTGTTCTGTTTTAAAACTGCTAATTTCATTATCCTGTGTGGTGTCACTGTTGTTTTGTGTTTTTTAAATAACACGCACCCAAGCGCTTCCTCTGCCCTCTGCGCACAGCTGATTTGAGAGCTGCCACGCCCTACCTCGCGCTTCTCAGCTGCCGCCATCATCCCAGGTGTGCGCGCTGACTCCGCCCCCTTTCAGGCCACGCCCCCTGCTGCCTGTACTTAAACCGCCGATTCCTGGCGATCTCAGACAAACCTATGACCCAGTCCTGAGGCGGAAGCCGGGAGCTGGAGTTACTCTTGTGATTGTTCTGTTTTAAAACTGCTAATTTCATTATCTTGTGTGGTGTCACTGTTGTTTTGTGTTTTTTAAATAACACGCACCCAAGCGCTTCCTCTGCCCTCTGCGCACAGCTGATTTGAGAGCTGCCACGCCCTACCTCGCGCTTCTCAGCTGCCGCCATCATCCCAGGTGTGCGCGCTGACTCCGCCCCCTTTCAGGCCACGCCCCCTGCTGCCTGTACTTAAACCGCCGATTCCTGGCGATCTCAGACAAACCTATGACCCAGTCCTGAGGCGGAAGCCGGGAGCTGGAGGTACTCTTGTGATTGTTCTGTTTTAAAACTGCTAATTTCATTATCTTGTGTGGTGTCACTGTTGTTTTGTGTTTTTTAAATAACACGCACCCAAGCGCTTCCTCTGCCCTCTGCGCACAGCTGATTTGAGAGCTGCCACGCCCTACCTCGCGCCTCTCAGCTGCCGCCATCATCCCAGGTGTGCGCGCTGACTCCGCCCCCTTTCAGGCCACGCCCCCTTCCTCATCTAGATATGTGCCAGTACAGGAAGCGCAGCGGACGAGCGCAGCGGGAGCGCCGTTTGCGCGCCGAAGGCGCGCCTAAGGCAAGCCCGTCTGCGCCCGTCATCGCCAAGTCATCACCTCTCGCCAGTCCCCCTGGTCCAATCTCGTCACCACTCCTTTCCTATGACAGAGAACCACTACTTGGACTGAATCCTGGACGGTCTTGTGCCAACATGGTAGGTAGTCCCGGCCGCACCTGCCTACAATGCCAAACCTGCACTTTCACTACGACTGAACCCCACCCCATCCAACTGCTCCTAGCTCCGCAAAAACAACACCGTCGTCTCGATATTCCACCTCAACGTGAGATCACTAGCCAAACATCACCCTGAGGTTAACACACTCATCCTAGAGGAAAATCCAGATATCCTCTTCCTAAGTGAAACATGGTTATGGGACGGTACTTCCACCATCCCCAACCTCACGCTACCAGACGACTATCTGATGTCAACCATTAACAGAGATGGAAGAGGAGGCGGTATCGCCATAATCTATAAAAAAAGATATTCTTGTACATTTGTTAAGGAAGATTTGCCTAACTCCAAATGCGCCCATTTTAAAATCACCATAAATTCTAACTTCACGGTATCGGGTCTCTACATCTATCGCCCACCTGGCCCTACCTCAAAATTCATTGAGGCCCTCCTCGAGACCACAACTTCCTTAATAACTAAATACTCCAACTTCACAATTCTGGGATATCTTAATCTTCATTTCGACCAGCTAAATGACCCCACGATCAAAACGCTCCTTGCAGATCTCTCTGCACTGTAACTCAACTCCTTCATCTCCACTCCAACCCACTCAGCCGGCCACATCTTAGACCCAGTTTTCTCAAACCTAGAGAAACTTACTTCAGAGCCACCCTTACCAATGGGATGGACAGACCACTTTCTCATCAAAGTGGCCACTCCGGTTAGGAAAAACAGACACAACACGGCCTCGACTCGCCGATTAAAAAGGCCATGGCATAAACTATCTCCTAACGACCTGCATACGACCTTAGGGGACTTCCACCTGGACACCCATTCCGATATCAATGTTAACTACAGCGCATTTCAAGAATGGATCACGGGCGGACTAGACAGTCTCATTCCAGCTAAATGGGCTAAAGGCCGCAATTCTCCATCTAATCCCTGGTACAACGATATCCTTAAAAATCTACGCAAAGAATGCAAAAAGGCAGAACGCCTTTGGCGCAGAGACTACAACTTAGAAGACAAAGCAAAATATCTAGGTTTACAGAAAACATATCACAAAGCCATCCGTGCGGCACGTTCCGCCTTTTACGCCGACAAGATCGACTCTAGCTCCATCCCTGCTAAAGAAATCTTCAAACTAGTACAAGAACTGCAGAGCAGCAAAGCCCCCCTCCCTGCTATCTCCTCCAAGCAGCAGTGCGAAGACCTCGCCAGTTTTTTCGTCGATAAAATACGGAAGATTTACACCTCTTTCCCTCAGCCCGTCCCTAGCACTACCAGCACTTCCTCCTCCCCCAATTACTCGAACATGACGCACATCCCAGAAATCACCGATGATATCCTCCTCAGATTATGCAAAAAGGTCAAATCTGGTTCCCCTGCAGACCCTATGCGCCCGGCCCAATTCCTGGAGTCACTCAACTTCTTTCTACCAACACTTACCGCCATTTTGAACCTCTCCTTCACTTCAGCGTGCGTACCTTCAGCCTGGAAGCAAGCCTGGGTCTCGCCCATCCTCAAGAAACCCACTCTAGACCCATCTAAACCGGAGAACTTTCGTCCTATCTCCCTGCTCCCATGGCTGTCTAAACTCGCTGAAGCTCATGTCAACAGCTCCCTGTCCCAGCACTTGGTCAAAAACAACATCCTGGACCCAACGCAAAACGGGTTTAGACCAGGTCATAGCACTGAATCAGCTCTCTTAACCACCACAGAGCACCTCCGAACGATCTTAGATGCCGGTCAAAGCGCTGCGCTGATCCTTCTGGATCTTAGCGCGGCCTTTGACACGGTATCCCATACCATCCTTCTCAATCGTTTGGAGGCCTCGGGAATAACTGATCATGCCTTGAACTGGTTCAGATCTTTCCTCGAAAACAGATCCTTTCGAGTCTCCGCCCCTCCCTTCCTATCCAAACCCCACCCCATTACACACGGAGTCCCGCAGGGCTCTACACTGAGCCCATCCCTTTTTAATCTCTACGTCCAGCCTTTGGCGGCAGTGGCCAAAGAAAGGGGATTGACAATAGTATCATACGCCGATGATACACAGCTGGCCATCGCTCTCTCAGAAGGTCCTTCCAACCTTTCCTCTAACTTCAAAAACGGACTTTCTGCAGTTGCCCAGTGGATGACAATGAACTGTCTCCAGCTTAACGGCGGAAAGACAGAGGTTCTTCTCCTGGGAAATAACACCAACCTTTGGAATGAACACTGGTGGCCGTCTTCCCTGGGCACCATCCCCCCCCCAAAAAAACTAGTGAAAAACCTGGGCGTCTGGATGGACGACTCACTCAACTTCCGGTCCCACACCAAGAAAGTGGCCGGCACCTGCATTGGCCTACTAAGAAGCCTCAGCCACATTCTAGGCTTTTTCAACGCCAAAACCCGACAACTAATTATTCAAGCTACCATCCTCTCGCGACTAGATTACGCCAATGTACTCCTTCTTGGTGCCAACAAATGTGAGATAGCACGTCTCCAACGTGTGCAGAACTCCGCGGCTAGAACTCTGGTCGGCCTCCCCCGCAGATGCTCAGCCAGAGCGACCATCAAAAGACTACACTGGCTACCCGTTGATTCTAGAATCAAATTCAAGACCCTTGTTATGTCCTTCAAAATTCTCAGACTCAACACCCCTCCCTTGCTTCAACCCCTCCTCACTCCCTACGTCCCGGCACGGCCCCTCAGATCCTCCAACCGAAATCTTCTTTGTGTTCCTCGAATAAAACTCAGCCGCATGGGCGGCCGCTCCTTTAGGTTCCTCGGAGCCAAGCTGTGGAATGACCTGCCACAACATATCCGTTCTATAGGCAGCCTACCAGCATTCCGGAAAGCTGTGAAAACGTTTCTATTCCCTTGCCTGTAACCCCTCTAGTCCTACTCTCCTCTCTGACCTGGATCTGGGTTTCTAGCGCCGGGACGCCTCATTGCTGGGGCAGCTGTTGCGCTCTACCAAAACAATAGAATAGAATAGAATAGATTCATCCTTCTCAAAGGTCGACATTTTCACCTGGAAGGGGTGTTTATTTGGGCTTAACTACTGTTTTGTTTCTATGTCAATAGTGATTGTCTCTTCAATTTCAATATTTTCTCTTTGAAACAATTTCAGCATGCATCACAGGACCCTATCAAAGTGTTAATGTTCATGGTGGAATAGTTGGTTCCTGTTTACTGTTTGACAATTTTGAAGAATTTCCTTAGCCGTTTTTGGTGTTAGCTAGTTGGGATGTGAAGTAAGCTGCTTCAGAATTCCACATGCCCTTTTTGTGGTTGTTTCTTCTTTGCTGCAGTTGTTTTAGGTGCGTCACAAAGAGAGTATGAATCCATTGTGTATTCTTAGTGACCGACTTTTTCATTTAAGTGTTGGTTGTACCAGGGATTTGCGATTTTGTGCTTGTGCCTTTTGAGACAAAGAGGGACTACCACCTCCATTATGCCCATCAATGTTTATTTATAGTGATGTGATCAAATAGTTGTTGCACTCCTTGCAATTCACTTGGGGGTGTAAGGTTCCTCTGTCATAGAGAGGCAAGCTCACCTCTGTTCATGTTTCTGGTATCCTTTGTCCAGTATTTGGGGTTGAGCCCTTGGCTTCTAGAATTCTATATCTTTGCTGAGATGTGGATAAGTTTTGATTTCATGAAAATGTTTCTTAAAAAAAAAACGTTTCTGTTGATGCAGTCCAATTTTCCACTTTAAAATGTGATGTAACTGCTCCATATGTTCTTCCAGTTCATTTGAGTGTCAAAATGTGTACATGCTCACTATGCCACAGGATTCAAGCTAGCTTGGCTAATGAGGGATGATACCCGAAACCGGTCCAAGGATGCTTGTTTTCACATCCAGGGAGGACCTGGCCTGGCAGTGGGAAGCAGGATCAAGTCTCATTTCATATGGTTGGGTCCAAACTGGGATAGCCAGGTTAACAAAAAGACACAATGGATTTGACCCAGACCTGTGACTGGGCATGAATGTTTGACAATGTTCCGCATACCTTCCATCATCTTTTTGTGTTACTTTTAGAAAGTTGAAATTTTCCTCTCCTTAGCCCTTTTGTGCCTGTAGCCTGCTTTGGGTTACATGAGTGGGTGTAACTTAAATACTTTGTGAATTTCTCCCAGGCAGGTACACAAAATAGACGGATATGGTGTGCCTAAATGGGCTATCTGCTGGTAGTGTGGGGGGCGGAGCTAAGGACAGCCCCACTTGCATCTGAATAGCCTGTGCTCTGCCTTTCCACAAAGGGGCTAACATCCCCACATTTTGACTGCAGCCAGCTTGGAGCCAGGGCAGGGGAGGCAGGAAATTCCAAGCATTTCAAAGCCACTGTCGAGAAGCATTTCCCACCTTCCAGACCAAGGCGCCAGAGTATAAAAGTAGGACCTTAGACACCAACCCTTCAGGACACTTCTGTCCAGTGGACACACTGGCAGGAAGAAGGACTACTGTGCTGCTAGAAGGACTGCCACTTTGATGGACTGCTGCTCTGAAGCACTACTGCCCTGCTGGATTGCTGACATATTGTCCTGATGCTCCACTACCTTCTGCCTGCGTACAAGCACTGGATCTTCAACTGTCCAGGGCCTCCAGAGTGACTCACAAAGGCTAGTTTGCTGGCCTCCTGTTTAGAGTCACAGGGACACAAAAGGCTTCCTCCATCTTGAAACCGCACCTAGACCCAGCCTGAGCGAGTCCTGAACCTTCAAGTGATTCCCCTCCAGTCCTGGACCCTTGGACATGGTGCTAAAGGTGCCCAGATAGATCAAATCCAAAAGTAGGGAGTTTTCGGCTAAAAACTGCTTTGAGAATCAGGAGGAGAAC
Organism: Triturus cristatus; assembly: GCF_964204655.1. Classification (NCBI taxonomy): domain Eukaryota; kingdom Metazoa; phylum Chordata; class Amphibia; order Caudata; family Salamandridae; genus Triturus; species Triturus cristatus. The sequence continues at coordinate 920,403,306 of NC_140590.1, forward strand.
AGGACCAACCTGTTCGCCTATCCAACATAGATGCATCATTGGTTTAATTGACTTTGCAGCTTCCCCCGCTATATTCTTCTCCAAAGCAGTGAATCCTTTTCAGTGGTCCTGCAGCAAAGGGGTATCCAGCCTCTTGGAACTGTCTTTGGGTAATACCCTCTACCTCATCCCACTGGAGATTTTTGACTTCCATTTCAGAGACTAACTCAAAACGTAGACATCTTGACCATGACTTCAAACGAAGGATATCCAACAATGACGTTCCCTTCTTGGACAGCTCCTGATGCCTTGCCTCGCTTAACACTATCTTCTCAGAACATTTTTCTCAGGAATTATTCTAAGTCCAAAGGTAAGCACTGACCGGCCCCAATCCACTTCTTGTATCCAAACCGCGCTCGATCGTGATTGGCACATGACAATGATGTTTGATTTTCTCTGTACCGTCATTTCATCAATAGCCCATTAGTTGCTCATATATATGTTTTAATGTGACCTTTAAGTTGTAGTGTATTTTAATAAATATGCAAAATAATTCATATGTTAATTCATACATTTTCATCATGAGGTCTCTTCATAAAAATCAGAAAAAGACATTCAAGTTTAGCACCTACATATATTCAGGGAGAAAATAACTTTAGTTTCACTTGGGAGATTCAAGAAAGCTGTGTACTGCAGAATTTCGTTAGTGGAGGCCTTTAGCTTCCCAGAGCCTGGCTTTCATTGCACATTTCTCAGGTCAAGAACCACCATTATAGAGAAATAAACCAACCTTCTGAAAGTAGAGAGGCTAACTGAAAATAATTCTGTTATGCAGCTAAGGTATGCGGGCTGGAGGGCACTTAAAACACTCTCATGGACATTTTGGCATTAAGAAGGGTTAGCTATGGGCAGGAAGGGGGGTGTTGGTTACCAAAGTCTGGTATCATCATTCAGTGCCTGTAATTAATGAACACCATCAACAATGTTGCAATTCTTTTTTGATTTATAGAATTATATATAGATGGGTACGAGTGAATTACAGGGATGTTTTTCACCGAGGGGTTTTCATGGGTTCTAAATGACATCAAATAGACAACACAAGTGAACCTCACATTGTCTATGATATCACTCAGAGCCCGAGGTGAAAAAGATCCCATAATTCACTCTTTAACCATCTATAATGTTGTGTTATGTGTGGCCACTGTAGAGAAAGTGGATTATTAGTTGGTGGGTGGATGGTAGTCCACCACAAGTAATAATGGAACTACTCTTGTTAGGTCCAGTAAAGGTTTCAGTAGTTTAAACCTGAGCTCAACCCCTGGTAGCTATGACTCAGAGCAGACAGACTTACTTAGGAAAATGTGTAAAGCACTTAGAAGTACCAAACTGTTAAAAAGTCGAAAAAACAACACAATAAAATACCACTCCAATTTATAAATATGTAGAATATTGTAATGAACAAAATGACACCAAAATGACAAAAATACAATAAGGTGAACTAGAGATATATATTTTTTAAGTTCTAAATTAGTATAGCATCAAAAAGGGGAAAGTGCCTTCCACAGGCAACTGATTGCACTAAACTGGGATAAGGGTAAGGTTTGAGGCCAACAGCAATGGAGCTCGAGATGGTTATGAGGCCCCATGTAGGTCACTGTGAAAGAGTTACTTTCAAACTTTTTCTGAATCTAGATCCGAGTCAAGATTTGATGGTGGAGGGTTGCTGGAGAGTGAGTGCAGTCATCATTGAAGGCGAGAAAGTTCTGAGTGGGCAAAGCCCGGCATTCATGCTGAGGAAAGCCTTGACGTGAATCGCATTGCTTTCTGTGAAGGATTTTAAGTTCAGTCTTGAAAAAATTTCTGGAAATCAGATCTCCTTTAGTGGAACAAAAGAGCACATTGGATCTGACCAGCGTTTTGATGTTGACAGCTTAGGTTCAATGGTGGTTCCAGTCTTTCACAAGTTCTTCAGGAGAAAAGTTGGAAAAACATTTTTAAGTCCCCACTTTTGCAGTTTGCGGCAGGAGGATTACATTCTTAACACCAGCCAAGAGTTCCAAGCCTTTAGGAACAGCACTTGGGGGGTTAGGACTCATTCCAACAGAAGCCATCATCAGGGTCCAAAGCAGGTCCAGTTGAAAATGGTCAGCTGGACTTCTTGCGTATGTGTCCCTTTAGCTTAACAGGAGGTCAGCCAACTAGGGCCAGATTTACCAACATTTGCTGCTGTGTTTGCATCACAAAAGTGATGGAAACCAGCACAAAAGTTTTTTTTAAAATTTACTTTCCAGTGCAAAACTTGTACATTGGAAATTGCCTAAAAGTAACTCAAAGTAGAACAAAGCGCTGCTTTGCTTTACTTAGCATAAATGGGGCGTTACATGGGCGTTCCCATCCAACCATCTAAGCTTTTGAAGCAAAACCCTATCTACTTAAAATTGTAAACAGGTTTTTCCATCAGATATTAATGCCATTTGAAGACAGGCAATAAAAGGAGAAACATTTTCATTTCTCCTTTCCTTTCCAACTTTGCATGTGTGCTAGACTGTTCAAAACACATACAAAGTAGGAGAAATTGTAAAAGTTGTATAAGCATAATATTTTGTGCTGGAAGGGTACTCTTAAAGTACAATACCTATGTTAGACTCACGCACTATAGCGCAAAGGTGTGTGCGTGGCACTCGGCAGCAAATTCTACGCCGACACTATGGAGAGCGACATTGCACTCTCCTGCTCATGCAATGCAGCACAGCATTTTTGGCTGTGCTTTGTGAGAATTTAGTAAATATGGCCCTTGAAGTCCACTTCTTGGTGCTGGGTACAAGTGGGAGTTGGTCCTGCCGTTAGGGTTGTCCTGTGACAGCGTATGCATCGTTTGAGGTTCATTAAGCTCCTGGGCACAGACCGAATGGCCATCCAGTCAGGGCAAGGCCAACCATTCTCCCTTTGTCTCAGCTCTGGAAGCCACTTCCTACCTACCTAATCAAGAAACCATTCAGCTCTGGCACTGGCTCTGGCACTGAAAACTGACAGAAATGCCCATTTAGCACAGGCAGGAATATTAATATTTTCAAAAAGTGTCATTATCAAAATAGTAATGTAAAATCCAACTTGATCATTAAGTTGGATTTTAAATTACTTTTAAAATTAGTTATTGATTTCTTTACTATTATATTATAATGTAACCCATTGATTTCTTAAGGGAGAACCAGCCTTCCCATAGTGAAAAATTACCTTGGGGAGTTTTCATTGCCAGGACATGTAAAACTTAAAATATACATGTTCTTCATGTTACATACATTGAACCCTGCCCTATGGGCATTTAGGACCAACTTTAGGGGTGACCTTAAGTATTAAAAAGGCAGGTTTAGACCTAGTAAAGGGTTTCTTTGAGCAGATCAAATAGGCAGTTCTAAAAATGCACAACCAGCCGGCATGGCAGGCCTGTCAACATGTTTTGCATTGTCACTTTAGTGATGGCGCAATATGTTCTGCAGTCTATTGTTTAATTTAAGTTACATGCCTGTGTGCACCTTTGTACTATATACTAGGGACCTATAGGTAAGTAAAATATGCCAACCAAGGGTAAATCCAATTTCAACATGTTTGAGGGAGTACATGCACTGGAGCCTGGTTAGCTGTGCTTCTCTGCAGTCCAAAATAATGGGGTGAATATCCCGAAAAGAGGCATTTCCCTGCAACCCACAAAATCATCTCCACTTGCTTGCAGCTACTACCCAGGGGCAGAGGAGTAATGGTGGAGAAATACACAACATGGACTCTCTTTCATATCCAGAAATAAAACCCACACCCTTCACTTGCTCTGACCTCTCCTCTCCTCTTCTAGATATTATGCTCATGGGGTTGAACACTGCTCTAACAGTCTCTCAGAGAGCCCAGTGAGAGAGGTCTGGAATTCCTTTATGAGGCGACAACAATACCTATCAGCTTTTGTTTACAACGGTTGCTGCTTCATAGCAGTGAGTTGCTGGATTCAAATCCATTTATTAACGCTAATAGTTCCTTACCAAAGCCATACATAACATATTGTTTATTATATGTTTCCATTGCCACTGCTTTGTTTATTTTCATTGTTATATCGTTTCGTATAACCTGAACTAGATTAGGGTATCATTTTTAAAACAAAGGACTGATTTAGATCTCAGCGGATGTAGTCCTGCCATCAATTTTCCATCAGTTTCTCTCCTTGCCTACTAAGCTGTCTGCCCGCTAAATTTGGATGCTGATGGGTCTATGGACGATAGTCCCATCGAGTGCCACCTTCTTCGCCAGAATGGTCCTCCTGTGTCGATGCCATCATAGGCAAATGTGGCTGTCGAAGGGAGTTCAGCCAATATTTCGATTGGGTCAATCACGATGTACCTTCCTATTGACTTAACTGTGGTGGGTAAACTTCCACACCTGCATTGGCAGTTTCTAAAGGATATGAGATAGAAACTTACGTTTCTACTTTTTTCCACTTCCGTTTCCATCATGAACCCAATTGTCTAAGTCCTTCCTTTGCTGATGCTACTTGACCATGAAGCAAATCAACCCTTTCAGGGCCAGAATTGAAGGCAAGCTTTTTTTTTACTTGTTTCCTTTTGAATTGTCTGTATACATTAGTTCTTGACTTGTGCATTTTTAAATCTCTTACAAGCAATATTTTTCTAATGTTAATGCCTATGTGTGTGATGTTGTCATTCAAGAAATATAAAGAAACGCACTTGTATATATATATCGGAGGAGGCTTATTAAATAAAAAGACCTTAACCTAAATGGTCCTCGTGTGCGTGCTCTTATCCTGATGGGGAGTAGAGGTTTTCCTGTTTGATACATACCAGCGTTGGTGGTTGGCGCTGTCCACGCAACACTAGTCGTTTTGGGCCGCCAGTTCCAGCCGCAATCTGGAGGAAGCAGCATGGGAATGCTACACTGACGGCCCCCATGATATCCTCCGGGAAGAGAAGTTGTGGATGACAGCGGAGTGGGAGGCAGTGGCCCTGCAGCGAGGAGGTCACTTGGCATTCAGCACAGGGCTCAGTCCTCTCCCTGTCTCGAAATGCCCTGCTCAGAAGACCGGTGTGGCTCATGGTGACTGGGCACCGTGATATGCGGTGAGGACTATGGGGCTTAAATTTTTTTTGCATTTTGGCCTTCCCCGACCCCGCTTTGTGTTTGGTTTCATGTTAACACACGGCAGCGGGAGTGGAGACTTTCCGATTACAGACTCATTACAGCTGGCCATTGATGTTTGTGATTTCATCTATAATGAATCGGTTTTGAAGCCCGTGGGGAGTCTGGGCTGGTGATAGCTATATTGATTTAAGAAATGTACATTGGCAAAGTGAAAAAGTGAAAAACACCCCTCATTCAGCAACACGCTGCAGCAATGAGTTCGTGCCTATAAGTGCCCATGTTTGCCAGGAGAAACATTAGCACAGGCGACGCCTCCCATCAGTAGTGTGACAACTCTGAGGCATTATGGGATGAGCAGTCCTGGTCCGCATTTTGGATAACTGCTGTTACAAGGCTCGAACTGGGGAATGAGAGTGCTTCAAGAATACGTGCACTCTAGCGTTTATATGGTTCAGTGAACATGAGGCGTGTTGTTAGTCAGTGTTATTATTTTAATATGTTTCTATTTTCGACAGCATACAACAGCACATCATTTCAGCATTGATCACTTTGAGCCGGAGGTGATTTCATGGACATTCCCCAATAATGCTTTTTAATGCAGTAAAATGGCAAGGCAATTTAGCATGTTTCCCTCGGACTGTAATTAATTTTGAGCAGCGCGATGATTTTATACTTATAACCATATGACCAGCGCGATGTTTTTCTTTTCACAATGACATACGGACATTATTAGATGTAGAATAATATGAAGGCATATTCTGTTCAGGATCAGTGATTAAGTATAAATTTGTATTAGAATGGTTTGGTCTGTGCACTATGCACTTTATTTTTTAACTATCTTGCATGCACTATACATTATAGAAATGCCGATAATAACAACCATCTAATACACAGTACTAATGAAATGTTCAGCATTGATGCACTGTTCTTAAGAATATTTACATTTACTATTTACAATTTGAGAATTTTAAAACGTCATGAACTTTTCTATGTCTATGATTTTAACTATGTATAAAAGTTGATACCAAAATGGCGCACACTAGACTGAAGAAGGCTGCTGCGTCAGCTGAAACGCACAACTATGCTGGATCGGAGGAGGCTTATTAAATAAAAAGGCCTTAACCCAAATGGTCCTCGTGTGCGTGCTCTTATCCTGATGGGGAGTAGAGGTTTTCCTGTTTGATATATATATATATTCACTGAAAAAACCATAGGTTTCAGGGGTGTTATAGTTAGTTGGACATTTCCCTCGTACGAAACCCTAGAAATTCCCCCGTTATAGTTAGTTCAGCTAACTATAACTCGCGCTACCCCGCAATGCACTGCTGATGACGTCACATATTACATCATTCATGACATGGTCAGTGACATCACTGATGACATCACCTATGGTTTTTTCAGTGAATTTCTAAGGTTTTTTAAATGCCAATTCCTAACTATAACGTGCATGAAACCTATGTTTTTTTCAGTGAATTTCAAAGGTTTTTTAAATGCTAATTCCTATCTATAATTTATCTCTAAAGCTATGATGTTTAATGATTTTCATTGAATTTCTAAATTTTTCAATTTCAGTGTGTCAATTCCTTTAATTATGTTTTTTTAAAAAACTTTTTTATCACCTTTTTGAACTTATTTTTTCAATTAATTCTTTTAAAAATGTAACAATATTTGTTTTTATTGGGTTTTTAAAAAAAAATTGTTAATGTTTTAAAACATAGTTTTATATTTTGTAAAATATTTTTTAAACTATATTTTCAATACTTTCTTTTTTATTTTTTTATTTCCATTGTTTTGGGATCCACGCACCCAACGCGATAGGAACCGCGCACCCTGCGCGCATTTCGCCGTTTAAAAAAAAATTGTTAATGTTTTAAAATATAGTTTTATATTTTTTTAAATATTTTTTAAACTATATTTTCAAAACTTAATTTTGTATTTATTAGGGATCCGCGCACCCAACGCGCTAGGAACTGCGCACCCTGTGCGCATTTTGCCGTTTAAAAAAAAAAAAGGGGGGGCCCCAGGGGGTCCTTCTGGGACCCCCTAAGCAACACTAGAGGGTCAGAGTATTTCTACCCTGCCCCCTTTATATGTTTTAAACACTTATTCCCCTTACTTCTTCAGCCTCGCTTCTACTGAGGCGCAAAATGGCTGCCAACAGTTCCTGGTTTCGAATGTTGACAGACATTTGACAGCCAATTAGCATTCAGCGCGTGATCGGGAGGGTGCGCGCTCGGTTCGGGGAGGGTGCACTTAGGGTGCGCTTAGGGTGCGCGGATCCTCCAAGGCCATAGATATATCTATCTTTTTTACTCTAATTGTCTTAGGAACTACCGAATGGATTTACACCATTTATGCAAAAGGCACAAGTCTGAACTGAGGACTACCACTTTGCCAAGTTTGGTGTAATTCTGTTCAGCAGTTCGGGCTGTAGCTGCGTCAACAGGTCCTATGGGAAATTGCATGGGGAAAACGCGTTTTGGGACCCCCCTTTTTTCTTAGCCCCCGCTTGACGAATTACCACGAAACTTTCAGGATAGGAGCAGACAGGAGCTGGCCAAAAGTTTGGAAAATTTCACAAAGATTCGTCAACCGGCGCCAGACTTATTGGGAATAGAATGTTGCGGATTTCCTATGGAAAATAGGTCCTAACTATAACCACCTACTGGCGACCGCCAGTAGGTAATATATATATATATATATATATATATATATATATATATATATATATATATATATACTTCAAAACCCTTGAAAAATGGAAAAACGACAGAAATATGATTTATAAGCTGCTTTGTACTTTATATTCAATTATTAAGTTTACGTTATTATGCACTTTAAAAACAGCACGTTACTTTGCACTATTTTGCACCATTGCTCATAACTACCGCTAATTATGCCTATGATATTTGTATGGACTTGTGTGGGGATTTTTTTGTGAAACAATACATTATCTAAACTGTATCATAAATTGATTCTGATGATAAGCAAAAATGCCAGTCATGTATTATACATTTAGATAGAATTATCAACAACGGACAATATGATTTCCCTTTTAGTGAAGTTGGATATTTGTGATTTGTGATATATGAATATATTTTTTCTTAAATAATTAATTAGAATGGTCACAAATAGGAACAACTTTATAAAGCACTGTATGTTCAATATTAGTACAACAACGTTAGATTAGGTAATGAGCATATAGGAACACTATGTTCTAATTTGACAAATGTATTCTCATACCTACCATGGTGACAAATTGTATTTTTCCGTTCAACAATGATTAGCTAATTATGTTAGCGTTTAGAAGAATATTTGTATTTATCTATATACTTGGCAAAACATGCAGTCCTATGTTTATGTCTATTCGTAAACTGTGTTGGCAACTATCTAAGCGGTAAAGTCATTAGTTATCCTATATAAAGACAACCATTGGTCCTGCGCGTCATGTGATTAAGACTGCCGTGGGCAGTCGAAACGCGTCAGGCTGAGCACTTGCGTGAGACTTTCTATGCACTTTGCACTTTAATCTGCTAAACTCAATAAAAGAATTTACTCTTCACATCGTGGTCCGTACCTGCTTGTTGGATCTTATTATGGATTGTTCCAGGACTTTGGCTTTCCTATAATTCGGACGAAGTACGGCTGTCTTCGTCACTACGGACCCTCTCTCCATTTGAGGCTGGCGGTTTGTCAGTCGACATCACGGAAGTAAATTTGCTACGTGACCCGGAACGGGTAATTGCCGACCCGCCCCCTGCATTCCTCATGCTGTGAGTCGGAACTGAGCTGGGCTGCCGTGAAGATTTGCTCACAAGGTCCCGTGGCGTCGGAGGACGCCAAAGGTTCCGGACTGTCCAATCCTTGCGGTAAGCGGTTCAGAGAAACATACAGATAGACATTGCAGGCGGGGAGATTGTGGAAATATATTTATTGTTTATCCTTCGTAAAGATCACGTTTGGATATTTGAGTAGTGTATGCAGATTAAGCAACCATGTTATCGTCAGCAGACGCGCTGAAGGACCGTGAAACAGCAGCGGACGCTCTGTTTTCTAATGTTTCAAGAGCAGAAGAAACATATATCAATCAGGACACCAATCCAAGCCATGGCAATGATGTAAAAACCCTGCTTAAAAGATTAGAAAAATTACATCGTACCGAGATGACAAAATGGTGGGAAAAGAAATCATTGGAAAAGTACAAAGAAGTTGGGAGAGTCCCGCGTGGACTAAGAATTATGATTGCGCCCTCATTTGAAAACCCCAACCCCATGATGTTAAAGGAGTGGGCAACCAACAATTTAGATGCTTCGATGAATATGGTAATAATTCTAATAAAATATGCTGAAATTGACAGAGAAAGAATACTAAAAGAAATAGAAGATGTCAATGCTTTATTGGAAAAAAATGCCAACAAAGAACAAATAAAGAAAGGACGCGAAGATATTCAATCCAGGCTGAATAAACATGAGGAAACTATAAAAGAAAGGAAAATCTTTAAGTTTGCAAGAGATTAAAACGACTATGAAACTGGACGAGTGTTCACCTTTTCGAAGAAATTTGATAATATAAAACGTAGAGCACTAGCAAGCGACAACAGTGAAATTATCATAGCATCGACTTCTCATATGCAAAGTAGTGAGAATTTTTCCTCAGTTGAATCAAGCAGCGTGGATAGCAGTGTTGGATCAGATGAAAACACGGGTCGCATAACTTCACAAATTCCCACCAATTTTGCACCAGGGGAAGAATTATCTTTTTTAGTCGGGGACCGCCGGCAAACTCTGAGACCCCGCAACCAAACAATGGGTCAAGAAGTAGAAAGAACCAACGGAGGAAACAGAGGCGGAAAAGGAAATTACAGAGGAAGAGGCAAGAAGAACTACAGCAACCGAAAATGAACAAGGTAAATAGTGATGGTGTGGACAATACTGTGATTAATTTATCAGAAATAACTTTATCAACTGCTGAACAGCAGCTGTTATCTTTAGGTTTATCATTTTGTCCAACTAGCTGTTTTAAATATACACAAACCAGAGTGGATGTTTTCAAGTTTATCCGCAAGTTAAAACTAAAAAAACATTTCCATCTGAAAAGTGCAGTGAATACGGCAGCGCAAATTAGGGCACCACAAATATATCCAAATTTACAAGCTTCAGATGTAGATACGTTATTAACAGAACATTCTTTGATAAACGAAAACAGCCCTACAGTGATTTCTACACAAGAAAATCTCAATGAAACTGGCATTATGTGTAATATTCCAGCAATCAGTCCATTCAAGCCTCCGTCCACATTTATACCTATGATGCCAAAGGATGCGATTGATGTTTTTAGTGACTGTATGACTGAAGACCTTAAAAAATTGAACTGCAATGTTCTTAAACAGAAAAAACGCTACAATTATTCTCAACTGCAATATATTAAACTTATTCAAAAGTTACAGAAGCACACGGAAGTCATAATAAACAAAGCGGACAAGGGCGGCAATATTGTTTTGTGGCCTAGATCTCTATATTTGGAGGAAGCATGGCGACACTTGAATGATGCCAGTTGCTACAGGAAAGCAAGCTTCCAGGAATTGCGCCAAATAAAGGAAAATGTATTTTCTGAACTAATGCAATGGAAACGAGTGGGGTTATTAACTAAAAATGAATACAATTTTTTAAAAAATGACCACCCTATGACTCCCATTTTATATTTTATCCCTAAAGTACATAAGAATATAATACCAGTTCCAGGCAGACCAATTATATCAGCACAGAGGAGTCTACTGGAAGCTATGTCAAAATATGTAGACTATTTTTTACATGAGTCTGTGGAGAGCCTGCCATCGTATATAAGGGATACTGGACATTTTTTATCCAAATTGAAAAATGTCAAATGGGACAGTGATTGTCATTTAATAGTGATGGACATATGTTCACTGTATACCAGTATTAACCACAGTGATGGTATTAATGCAGTTCGTTATTACCTGAACAAAAGAAGTATACATATGTATGAGCATAACAAAATGATTGTAAAAATGATCACCACTTGCTTGACCAACAATTATTTTTTATTCAACAAGGAAGTATTCCAACAATTGCGCGGTGTGGCTATGGGAGCATGCTTCTCCCCCAGTTACGCATGTTTACATGTGGGCTGGTGGGAGGAGCATGGTTTAATGGCCACCCACAAATTGGTGTGTGAACAACATGTGCTCCATTGGTGGAGATTTATTGATGATGTTTGTTTAATCTGGAAAGGCACCATGGAGTCTGCCAATACCTTTGTTGAAGAAATTAATGATAATACATTGAATCTTAAGTTTACTTCCAACATTAGTAACACCATAGTACAATTCCTGGATGTTGAAATCTTTATTAGAGACGGCACTTTACACACTAGATTGCACAGAAAAGCAACAGCCGGGAACTCTGTATTACATGCTACAAGTTCTCATCCTCGCCATCTTATTCGTAGCATCCCCTATGGGGAATTTTTAAGAATCAAACGGATTTGCAGCCATGAGGATGATTTAAAAGCCTGTCAAAAAGATACATTTGAGAGATTTTGAAATAGGGGCTATGCGGCTTCCGATTTGCATTTAGCTCAAGACAAGGCTAATAATACAGCCCTGATGGCGTATCATCACACTATTCATGAGGCCCAAGCTTTATCAAGATTTGGCAATAATGATAGGGACTCCACTGTCTTAGAATCTATGAGCAACATCAGATTGGTAACTAACTATTGTAGACAAGAAAGACAAATACGCAAAATACTTTATAAAAATTGGCCAATAGTTAGGACAGACATCACTATGTCGCAAATTCTGCCAGAACTCCCCCTCTTGACTTTTAGAAGGGCCCCTTCAATGAGGGATGCTCTAGTAAGAAATAGTCCTGAGGTGGTGACCTCCAATACTTGGTTATCAGCTAGAAATGGTTTTTTTAAGTGTAGTTCTTGTCGCGCTTGTAAGTTTGGAAAAAATGTATCAGAATATGTCACGGCATTCAGTCCTGATCCAGTTAAAATTAAAGGACATCTAACTTGCAGAACTGAATATGCAATCTATATTTTAGAATGCACTTGCCACTTATTATATGTAGGCAGTACGAAGTTGCAAGTTTTTAACAGGATTTTACAACATTTGAGAGCTGTGGTTAACTCCGACCCAACATATCCTGTAGCGCGACATTTAAAGTTGGTACATAAGAACAACCTTAATGACCTCAGTTACTATGTTATTAGTACAATACCCAAAAATATTAGAGGGGGAAACAGGGAGAAGAGTTTGAGACAAGCGGAGTCTGAATTCATTATGTTATTAGATACAAAAATGCCAAATGGGCTTAATAATAATGAAGATTTGCTTAACTTTTTATAATGAACTAATGATGTTGAGGAATTGATCGGTTCCTGGTTTATTTTAACTGACGTTTTATCCTTAATTTTACCATATTTTATCTAGTTATCTAGATTTTACTTGGTTTTATGGGATTTTAGAGTTAGTTTTAAACCATCAGATTTTATCTATTTTAGACATCGTTTTAGTTGTGCAATCATATGTGAATTTTTTTGCTGCCACGCTTTGAATTTGATGGACTTATATGTTCCTATATGACTAACTAGCAGTTTTGAAACCTCAATTTTGTATTTAATTCTAATGCAAAAATATTTTGATTCTTTTACCTCATCAGATACTATTAATATGATCAATTTTGAAGAGGATGATGCGTGTATCTGTACGAACATTGCACTTCAAAACCCTTGAAAAATGGAAAAACGACAGAAATATGATTTATAAGCTGCTTTGTACTTTATATTCAATTATTAAGTTTACGTTATTATGCACTTTAAAAACAGCACGTTACTTTGCACTATTTTGCACCATTGCTCATAACTACCGCTAATTATGCCTATGATATTTGTATGGACTTGTGTGGGGATTTTTTTGTGAAACAATACATTATCTAAACTGTATCATAAATTGATTCTGATGATAAGCAAAAATGCCAGTCATGTATTATACATTTAGATAGAATTATCAACAACGGACAATATGATTTCCCTTTTAGTGAAGTTGGATATTTGTGATTTGTGATATATGAATATATTTTTTCTTAAATAATTAATTAGAATGGTCACAAATAGGAACAACTTTATAAAGCACTGTATGTTCAATATTAGTACAACAACGTTAGATTAGGTAATGAGCATATAGGAACACTATGTTCTAATTTGACAAATGTATTCTCATACCTACCATGGTGACAAATTGTATTTTTCCGTTCAACAATGATTAGCTAATTATGTTAGCGTTTAGAAGAATATTTGTATTTATCTATATACTTGGCAAAACATGCAGTCCTATGTTTATGTCTATTCGTAAACTGTGTTGGCAATTATCTAAGCGGTAAAGTCATTAGTTATCCTATATAAAGACAACCATTGGTCCTGCGCGTCATGTGATCAAGACTGCCGTGGGCAGTCGAAACGCGTCAGGCTGAGCACTTGCGTGAGACTTTCTATGCACTTTGCACTTTAATCTGCTAAACTCAATAAAAGAATTTACTCTTCACATCGTGGTCCGTACCTGCTTGTTGGATCTTATTATGGATTGTTCCAGGACTTTGGCTTTCCTATAATTCGGACGAAGTACGGCTGTCTTCGTCACTACGGACCCTCTCTCCATTTGAGGCTGGCGGTTTGTCAGTCGACATCACGGAAGTAAATTTGCTACGTGACCCGGAACGGGTAATTGCCGACCAGCCCCCTGCATTCCTCATGCTGTGAGTCGGAACTGAGCTGGGCTGCCGTGAAGATTTGCTCACAAGGTCCCGTGGCGTCGGAGGACGCCAAAGGTTCCGGACTGTCCAATCCTTGCGGTAAGCGGTTCAGAGAAACATACAGATAGACATTGCAGGCGGGGAGATTGTGGAAATATATTTATTGTTTATCCTTCGTAAAGATCACGTTTGGATATTTGAGTAGTGTATGCAGATTAAGCAACCATGTTATCGTCAGCAGACGCGCTGAAGGACCGTGAAACAGCAGCGGACGCTCTGTTTTCTAATGTTTCAAGAGCAGAAGAAACATATATCAATCAGGACACCAATCCAAGCCATGGCAATGATGTAAAAACCCTGCTTAAAAGATTAGAAAAATTACATCGTACCGAGATGACAAAATGGTGGGAAAAGAAATCATTGGAAAAGTACAAAGAAGTTGGGAGAGTCCCGCGTGGACTAAGAATTATGATTGCGCCCTCATTTGAAAACCCCAACCCCATGATGTTAAAGGAGTGGGCAACCAACAATTTAGATGCTTCGATGAATATGGTAATAATTCTAATAAAATATGCTGAAATTGACAGAGAAAGAATACTAAAAGAAATAGAAGATGTCAATGCTTTATTGGAAAAAAATGCCAACAAAGAACAAATAAAGAAAGGACGCGAAGATATTCAATCCAGGCTGAATAAACATGAGGAAACTATAAAAGAAAGGAAAATCTTTAAGTTTGCAAGAGATTAAAACGACTATGAAACTGGACGAGTGTTCACCTTTTCGAAGAAATTTGATAATATAAAACGTAGAGCACTAGCAAGCGACAACAGTGAAATTATCATAGCATCGACTTCTCATATGCAAAGTAGTGAGAATTTTTCCTCAGTTGAATCAAGCAGCGTGGATAGCAGTGTTGGATCAGATGAAAACACGGGTCGCATAACTTCACAAATTCCCACCAATTTTGCACCAGGGGAAGAATTATCTTTTTTAGTCGGGGACCGCCGGCAAACTCTGAGACCCCGCAACCAAACAATGGGTCAAGAAGTAGAAAGAACCAACGGAGGAAACAGAGGCGGAAAAGGAAATTACAGAGGAAGAGGCAAGAAGAACTACAGCAACCGAAAATGAACAAGGTAAATAGTGATGGTGTGGACAATACTGTGATTAATTTATCAGAAATAACTTTATCAACTGCTGAACAGCAGCTGTTATCTTTAGGTTTATCATTTTGTCCAACTAGCTGTTTTAAATATACACAAACCAGAGTGGATGTTTTCAAGTTTATCCGCAAGTTAAAACTAAAAAAACATTTCCATCTGAAAAGTGCAGTGAATACGGCAGCGCAAATTAGGGCACCACAAATATATCCAAATTTACAAGCTTCAGATGTAGATACGTTATTAACAGAACATTCTTTGATAAACGAAAACAGCCCTACAGTGATTTCTACACAAGAAAATCTCAATGAAACTGGCATTATGTGTAATATTCCAGCAATCAGTCCATTCAAGCCTCCGTCCACATTTATACCTATGATGCCAAAGGATGCGATTGATGTTTTTAGTGACTGTATGACTGAAGACCTTAAAAAATTGAACTGCAATGTTCTTAAACAGAAAAAACGCTACAATTATTCTCAACTGCAATATATTAAACTTATTCAAAAGTTACAGAAGCACACGGAAGTCATAATAAACAAAGCGGACAAGGGCGGCAATATTGTTTTGTGGCCTAGATCTCTATATTTGGAGGAAGCATGGCGACACTTGAATGATGCCAGTTGCTACAGGAAAGCAAGCTTCCAGGAATTGCGCCAAATAAAGGAAAATGTATTTTCTGAACTAATGCAATGGAAACGAGTGGGGTTATTAACTAAAAATGAATACAATTTTTTAAAAAATGACCACCCTATGACTCCCATTTTATATTTTATCCCTAAAGTACATAAGAATATAATACCAGTTCCAGGCAGACCAATTATATCAGCACAGAGGAGTCTGCTGGAAGCTATGTCAAAATATGTAGACTATTTTTTACATGAGTCTGTGGAGAGCCTGCCATCGTATATAAGGGATACTGGACATTTTTTATCCAAATTGAAAAATGTCAAATGGGACAGTGATTGTCATTTAATAGTGATGGACATATGTTCACTGTATACCAGTATTAACCACAGTGATGGTATTAATGCAGTTCGTTATTACCTGAACAAAAGAAGTATACATATGTATGAGCATAACAAAATGATTGTAAAAATGATCACCACTTGCTTGACCAACAATTATTTTTTATTCAACAAGGAAGTATTCCAACAATTGCGCGGTGTGGCTATGGGAGCATGCTTCTCCCCCAGTTACGCATGTTTACATGTGGGCTGGTGGGAGGAGCATGTTTTAATGGCCACCCACAAATTGGTGTGTGAACAACATGTGCTCCATTGGTGGAGATTTATTGATGATGTTTGTTTAATCTGGAAAGGCACCATGGAGTCTGCCAATACCTTTGTTGAAGAAATTAATGATAATACATTGAATCTTAAGTTTACTTCCAACATTAGTAACACCATAGTACAATTCCTGGATGTTGAAATCTTTATTAGAGACGGCACTTTACACACTAGATTGCACAGAAAAGCAACAGCCGGGAACTCTGTATTACATGCTACAAGTTCTCATCCTCGCCATCTTATTCGTAGCATCCCCTATGGGGAATTTTTAAGAATCAAACGGATTTGCAGCCATGAGGATGATTTAAAAGCCTGTCAAAAAGATACATTTGAGAGATTTTGAAATAGGGGCTATGCGGCTTCCGATTTGCATTTAGCTCAAGACAAGGCTAATAATACAGCCCTGATGGCGTATCATCACACTATTCATGAGGCCCAAGCTTTATCAAGATTTGGCAATAATGATAGGGACTCCACTGTCTTAGAATCTATGAGCAACATCAGATTGATAACTAACTATTGTAGACAAGAAAGACAAATACGCAAAATACTTTATAAAAATTGGCCAATAGTTAGGACAGACATCACTATGTCGCAAATTCTGCCAGAACTCCCCCTCTTGACTTTTAGAAGGGCCCCTTCAATGAGGGATGCTCTAGTAAGAAATAGTCCTGAGGTGGTGACCTCCAATACTTGGTTATCAGCTAGAAATGGTTTTTTTAAGTGTAGTTCTTGTCGCGCTTGTAAGTTTGGAAAAAATGTATCAGAATATGTCACGGCATTCAGTCCTGATCCAGTTAAAATTAAAGGACATCTAACTTGCAGAACTGAATATGCAATCTATATTTTAGAATGCACTTGCCACTTATTATATGTAGGCAGTACGAAGTTGCAAGTTTTTAACAGGATTTTACAACATTTGAGAGCTGTGGTTAACTCCGACCCAACATATCCTGTAGCGCGACATTTAAAGTTGGTACATAAGAACAACCTTAATGACCTCAGTTACTATGTTATTAGTACAATACCCAAAAATATTAGAGGGGGAAACAGGGAGAAGAGTTTGAGACAAGCGGAGTCTGAATTCATTATGTTATTAGATACAAAAATGCCAAATGGGCTTAATAATAATGAAGATTTGCATAACTTTTTATAATGAACTAATGATGTTGAGGAATTGATCGGTTCCTGGTTTATTTTAACTGACGTTTTATCCTTAATTTTACCATATTTTATCTAGTTATCTAGATTTTACTTGGTTTTATGGGATTTTAGAGTTAGTTTTAAACCATCAGATTTTATCTATTTTAGACATCGTTTTAGTTGTGCAATCATATGTGAATTTTTTTGCTGCCACGCTTTGAATTTGATGGACTTATATGTTCCTATATGACTAACTAGCAGTTTTGAAACCTCAATTTTGTATTTAATTCTAATGCAAAAATATTTTGATTCTTTTACCTCATCAGATACTATTAATATGATCAATTTTGAAGAGGATGATGCGTGTATCTGTACGAACATTGCACTTCAAAACCCTTGAAAAATGGAAAAACGACAGAAATATGATTTATAAGCTGCTTTGTACTTTATATTCAATTATTAAGTTTACGTTATTAT
This sequence comes from Triturus cristatus, assembly GCF_964204655.1. NCBI lineage: Eukaryota > Metazoa > Chordata > Amphibia > Caudata > Salamandridae > Triturus > Triturus cristatus. The sequence continues at coordinate 920,421,270 of NC_140590.1, forward strand.
GCACTTTAAAAACAGCACGTTACTTTGCACTATTTTGCACCATTGCTCATAACTACCGCTAATTATGCCTATGATATTTGTATGGACTTGTGTGGGGATTTTTTTGTGAAACAATACATTATCTAAACTGTATCATAAATTGATTCTGATGATAAGCAAAAATGCCAGTCATGTATTATACATTTAGATAGAATTATCAACAACGGACAATATGATTTCCCTTTTAGTGAAGTTGGATATTTGTGATTTGTGATATATGAATATATTTTTTCTTAAATAATTAATTAGAATGGTCACAAATAGGAACAACTTTATAAAGCACTGTATGTTCAATATTAGTACAACAACGTTAGATTAGGTAATGAGCATATAGGAACACTATGTTCTAATTTGACAAATGTATTCTCATACCTACCATGGTGACAAATTGTATTTTTCCGTTCAACAATGATTAGCTAATTATGTTAGCGTTTAGAAGAATATTTGTATTTATCTATATACTTGGCAAAACATGCAGTCCTATGTTTATGTCTATTCGTAAACTGTGTTGGCAATTATCTAAGCGGTAAAGTCATTAGTTATCCTATATAAAGACAACCATTGGTCCTGCGCGTCATGTGATCAAGACTGCCGTGGGCAGTCGAAACGCGTCAGGCTGAGCACTTGCGTGAGACTTTCTATGCACTTTGCACTTTAATCTGCTAAACTCAATAAAAGAATTTACTCTTCACATCGTGGTCCGTACCTGCTTGTTGGATCTTATTATGGATTGTTCCAGGACTTTGGCTTTCCTATAATTCGGACGAAGTACGGCTGTCTTCGTCACTACGGACCCTCTCTCCATTTGAGGCTGGCGGTTTGTCAGTCGACATCACGGAAGTAAATTTGCTACGTGACCCGGAACGGGTAATTGCCGACCAGCCCCCTGCATTCCTCATGCTGTGAGTCGGAACTGAGCTGGGCTGCCGTGAAGATTTGCTCACAAGGTCCCGTGGCGTCGGAGGACGCCAAAGGTTCCGGACTGTCCAATCCTTGCGGTAAGCGGTTCAGAGAAACATACAGATAGACATTGCAGGCGGGGAGATTGTGGAAATATATTTATTGTTTATCCTTCGTAAAGATCACGTTTGGATATTTGAGTAGTGTATGCAGATTAAGCAACCATGTTATCGTCAGCAGACGCGCTGAAGGACCGTGAAACAGCAGCGGACGCTCTGTTTTCTAATGTTTCAAGAGCAGAAGAAACATATATCAATCAGGACACCAATCCAAGCCATGGCAATGATGTAAAAACCCTGCTTAAAAGATTAGAAAAATTACATCGTACCGAGATGACAAAATGGTGGGAAAAGAAATCATTGGAAAAGTACAAAGAAGTTGGGAGAGTCCCGCGTGGACTAAGAATTATGATTGCGCCCTCATTTGAAAACCCCAACCCCATGATGTTAAAGGAGTGGGCAACCAACAATTTAGATGCTTCGATGAATATGGTAATAATTCTAATAAAATATGCTGAAATTGACAGAGAAAGAATACTAAAAGAAATAGAAGATGTCAATGCTTTATTGGAAAAAAATGCCAACAAAGAACAAATAAAGAAAGGACGCGAAGATATTCAATCCAGGCTGAATAAACATGAGGAAACTATAAAAGAAAGGAAAATCTTTAAGTTTGCAAGAGATTAAAACGACTATGAAACTGGACGAGTGTTCACCTTTTCGAAGAAATTTGATAATATAAAACGTAGAGCACTAGCAAGCGACAACAGTGAAATTATCATAGCATCGACTTCTCATATGCAAAGTAGTGAGAATTTTTCCTCAGTTGAATCAAGCAGCGTGGATAGCAGTGTTGGATCAGATGAAAACACGGGTCGCATAACTTCACAAATTCCCACCAATTTTGCACCAGGGGAAGAATTATCTTTTTTAGTCGGGGACCGCCGGCAAACTCTGAGACCCCGCAACCAAACAATGGGTCAAGAAGTAGAAAGAACCAACGGAGGAAACAGAGGCGGAAAAGGAAATTACAGAGGAAGAGGCAAGAAGAACTACAGCAACCGAAAATGAACAAGGTAAATAGTGATGGTGTGGACAATACTGTGATTAATTTATCAGAAATAACTTTATCAACTGCTGAACAGCAGCTGTTATCTTTAGGTTTATCATTTTGTCCAACTAGCTGTTTTAAATATACACAAACCAGAGTGGATGTTTTCAAGTTTATCCGCAAGTTAAAACTAAAAAAACATTTCCATCTGAAAAGTGCAGTGAATACGGCAGCGCAAATTAGGGCACCACAAATATATCCAAATTTACAAGCTTCAGATGTAGATACGTTATTAACAGAACATTCTTTGATAAACGAAAACAGCCCTACAGTGATTTCTACACAAGAAAATCTCAATGAAACTGGCATTATGTGTAATATTCCAGCAATCAGTCCATTCAAGCCTCCGTCCACATTTATACCTATGATGCCAAAGGATGCGATTGATGTTTTTAGTGACTGTATGACTGAAGACCTTAAAAAATTGAACTGCAATGTTCTTAAACAGAAAAAACGCTACAATTATTCTCAACTGCAATATATTAAACTTATTCAAAAGTTACAGAAGCACACGGAAGTCATAATAAACAAAGCGGACAAGGGCGGCAATATTGTTTTGTGGCCTAGATCTCTATATTTGGAGGAAGCATGGCGACACTTGAATGATGCCAGTTGCTACAGGAAAGCAAGCTTCCAGGAATTGCGCCAAATAAAGGAAAATGTATTTTCTGAACTAATGCAATGGAAACGAGTGGGGTTATTAACTAAAAATGAATACAATTTTTTAAAAAATGACCACCCTATGACTCCCATTTTATATTTTATCCCTAAAGTACATAAGAATATAATACCAGTTCCAGGCAGACCAATTATATCAGCACAGAGGAGTCTACTGGAAGCTATGTCAAAATATGTAGACTATTTTTTACATGAGTCTGTGGAGAGCCTGCCATCGTATATAAGGGATACTGGACATTTTTTATCCAAATTGAAAAATGTCAAATGGGACAGTGATTGTCATTTAATAGTGATGGACATATGTTCACTGTATACCAGTATTAACCACAGTGATGGTATTAATGCAGTTCGTTATTACCTGAACAAAAGAAGTATACATATGTATGAGCATAACAAAATGATTGTAAAAATGATCACCACTTGCTTGACCAACAATTATTTTTTATTCAACAAGGAAGTATTCCAACAATTGCGCGGTGTGGCTATGGGAGCATGCTTCTCCCCCAGTTACGCATGTTTACATGTGGGCTGGTGGGAGGAGCATGTTTTAATGGCCACCCACAAATTGGTGTGTGAACAACATGTGCTCCATTGGTGGAGATTTATTGATGATGTTTGTTTAATCTGGAAAGGCACCATGGAGTCTGCCAATACCTTTGTTGAAGAAATTAATGATAATACATTGAATCTTAAGTTTACTTCCAACATTAGTAACACCATAGTACAATTCCTGGATGTTGAAATCTTTATTAGAGACGGCACTTTACACACTAGATTGCACAGAAAAGCAACAGCCGGGAACTCTGTATTACATGCTACAAGTTCTCATCCTCGCCATCTTATTCGTAGCATCCCCTATGGGGAATTTTTAAGAATCAAACGGATTTGCAGCCATGAGGATGATTTAAAAGCCTGTCAAAAAGATACATTTGAGAGATTTTGAAATAGGGGCTATGCGGCTTCCGATTTGCATTTAGCTCAAAACAAGGCTAATAATACAGCCCTGATGGCGTATCATCACACTATTCATGAGGCCCAAGCTTTATCAAGATTTGGCAATAATGATAGGGACTCCACTGTCTTAGAATCTATGAGCAACATCAGATTGATAACTAACTATTGTAGACAAGAAAGACAAATACGCAAAATACTTTATAAAAATTGGCCAATAGTTAGGACAGACATCACTATGTCGCAAATTCTGCCAGAACTCCCCCTCTTGACTTTTAGAAGGGCCCCTTCAATGAGGGATGCTCTAGTAAGAAATAGTCCTGAGGTGGTGACCTCCAATACTTGGTTATCAGCTAGAAATGGTTTTTTTAAGTGTAGTTCTTGTCGCGCTTGTAAGTTTGGAAAAAATGTATCAGAATATGTCACGGCATTCAGTCCTGATCCAGTTAAAATTAAAGGACATCTAACTTGCAGAACTGAATATGCAATCTATATTTTAGAATGCACTTGCCACTTATTATATGTAGGCAGTACGAAGTTGCAAGTTTTTAACAGGATTTTACAACATTTGAGAGCTGTGGTTAACTCCGACCCAACATATCCTGTAGCGCGACATTTAAAGTTGGTACATAAGAACAACCTTAATGACCTCAGTTACTATGTTATTAGTACAATACCCAAAAATATTAGAGGGGGAAACAGGGAGAAGAGTTTGAGACAAGCGGAGTCTGAATTCATTATGTTATTAGATACAAAAATGCCAAATGGGCTTAATAATAATGAAGATTTGCATAACTTTTTATAATGAACTAATGATGTTGAGGAATTGATCGGTTCCTGGTTTATTTTAACTGACGTTTTATCCTTAATTTTACCATATTTTATCTAGTTATCTAGATTTTACTTGGTTTTATGGGATTTTAGAGTTAGTTTTAAACCATCAGATTTTATCTATTTTAGACATCGTTTTAGTTGTGCAATCATATGTGAATTTTTTTGCTGCCACGCTTTGAATTTGATGGACTTATATGTTCCTATATGACTAACTAGCAGTTTTGAAACCTCAATTTTGTATTTAATTCTAATGCAAAAATATTTTGATTCTTTTACCTCATCAGATACTATTAATATGATCAATTTTGAAGAGGATGATGCGTGTATCTGTACGAACATTGCACTTCAAAACCCTTGAAAAATGGAAAAACGACAGAAATATGATTTATAAGCTGCTTTGTACTTTATATTCAATTATTAAGTTTACGTTATTATGCACTTTAAAAACAGCACGTTACTTTGCACTATTTTGCACCATTGCTCATAACTACCGCTAATTATGCCTATGATATTTGTATGGACTTGTGTGGGGATTTTTTTGTGAAACAATACATTATCTAAACTGTATCATAAATTGATTCTGATGATAAGCAAAAATGCCAGTCATGTATTATACATTTAGATAGAATTATCAACAACGGACAATATGATTTCCCTTTTAGTGAAGTTGGATATTTGTGATTTGTGATATATGAATATATTTTTTCTTAAATAATTAATTAGAATGGTCACAAATAGGAACAACTTTATAAAGCACTGTATGTTCAATATTAGTACAACAACGTTAGATTAGGTAATGAGCATATAGGAACACTATGTTCTAATTTGACAAATGTATTCTCATACCTACCATGGTGACAAATTGTATTTTTCCGTTCAACAATGATTAGCTAATTATGTTAGCGTTTAGAAGAATATTTGTATTTATCTATATACTTGGCAAAACATGCAGTCCTATGTTTATGTCTATTCGTAAACTGTGTTGGCAATTATCTAAGCGGTAAAGTCATTATTTATCCTATATAAAGACAACCATTGGTCCTGCGCGTCATGTGATCAAGACTGCCGTGGGCAGTCGAAACGCGTCAGGCTGAGCACTTGCGTGAGACTTTCTATGCACTTTGCACTTTAATCTGCTAAACTCAATAAAAGAATTTACTCTCCACATCGTGGTCCGTACCTGCTTGTTGGATCTTATTATGGATTGTTCCAGGACTTTGGCTTTCATATATATATATATATATTACCTACTGGCGGTCGCCAGTAGGTAGTTATAGTTAGGACCACGTTTCCATAGGAAATCCGCAACATTCTATTTTGAATAACTTTGGCGCCGGTCGAGGAATCCTCGCGAATTTTTCAAAATAGGTGGGGCGCTATGCTCCGCTCCTACCCTGAAAGTCTCGGGGGGATTCGTCAAGCGGGGGCTGAGATAAAAGGGGGTCTCAAAACACGTTTTTCCCATGCATTTTTATATATATATATATATATATATATATATATATATATATATTACCTACTGGCGGTCGCCAGTAGGTAGTTATAGTTAGGATCAATTTTCCATAGGAAATCCGCAACATATATATATATATATATTACCTACTGGCAGTCGCCAGTAGGTAGTTATAGTTAGGACCTATTTTCCATAGGAAATCCGCAACATTCTATTTGGAATAACGTTGGCGTCAATTGATGAATCTTCGTGAATGTTTCCAAACTTTTGGCCAGCTCCGGTCCGCTCCTAGCCTGAAAATTTCACGGTGATTCGTCAAGCGGGGGCCGAGGAAAAAGGGGGGTCCCAAAACACGTTTTCCCCATGCATTTTCCCATAGGACCTGTTGACGCAGCTACAGCCCGAACTGCTGAACAGAATTACACCAAATTTGGCAAAGTGGTAGTCCTCAGTTCAGACTCGTGCCTTTTGCTTAAATGGTGTAAATTTGTTCAGTAGTTCCTGAGAAAATCAAAAGTAAAATCACTTATATATCTGGGCAGAGCCTAACCACACATCTCATCATGAGATCTGATTGGCTGTCAGCACTTCATCCAAGAAGTGTTGGCAGCCATCTTGGGACCAATATGCATGATAGCACCTCATTAAAAAGCATTGCAGTTAGTAGAAGGTTTTAAGACATTAGTTACATTATAAATCATTTGTTGATGGTACCATACTCATTTTAGGAATTGTGGTGTGTTCTAAGGTGATTTTACCATGTGAAAAGCCTTCCGCTGTGATATCATGAATCATGTTTGAGAGAAAACTATTTTCTCATGCTTTTCCCACAGAGGTTTGGAAGGTGATCTATAAGCTAAACTGAGAGCATATTTTCTGTAAATTCACATTATCTTTCTCAGTCATGTGAGAATGAAGTCTGACATTCTCAGTAAAACATGTACATCCAACAAGGGCAGAGACTGTCAGTTGATTCCTTTGTGTTCTACTGCAGCTTCCCAGAGTGTTCTAAAGAACAACTAGAGCGCTAACAGTCCTACTTATGACAAACGTGTTGCACACCTGAAGCCATCTTGGTTGGAATTAAGTGGTAACTCTTAAAACATTTAATTTAAAAAGGAACAAAATAAGAGGGTTCATTTTGCCATAGAAAGTATGATTAGTGCTGCAGGAAGAAAAATTAGGGCACATTTTGAGTGACTTCTCAAATCCTCTTCTATTTCATTAAAAAATTCTGACATGCAGACTGAAACATGCACTTTCAATACCAGCAGCAGACTTCCCTGGTGAGCAGTAGCTTTACTACAGTGATCTAATAAGCAACTAGAGTGCTAACATTCTGAATTTATGGCAAATGTGGGACACATCTGAATGCCTTCTTGATGGAATCAAAGTAAAAAACTGAAAGTATTTCCTACTGAGGAGACTGTAGTAAATGAGGAAATTAGGAAACAACATAACAAATGTAAATGTAAATGTAAATGTACAGATATTTATATAGCGCAAATCACCAACCGGTCTCTAAGCGCTTGCTTAGGGAACCCGTCCTGGTATTCCCCTGTGAGATAACCCAGCAGGGCATCCACAAGGTGAAAGCCAGGCATCCCGCCGCGAGGGGCCATTGTGGAGATAAATAAGTCTCCCAAAATGGCCACCAGAGACAATAGAGCCCAAATGTAGCCCAAATATCACCCACATGTAGCCCAAGTATAGCAAAATGACAGAATGTCCCAGAGTGTTCTAACGAACAACTAGAGCGCTAACAGTCTTACTTATGACAAAAGTATGGCACACCTGAAGCCATCTTGATTGGAATAAAGTGGTAACACTTAAAACATTTAATTTACAAAGGAACAAAATGAGGGGGTTCATTTTGCCATAGAAATTATGATTAGTGCTGCAGAAAGAAAAATTAGGGCACATTTTGACTTCTCAAATCCTCTTCTATTTCATAAAAAAATTCTGACATGCAGACTGAAACATGCACTTTGAATACCAGCAGCAGACTTCCCTGGTGAGCAGTAGCTTTACTACAGTGATCTAATGAGCAACTACAGTGCTAACATTCAGAATTTATGGCAAATGTATGACACATCTGAATGCCTTCTTGATGGAACCAAAGTAAAAAACTGAAAGTATTTCCTACTGAGGAGACTGCAGTAAATGAGGAAATTAGGAAACTTCATAAGAAATAAATCTCCCAAAATGGCCACCAGAGACAAAAGAGCCCAAATGTAGCCCAAATATCACCCAGATGTAGCCCAAGTATAGCCCAATGACAGAATGTCCCAGAGTGTTCTTAAGAACAACTAGAGCGCTTACTGTCTTACTTATGACAAAAGTATGGCACACCTGAAGCAATCTTGATTGGAATAAAGTGGTAACACTTAAAACATTTAATTTACAAAGGAACAAAATGAGGGGGTTCATTTTGCCATAGAAATTATGATTAGTTCTGCAGAAAGAAAAATTAGGGCACATTTTGACTTCTCAAATCCTCTTCTATTTCATAAACATTTTCTGACATGCAGACTGAAACACGCACTTTGAATACCAGCAGCAGACTTCCCTGGTGAGCAGTAGTTTTACTACAGTGATCTAATGAGCAACTGGAGTACTAACATTCAGAATTTATGGCAAATGTGTGACACATCTGAATGCCTTCTTGATGGAACCAAAATAAAAAACTGAAAGCATTCCCACTGAGGAGACTGCAGTAAATGAGGAAATTAGGAAACTTCATAACAAATAAATCTCCCACGATGGCCACCAGAGACAAAAGAGCCCAAATGTAGCCCAAATATCACCCAGATGTAGCCCAAGTATAGCCCAATGACAGAATGTCCCAGAGTGTTCTTAAGAAAACCTAGAGCGCTTACTGTCTTACTTATGACAAAAGTATGGCACACCTGAAGCAATCTTGATTGGAATAAAGTGGTAACACTTAAAACATTTAATTTACAAAGGAACAAAATGAGGGGGTTTATTTTGCCATAGAAATTATGATTAGTTCTGCAGAAATAAAAATTAGGGCACATTTTGACTTCTCAAATCCTCTTCTATTTCATAAACAAATTCTGACATGCAGACTGAAACATGCACTTTTAATACCAGCAGCAGACTTCCGTGGTGAGCAGTAGCTTTACTACAGTGATCTAATGAGCAACTAGAGTGCTAACATTCAGAATTTATGGCAAATGTGTGACATATCTGAACACCTTCTTGATGAAATCAAAGTAAAAAACTGAAAGCATTTCCTATTGAGGAGACTGCAATAAATGAGGAAATTAGGAAACTTCATAACAAATAAATCTCCCAAGATGGCCACCAGAGACAAAATAGCCCAAATGCAGCACAAATATCACCCAGATGTAGCCCACATGTAGCCCAATGACAGTGTGCAAAACACTTATTTTTTGTGTATTTGCAGTTTTATATAGTGCAGACTTGTCAGGTATTGGAGTGCTTTACATGAACATTGGTTACATCACACAAGATCAAATTCATTTTGGTTGTAGACATGGGGAGATTAAGTGATTTGACCAGAATCACAGAATGTTGATCTGAAGCAGAAACTCCAACCTGGTTCCCCAGTGGCAAAGTCTGCAGCTCTGGAAGTAACACCACATCCTCTCACCTAGGTGCAACATTTAATCAAGTGGTCAACTGGATAAAAAAACATAAAGATTACAAATAATTTAAAAGTTCTTTGTCGCTATTTGAAAACTCAGAAAATATGTCCTCATTTTAGTTTTTTAGAGCACTAACCATAATTTTGATGCAAATAAGACCCTCTCATATATGTAATTTCTAAAGGAAATACTCTAGGTATTACAGTTTTGATTACATCAAGATGACGTCAGGCGTTCCACACTTTTGTAATAAATATAGAATGTTAGCAATCTAGTTGTTCATTGGGATACTGTTGCGAGGCAGAGGCACGGACTCTGAAAATTGAAGGCAGGTAGGAGAGTGCAGAGGCAAAAATTTGACAACACTGGGCAGGCAGGAAGAGCAGTGGCAGCACAACAGACTATGGAGGGCAGTGGAAAGGGGGGCAGGGGCAACAAACCAACAATACAGGACTGGCAAGAGAGGCTGTGGCAATATAATAGACCATTGTGGGCAGAAGGAAGAGCAGTGGTAGTACAACCATACATGCCAACAGACCCGTTTCAGCCAGGAAACGTCCAATGGTTTTAAGCTCAAATGGGCTTTATAAGATCTGTCTCCTGTCTACAATCTCTTCTTTTTCAATGTAACTCAAAGGGGAAAATCAATACCCCAGTTTTTTTCAAAATCTCCCTCTTACCAAGTTCAAAATGTTCGCAAGTATGGTACATTGGGTCATGGTAGGCAGGATGAATTGGGGTAGGGACATGGACTCGGATAACAGAGGACAGGAGGGACATGGAGAGGTGCACCAAACTGACCCTACAGGGCAGGCATCAGGGTTTGCAGCAGCACAATACACCATGTAGCGCATGCGGGACCGGAGTGCAGCACAACAATCCATAGAAAGCAATAGGGAGGGGACAGGACCATGCACATGGACAACAGAGAACAGAGGGAAAAGAGGCAATGGTAGCTAGCTGACCATAATGGACAGACAGGAGAGAAAGCTGCAGCATAACAGACCATAAAGGGGAGGAGGGACGGATCAGGCGCATTACAATGGAACAGACAAGCCAGGAGGGAGGGAATAGGGGTCTGCACATGGAAACAGAGGGCTGGGGGCACGGGGGCAGGGCAGGAGCAGCAAGATGACCATGGAGGTCAGGCAGATGGGCACTAGAAACAAGGCACACCATGAAGAGCAACAATGAGACTATGATGGCATACACGCAGACCATGGAGGGAAGGTGGGAGGGGGTCAGGGGCAGCTAGCTGACCACACAGGGAAGGTGGGAGGGGCCATGGCAGCACAGAAGACCATGCATGGCAAGCGGGAGGGTTAGTGTCAGCACAATGGCTATGATGGGCAAGAAGGAGGGTGCAGGGGCATGCGCAAAGGACCGTGGAGGATAGAAGGGAGGGTCAGGACCTGGGCACAGACAAGAGAGTTCAGGGGAAGGGGCCTCACAACAGACCACGCGGGGCAGGCAGGAGGAGAGGTTGCAGCACAACAGACCAGGGAGGGCAGAAGGGTGTGGCAGTAAAATGGACCATGGAGGACAGGAGGAAGGGGATAGGGGCTTGGCATGTGGACAGGCAGGGTGGAGGTGGCAGGGATGGGTTACAGTCATCTGACAATGCTAGGCAGGTGGGAGGGGAGTGGCAGCTCAACGGAACACTCAGAGTAGATAGGAGTGGCAGGTCCATGGAACATGGTGGGCAAAAAGAATGGAGCAGGGGCATGCACAAAGTCATTGGAGGGCAAGGGGAAGGAGAATAGGAGCAGCAAGCTAAGCACAGAGGCTAAGCAGGAGGTCAATGATGAGCCATAGAATTGGGCAATGGAGGGCAGGAGGAGTGGACTGGTACATCATGCTAAATGGAGGGCAGTGGCAGCACATCAGACCATGCATGGCAGGAGGGAGGAGGCTAGTCCATGGATTCAGACAACAGAGGATAGGGAGGAGGTGAATGGGGCAGCAAGCTAACTGTTCAGAGAAGGTGGGTATTAGGAACTTTATTGTTTTTAAAATGTGTGTCTGTGCGAACTACTTAAAATATGAACAAGTATGCAGCATAATCTCACTTTTATTCAGGAAGAAGAGGACGTTTGTGACTGTGACTCCGGGCTCACTTGGCAGAAACACCCCCTGACCCTCCACCCCCATCACAAAATGTAATGCTCGTGAAAAGGGTAGGTGGATGCTGTGTTATATAGAACGTAGTCCTGAGAGCACGATTGAAAATGAAAACTAGATATAGTATATGGTATAAACTATGCACCAAAAAGTGTGATATAAGATGAACCGGGGCGTGAAATATAATATGCAATACATTGTGCGTAATGACAGATTCATTGGAGAGCGCTAGATAGCACAGGCACTAGCGCGTTCTATGCGATATGCGTCTTGGAGTGTAATATGCACAGGGCAGTGTTGTGTAACCTAACTAGTCTCTAAAGTTGTAGTATAAAATATGTGCTGGGGAGTGTAACGTTGCATATGCACTGCGACAAAGATATGGATCCCAGATTGTAATGGCATAGCACTGTGCGTTATAACATAGGCATCGAGGAAGGCACGTTAGATGGGGCAATATAACCCGTATGAAGGCAAGTGTGGCATGACATATTCACGGGGTGGTGTTACAGTGCACATGGGCTAGAGAGTTTCATAGCATACGCACTAGCTGGTGGAATACAACACAGAGGTGTGAGGCACTCGGCAGGCACTGGTGGGTGTAACACAGCATTGGGCTCAGCCAGGAGCACGCTGTGCCTCTCAAGTGAGGTTTGTTTCCTTTCCAGAGAGTAAAATATAAAGTATTACACATCCGGCGGTGGATGTGTATTTTATTATCTGTGAGGGGGGTTTCTTGCATAGTTTGGTCGAATTTTTGTCGAATCCCCTTTGAATGGCTTGGTGTGCGTGTGTATATTAAATGTGCCCGTAAATAGCTGCCCATGTTTGTATAAATAAACGACAAGGGTGTCTACTTGGCGAGTACCCACCAGCTGGGGCGCCGGGATTAGGCACGGTAGGGCGTCAGAGACGTCAGAGCTTCACTAGCGGTGTAAATACATTCCATGTGGATTCATTCTATGCATAGTTGCCTTTTAATGAATATCACGCAAATCATCATGGTGATAGGTATGTACGGTTTGTCCAGCATGTCCTAGGTGTTTCTATAAATATATATTTTTTTTAAATAATAAGAAACAAAGGCCGGCCCCAGGGGATGGGGTCCCCGGGGACATAAGTGGCCTGAGGAGGGGGGCAACGCAGCCCCCTCCTAAAGAATTTTTTTTAAAAAGGCCATGACCCGGGGGTTGGGGTTCCCGGGGGCCGATTAAGGCCTTGGGAGGGCCAAATTAATTTTTTTTAACAAAAAAAATTAGGGTGCAGGCCCTGGGGGATGGGGTCCCCAGGGCCAGTAAATTAGAAAAAGAAGGGGGGCCACACAGCCCTCCTTCTTAAAAAAATAAAATAAATAAAAGACCGGCATCGTGCCGGAGGCCACACCCCCTCCTTGCTGCACTCTGTAAACGCGCCCCCTGGCCAGTTGTAAGTTGGGGAATTAATTCCCCTTTAATACTGAGGGTCCCTGAGGGCCAACTAGCCCAACAGGTCTCTCCAGTATGCGCCAGGGAGCTGCGTTGCAGACAGGTGTTCCGAGGTCACGCCCCTTTTTACACCTCTATGCAACACAGCTCTATGGCGCTTACTGGAGGTACCTAGTGGGCTAGTTGGACCCTAGGGACCCTCAGGATTCAAATGAACTTAATCTCCCAACTAAAAACGGCCACAGGGCGTGTTTACACAGTGGTGAAGGGAGGGGACGGGGCCTGAGTTAACGTGTGCAAACAAGCCCTGTAGCGCTTTTTAAGTTGGGGAAATAATTCCCCTTCAATCCTGAGGGACCTTGGGGGCCAACTAGCCCACCAGGTGCTTCCAGTAAGCACCACTGTGCTGCGTTGCAGAGAGGTGGTCTAGGCCGTGCCCCTTTTTACATCTCTCTGCAACGCAGCTCTGTGGCACTTACTGGAGGTACCTAGTGGTCTAGTTGGACCCTAGGGACCCTCAGGATTCAAGGGGACTTAATCTCCCAACTTAAAACGGTCCCAAGGCGTGTTTACACAGTGGGGAAGTGAGGGGACGGGGCCTGAGGTGACATGTGCAAACAAGCCCTGTGGCGCATTTTAAGAGGTAGTTTTAATCCCCTGCCCTATTATATACTAGGGGCTTACAGAGGAGGTCATGCTGATCACAGAGGGACCCCAACGTATAGTGTTCCCTAGTGTATGTAGGTGTTTTCACTGTATTCTGAGCCTCTTTTAACATAGCACTGGCTCTAGGACTGGTTAGTCAGACTCAGTTACCTCCAGTATCCGTCTGAAAAAGTTGAGGGTACAGGATGATTTTGCAACAAGGCTTCTTTCTGCTCTTCTGTTTGTTCTTTCTGCACATTATCCTTCTTCCTGCACTTTTCTTCGTCTTTGAGGACTTCTGTTGCTTCTTTCTGCATTTCTTTTTTTACTTTCTGTACGTTTTTTCTTCTTTCTTCACATGTCCTATCTCTGTAGGCATAGTTAGAAATTAGCATTTAAAAAACCTTTGAAATTCACAGAAAAAACCATAGGTTTCAGGGGTGTTATAGTTAGCTGGACTTTTCACTCGTACAAAAACATTGAAATTCCCCCGTTATAGTTAGTTCAGCTAACTATAACTCGCGCACCCGCAATGCACTGCTGATGACGTCACATATTACATCACTCATGACATGGTCAGTGACATCACTCATGACATCACTGATGACATCTCAAATGACATCACTGATAACATCATCCTTGTGATAGAGTGGCAGACCTCCTCTCCCCCTAATATAACCTTTGATACACACATTCAAAAATAGAAACTAAAATTTTCAAAACAATGGACATACCAATATCAGTTACAACAACCTATTCAGTAATTCTAAGATCCACATACACATCCACTCATTCACCAACAGTCCTATACAGTCACTCATACATGCACTCACTCATCATATGTACTTATACACCTATACATCCTGTTACACAACGCCACTCATCCATAGAGTTACTCACACACATAGTCACTCATGCTAAGAAAGAATCAAATATCCATTTACTTGCATATACAGTTATACACACACCACCACACTTACTTCTACAGAAACTTACACATACTTAGTCTTTTAAACAATCACTTATAGAAACACATACTTATTCATACAGGAACTCTTTCAATCTCTCACTCTCACATATACTCACTTATATACACCAATAGTCACATATACTAGTTTAAAACATATGTAGTTACTCATAAAGACACTATTGAGACAGTCATTCACTCACTAACACACCCATGCACACACTCATCCACCCACACAGTCCTGCACACATGCTGTCTTCAACACATACAAACAGTGAGTCACTCATTCATGCACCTATGCACTAGGTAATACCCCCCACCGAACCATGCAGACACTCAGACTGATACTCAAGAAACCAACTAATAACCTATATAGACACTTATGTAGCTACTCACCAACCCATGCAGCCACTTATACACAAAGTGAGAGACTGATACAGATATTTACATATTGAAACATTACTCACTAAGCCATGTATTCACTAAGATACACTTAATCAATCAGTTATACAATCAATTTTTCAAAAACAAATCATCCATTTAGACACTTATATACCCATTTATTCTTCCATCGACCTTGAGATATACATATATGAAACATATGTAATTTTCAGAAAAACACACATTCACTGGATGATGTCATCAGTGATGTCATCAGTGATGTCATTTGAGATGTCCTCAGTGATGTCATGAGTGATGTGACTGACCATGTCATGAGTGATGTAATATGTGACATCATCAGCAGTGCATTGCGGGCGCGCGAGTTATAGTTAGCTGAACTAACTATAACGGGGAAATTTCAATGGTTTTGTACGAGTGAAAAGTCCAGCTAACTATAACGTCCCTGAAACCTATGGGTTTTTCAGTGAATATATATATATATATATATAAAAGTTTGGTGCAAGATGTCTTCATGATAAAGGACACTTACACTAAAATTTACATTAATCAAAACTTATTATCTGTTCATACAGATGTGTTTAATTATTCTTCGTAAACTATCAAATTATAACCATATGCATTACTCAAATTTGGAATAATTTAAATATAATATACGTTAGTAATTGCACTAGACAAGGTAAAACATTCTTTCAATAATAAATGTGAAATCAATGTTATTTCTAAACTTAAATAATTGAATATATTTATGTATGTATCGTTTCCCCTTGTCTAGGTCATTTTCTGTATTTCATTACATTTTAATTTCCTGTTTTTTAATGTATAATGCATATGTGTTTATTTGTTTCATGTATTATCTTAAAATAAATACATCAGTATTAACACTTAAAACAATAAATAAACTTCAATTGTTTTTTTGGTGAAAGCGTCCATTATCATGATGAATGCTTGCACCAAACTTTTTATGTACATTACAATTTTTTTATCACTGTTTGGACTACAGAAATATGTCATTAAAAAACTTTTGTATTTTCTGTAACAAAGGTAAGTAAGAATATGTATGTCACATCTTCAGCATTAACACATTTTAAATGAATAATAATGATAGGACAAACTATAAAATGACAATATTTTTTATTTATAAATGATATACTTCGCTCATAAAGTTTTATTCAAATAAAAAGTCAAAAAGAGAACAAAAACAAAAAAGGTTTCATTAGCATGTCGCTTTGTTGTCCATATTGTGAAAGAATTTATAAAGCACACGGCTCTCACGGTGCTATACGGTCTGTGAAAAGCAAGCAGATACTAATGACATAGAGTGAAATTTGACAGTTATAGTTACCTGAGCTAACTATAACTTACGCCCCCGCAATGCACTGCTTATGACCTCACATATTTGAGATGTCATCAATGATGTCACTGACCATGTCATGAGTTATGTAATATGTGAGGACATAAGCAGTGCATTGCGGGGGAGTAAGTTATAGTTAGCTCCGGTAGCTACAACTGCCTAATTTCACTGTTTTTGCATGAGTGAAATCTTGCCCTAACTATAATGTCCCTGTAACCTTTGCTTTTTTTCAGTGAATCTCTAAGGTTTTTTTAAATGCTAATTCCTAACTATAACGTCCCTGTAACCTATGGTTTTCTAAGTTAATTTCGATGGGTTTTTTTAACTAGTAGTCACGCTTGCAGAGTTGTGGAGAAAGGGGGCTGGGCCTCCGCCTAGCTCTCAGGAATCCCACTGTGTAGGACTTACAGGAAGTACCTGGAGGGCTTCTATGGCCCCCACGGTACCTCAGGAGTAAAGTGGCCCTCATTCCCCAACCAGTGGTGCACCATGGGCCGTGTTTGCAGAGTGGTGGAGAAAGAGGGCATGGTATCCGAGACTTCTAAGCAATCCTGTTGTGTGGGACTTAATGGAGATAACAGATGGGGTAGTTGGACCCCAAAGATGTCCTTGGAGGTGAATTGCCCCTCCTGTTACCTCCAGTAAGTCCCGCACTGCCGGATTGCTGAGACCTGGCAGGAGGCAATGCCCCCTTACTACATCACTCTGCAAAAGCACCTCCTGGCATGCTTCTAGTAGATGGGTGAAGTCTTCTTGGTTATTGAGAGTACTTGGGGGCTAACTTTCCCTCCTGTTACCTCTAGCAAGTCCCATGCAGTGGGTTTGCTGAGGGGTTTTCGGTGGTCACTCCCCCTTTCTCTATCACTCTGCAAACGCGTCTCCTACCGCACTACTAGTTGGGGAATGAAGTCCCCTTGGCTCTTGAGGGTCCTTGGGGGCCTCCTAGCCCTTCTATTGCCTTTAGTAAGATCCACACAACTGGATTTCTGAGAGGTTGTAAGAGACTTTAGTCCTGAGGCCCTCAGGCAGCAAGGGGACCTCATCCCCCCACCAGCAGTGCACCAAGATGTGCATTTACAGAGTGATGGAGAAAGGGGACATGGCCCCTGACCACCTCTCAGCAATCTCACTTTGTGGGACTTACTGGAGGTAACACAAGGCATTGTGGCACCTAAGGACCCTCAGCAGTGAAGTGGACTTCATACCCCAACCAGCAGCACGTCAGAATATGCATTGGCGGAGTGGTGGAGAAAGAGGGCGGGGCCCCTGTCGAGTTACCGTTTTTATTTTATTTTTTTCTATTTTTCAGGAAGGGTGGCCCTCCCTGGGCTGTCCCTCCCTGGGCTCTATTGGGCCCCGGGGACACCATCCCCCGGGGCCAAGCCTTTTCCTTTTTTCTTCTTTTTTAAAATAAATAAAGCAAGAGGGGCTGCGTAGCACCCTTCCCTGGGCTAATTTCGGGCCTGGGGACCCTATCCCCCGGGTCAGGCCTTTAAATATGTTTTAAAATGGGAAAGGGGGATCGTGCGGCCACCCTCCCCAGGCCAATATAATCCAGATCTCTGTACTGGGGTGAATGAATGACATTGTTCTGCATTCAGTCCATCAATTGATTTTTTTTTTGCATTAGTCACACCGAGTGGAACGGGTATGTCCAGACTTGGGTCACATGCTCTCCTTGCCACTGGAGGCAAGCTATCCTGGCTAAGGAGGAGTGAAACCCCGAAACCCATCCTAGTATACTTGGATCCAGTCCAGAGAGGACCTGGCCTGGCAGTTCGGGCTTGACTGTTCCCATTGGGAACAGGGTGAACACTGATTTGCATATGGCTGGGTTCAAACTGGAATGGTATGGGGAGCAAAAAAACGATGGATTTAGGCCCAGCTCTCTGTACTGGGATGAATGTATGACATTCTTCTGCATTCAGTCCATCAATTTTTCTTTTTGCATTTGTCACCCAGAGTGGGACGGGTATGCTCAGACATGGGTCCCGTGCTCTCCATGCCACTGGAGCCAAGCTATCCTGCCTTATGATGGGTGAAACCCTGGAAGCTGTCCTAGGATGCTTGCTTCCAGTCCAGGGAGGACCTGGCCTGGCAGTTTGAACTGGACTGTTCCCATTGTGAGCAGGGCCAACACTGATTTGCATATGGCTGGGTTCAAACTGGAATGACATGGGGAGCAAAAAAACGGTGGATTTAGGCCCAGATCTCTGTACTAGGGTGAATGTATGACATTGTTCTGAATTCAGTCCATCAATTGTTCTTTTTGCATTGGTCCCTAGGGCATTGCATAAGCCCAAGAGTGGGGCCCCATGAGCCCCCTTCCTTCATGCCCCTGGAATTTGGCCCACATGACGGCTTTATAAAAAAGACGTGCCCAGAGCCCTCACATCTTTTTTTTAAATGTTATTGCGAATCCACTCACGAGTCCACACCAATTTGTTTGTTAAAAAAATGCTTTTTCCTCCCACAGGGTCCCTGAGGGACACCCCTCCAATATCTAAACGGTCAGGGTATTCATACCCTGTACCCGTTTCGCAATTTTTTACTTTGTTTTTGGGGCTTGGCTTCAAGCCAAGTCTGAAGATGGCTGCAAACACTTCCTGTTTGAAGTTTTGACAGCCAATCAAATTTTAGTAGGATCTGTGAGTCCACTGCAAGGACTCACGTCCCCAGATATCTATATTTTTTTTAGTTAGACAATGCCGCTGAGTAATGCAAGGCAGTGATATGCGCTGCCTTTGCATTATTCTAGATTTATCTAGCTATGCAGGGCCACGGGAGTTGGCCTTACGTCGCTTGGTAAATCACAATTAGGTTTTTCGTTGTTCTTACATCTCCTTGCGTGGCACAAGGGCGAAGCAAAGCCTTGATAAATATGGGCCTTAGTGTCACCATATAAAAACTTTAAGCAATTATCCATGAAAAACAATAAAGAAATTGTAGATACTGGGTGGCTTGTGTGAAGATGTGAAAAGTGTTCAACAAACATCTACATATTTCATAATATTCATTAGTTGTGCAATTAAGATGCATGGCTTTAACACCACAAGGTATTTTGTAGTAGGGGTTGGTACAGTGCTTCATACTCACACTGATATGCAACACAGATGTTCTTGATTTGAGCAATAATATAACAAGCCGAGGAGAAACTGCATAAATAACACTGTCCTAAGACCAAAATGTATGAAGAAGTACAGAATAATGTAAGGATTTTAATCAATTTTCATTCTAGCAGTCAGAAAACATGTAAGTTTGTACCAAGATGCAAGATGAGAAAATAAATATTTTTTTAAGTGGAACTATTAAAACTCTGTTATTTATTGTATTATTATTATTATTATAATTATTATTATTATTATTATTATTATTATTATCATTGTTGATGTTGTTGTGGTTGCTGTTGTTATTATCATTATTGTTATTTGGTTATTTGTGGTAGTAATGGTAGTTGCATGAACTTGATGAAATAATGGAAGGATCTAAACTGTATTCAAACTTACAACTTATCTAGATCGTTCAGCAAAGATATCTAGCAGACCAAAAACCTGAACCAATGCCCTCTCCAGTTCTATTACTGAACTGTCGTCTGCAAATCAAAAACTCTTTTGCTGTCAACTTATTCCCTCCAGCTCACAATTTCTTCTAATTGTTATATCCAATTGTTACATTTCTAAAGCAAACATCAAAGAGCAATCAGGGTTCATATGTCCTGCCCGCAATATCATAAAAACATTTAAACATCTTGATGAACTTTTGTTTAATGTTGATTTTATATTGAACTGATGCTATATACTCACATTGAACTGAATCACAGGCCTTGGCTATATTCTAGTAGAGAATGCCCTTTTCAACTCTCTCCCAATCATGAACACAGTTCAGTAAATTTGCTTGCTGCTCTGCATTGCGTAAAAGTTTGTAAAATGTTATGTTGTGTTATGTGAATTTGTGGAGCGTGTCTAATCACCTGTGAGAATATCCAGGTGCTGAGTAGGGCAGGCATAAGGGGGGAGGAGGAGATCATGAGTTTTATCTGGAAGAGCAATATCTTGAGGATCCTTCAAAAGTCCATGAGGGAGGGGCAGGTTCTGAGGTGTTTTTGGTAGGCCAATGAAGGATTTAGCTGCAAGGTATGGGAAGGAACGTCCTCTTGACTGGTCTTTTTGATGCTAGGGATGTGTGCTCTTAACTGGGACCCAGATCAAAGGTGTTAATGGGTTGGTAGAAGTTGAGGTGATGGTTGACATAAACTGGACCTTGTAGGTGTGGGTGAGTATCTTGAACTTACATCTTTGTGGAACTGGGAGCCCTTGGAGATTGTTGAGGTGTGAAGAGATGTGGTTGTTTTGTGGGATGTTCAGGATGAGTCTGATGGCGACATTCTGGGTAGTTTGGAATTGGTGTAGGACATGGACTGAGAGTCCGATGTAGAAGGCATTTCTGTAATCAAGTCTACTTGTGATAAAAGCTTGGGTGACCTTTCACCTGGTGTTCATTGAAATCCACTTGAAAATCTTGCGTAGCATTCACAGGATGTGGAAGCATGATGAGAAGATGTAGTTGGTCTGTCTGCTCATGAAGTGGTTGGTGTCCATGATGATCCTGAGGTTCTTGGCATGGTCGGCAAAGGTGGGTGGGGTGCCAAGTTCAGAGGGTCACTAAGAGGTGTCCAAGGGAAATTGGTTGTTGCCTAAGATTAGGACTTCGGTTTTGTCTGTGGTGAGCTCGAGGCAGTTGTCTTTCATCCAAGCAAAGATGTTGCTCATGCAGTTGGTGAAGTTTGCTTTAGCGGGACTCATTGAGTTGGCAAGGGAGAAGACGAGCTTTGTGTCATCGGTGTAGGATACTACGTTGATAGCATGGGCTCTGACGATGTCAGCAAGATGCATCTTGTAGACATTGAAGAATGTTGGGGTGAGCGATTATCCTCAAGGGACTCCGTAGGTGTGAGGGGAAGTCTAACTTGTTGAGTTCTAGCTGTGAGGCAGGATGATATCCACTCAAGGGCTGGTCCGCAGAAACCCAAGTGCTGAATCTTACTGATTAGTGACTTGTGGACGACCATATTGAAAGCTTTGGAGAGGTCAAGGAGTTTGAATACAGCCGTTTCTCCTTGGTAGAGGATGCTTCTGATGTCATCGGTGGCTCCAATGAGGGCTGTCTCTGTGCTGTGGTTGGTGCGAAAGCCTGATTGAGAGCTGTCTAGGAGTTGATTGATTTCTAGGTTGTCTGTGAGTTGGGTATTAAAGGCTTTCTCCATGACTTTAGCTGGAAAAGGCAGAAGCGAGAAGGCTCTGTCGCTGCTGAGGGTTTTGGGGTCCGCTGTTGATTTTTTCAATAGGGCATTGACTTATTCATTTTTCCAGCAGGACGGGAAGGTGGTGGTTGTTATGGAGGTGTTGATGATAGCAGTGAGTGCAGGGGAGATGATGGTTCTTCCAATTTTATATATGAAGTGGGGGTATGGGTCTGAGGGGGCTCCTGAGTGGATGGTATTGATCAGGGCGGTGGTTTCTTCATTCAAGAGGGGCTTCCAGTTGCTTGACTGCTGTTTGGTGATGAAGAAGGTGTCCGACTGGTCAAGGGAGTTTGTACTGGTAAGCTGTGGGTTGAATGTGTTGTAGATCTTGGCAACCTTCTGTTTGAAGACATTTGAGAAGTCGTTGCAGAGTGCTTGGGATGGGATGATGTTGTTGGCAGTTGTGGGTTTGGAGAACTCCTTGACGATGGTGAAGTGTTCTTTGCAGTTGTTGGAGCTGGCTTCAAGTCTGAGAGTTAGGGCCTTTTTCTTTGTTTCTCATCGTTGATGTTGGTAGAGGTTGAGCGCGGGTTTGTATCTGGCTCTTGCGTGGATTTTTGTCGATTCTCCATTTTATCTCAAGTTTTTTGCAGTGGCACTTGGACTCACTGAGGTAATTTGTGTATCAGCTAGGTCAGTTTTTTGTTTTTATAGGTCTTGTTTCTGGTGGGAGCAGTGCAATTGGCACAGTTGGTGAGCCATTTATTAAAGATCTTGATGTTGACATTGACGTTCCTGATGTTGTTTGATGAACTTTCCTGTAGGGTCTTGGTCCAGTTTTCTTCAGCTATTTTGCCCCAGTGTCTTTCTGGTGCGTTGGGGTTTTCTGATAGGGTGACATGGTGGATGGATATCTGGAAATGTTTGATGTAGTGGTCTGACCATGTGAGCAGGGTCATGTGGGTGGTGGTGATCCTGTTGTTGAAGGGAAAAATAGGGTCTAGGGTGTGGCCTGCTGTGTGTGTTGGTCCTTGGATGAACTGGGCGAGTCAGAGGTTGCAGGGGCTGTCAAGGATGGCCTGTGTTTAGGGTCTAGGGTACTTTCTCGGTGGAAATTGAGGTCCCCAAGGAGGATGTAGTTGGTTAACCTGATGGAGAGAGGAGCAATTAAGTCAGCAATGTGACTGCAGAATTCCACTCAGGGGCCTGGGGGGTGGTAGGTGAGGGTTTCCTTAAGAGTGGCATTGTCAGTTCGTATTTTGAAGTGGAGGTGTTCCATGAGGTCAGTGTCAGAGTACGTGGAGTTGGTGCAGTCAATCATGCTTTTGTAACTGATATCGAGTTCTCAAGCTGGTTTGTGGGATAAGTTTTGGTGTATGATTTTGTAGGCGGTGCGATGGCTGAGGCGATGTCTGGGTTGGAGGCTGTAGTGTGCCATGTTTTGGTCAGGAAGAGAATGTCAGGTGTTTTACTTTTGAGGAGGTCCCAGATGCCAGTGGAGTATTTCCCAAAGAATAGCACTTTGAGGAACATGGTGGACCGTTGGTGTGGGTTGCGGTGGTGGCGTGTGTCAGTTGTTTTGAGGTGGGGGTGTGAGTGTCTGTGGAGTCACAGGTGAAATCGCAATGTATACAGGAGAATGGTCATACTGTGGAGCTGGTGGATACGCATTAGCAGCGTGTTTAACTGTGTGTGTTGTTGAGGTCGTGGAGGATGGAGGAAAAAGTGGCGGTATTAATTGACTCCGGTGGCTGCTGCAGTTGTGATGTTATGCTGGATGGTCATGGGGCAAGTGGTCCTGGTGCTGGGTGTGGTCTAGACACAGACAGGTGTAGAGAGGTTTGCCTTTGGTTCACCTTCAGTGCACCAGTACCATGTCCTCTGCCTGGTCACTTCAGACTGCATTAAGTAGGTCCTGGCGTGGATGGGGCTTCGGTTGGCAAGAAGAACAGAGAGTGGGAAAATACGAGATGGAAAACCAGGGCAGCAGCAGTGTCACTTGGTCAAAACTTGGCAACTGGATTAGGCTGAAACATGCAGAAACTAGAGGCCACTGTCAAGTGGCAGGCTGGATGCCCAGGAGACTACTAATGCGGTCGCACTGTGGCCTGCATTAAGTAGGTCCTGGGATGAGCGGGGCTTCTGTTGACGGAAGAACGAGGAGCAGGAACACCTGGGAAGCAGTGGTGCTATTTGGCACAAAGGCTGTAACTGGATCAGGCTGGAACAAGCAGGAACTGAAGGCCACTGTCAAGTGGCAAGCTGGGTTCCTAGGTGCCTACTAATGCTGTTGTGCTACAGCCTGCATTAAGTAGGTCCTAAAGTAGGCCGGGCTTTTGTTGGTTGCAAGAACAATGAGAGAGAAAACCCAGGCAGCAGCTGTGTCAGACTTGAACAAGCAGCAACTCGAGGGTGCTCTCAAGAAGCAAACTGGGTACCTAGGTGCATACTACTGTGTGAGCGCTGTGGCCTGCATTGAGTAGGCCCGGGGTGGGTGGGGCTACTGTTGGAGGTAAAAATTGTGAGCAGGAAAACCCGGGCAGTCACAGTGTCACTTGGTCAAAAGGCAGCAACTCGATCAGGCTGGAATAAGCATGAACTGGAGGCTACAGTCAACTGGCAAGCTGGGAGCCCAGGTGCCTACTAATGCAGTAGCACTGTGGCCTACTTTAAATAGGTCATGGGGTGTGCTGAAAAACCCGGGGGGGACAACCTGAGCAGCGGCAGTGTCATATTGTCAACAGGCGGCAACTGGATCAGGCTGGAGCAAGCAGGAATTGGAGGCCACTGTCAAGTGCCAAGCAGCGTGTCCAAGTGACTACTAATGCGGTCCCACAGCAGCCTGCATTAAGTAGGCCCTGGGATGGGTGGGGCTTCTGTTGGCAGGAAGAACTGTGAGCAGGAACACCCGGGTAGCAGAGGTATCACTTGGTCAAAGGCAACAACTGGATCAGGTTAGAACAAGCAGAAACTGGGGGCCACTGTTAAATATGCCCCTTATTGTGTGGAGGGGTGTATTAATGTATTTTTCCTCTCCTGAGTGGTGTTGATTGGAGGGCACAGGAAGCTACAGCCATTCTTTACTTTGGTTGATTGCATCATTTTTAAAACGTCCTACTGAGGCTT
Source organism: Triturus cristatus (assembly GCF_964204655.1). Classification (NCBI taxonomy): domain Eukaryota; kingdom Metazoa; phylum Chordata; class Amphibia; order Caudata; family Salamandridae; genus Triturus; species Triturus cristatus. The sequence continues at coordinate 920,446,205 of NC_140590.1, forward strand.
GAGCCGGGAGTGACATCGTGAATTCTTGATGTTTTGCACATTATCCTGATTATCGGTATCAATCTATTTTAACAAAGTTTAGTTTCTCACTGTGTCTTTTAATAACGTTGAATTGGTCTTACCGCGTTTTACACTATGGTTTTATAACTCCTGCCAATACCGGAGGTCCGCACCAGGCATAGCAGGGCTGCCATTTTGGCGGAAGTACTGTTAGCGGGCTAGGGTTTTCTGTCCCTGATCCTATAACTGGAGAGGCTGGCGCGTGCACGCCGCTGACGCGCTGAAGTCATGCCTGAGGCCAGCTCGTCCGCGCCTGTCTGCGCACGTCTGTGCTCGGGCCGCATTCAGCGCTAGAACCCCTGCCTGTCAGAGTGCAGGTAAGCCGAGCATTTTACAGTACTCCAGTAACCTGCTGCTGAGTTTAAATGTTATGGGTAAAGCTAGTGGGTGCTTATGTTTTACTTTTAATATTAGGCCCCCCTCTGGCCCTATGATCTACCCTAATTGTAATATCATTCTTCCAGAACTACTATACTGGTCTATTGAACCATAAAAACGGGAAAAGACAGATAAAGTCACTCTAGTGAAACCTGCATTAAAGTGCATACTGTTGAATGCAAGATCCTTGGTGAAACATAGCATTGAGTGTGCAGCACTAATTGAGGATGAGGAAACTAAGGTGGCTTTTATTACTGAAACATGGACAGACGATGCTTCAGGTCCAGATTTAGTAAAAGTCACTCCCCCCGGATATCTCTGTCATACCGTAAATAGGCCAGACAGGAAAGGGGGGGGACTAGCTGTAATATAACATAACTCAATAAATGTGGCCTTTCACATAGCCTCTAATGCAGCGTGTGAGGCATTGGATTTTAGCCTCACCTTTGCCTCGTGCCACACCTTTAAGGGCACCTTATTGTATAGACCTCCGGGTCCAAGGAATGCCTTTGTAACATCTTTGGGAAATTTGATGGAAGAAGGGATGTGCGCTAACTCCTATACTATACCGGAAGACTTCAGTTTCCATCTTGAGGCACATACGGATCCAGATACGGTGATCCTTATAGACCTGATAAACAGTGCTGAGCTTGGGCAAAAAGTAATGGGGCCCATACATGTGGCAGGGCACACGTTGGATGGATTTTCCTAACCATCTATCTCTCTCATTTACTGGCCTGTTGCCCCTAGTGTGGTCAGACCATGTGGTAGTACTGTTCGAGTGGGCCATTTTAGATCATCACGCGGCTGGTGGGCTCCTCGAGAGACAGAGGGAATCCAGAGCATGGAATAAAGTGGAGGCCTCTGAATTAGCAGAAATACTCACCGCCACGGTGCACCAAATGACCCCAGACATGGAGGAAGCCCCCACACTATATACTAACTGGCTGGAGGCAGCCTGTACTAAACTAGCCCCAAAGAAAATCCTATCTCTAAATAGAGTACAACCCTCCGCTCCATGGTACACAGAGGAATTTAAAGACCAGAAAGAGTGTTGTAAATGATGGGAGCATAATTGGAGGAAAGAGTACAAAGATTCAGAAAAAAAGTATTTATAAACAAAGCCTCATGATTTATAAAGAGTTACTTTTCAAGACTAAACAGGATTTCTTTGCTAATCAAATTAAGTTAGTTAATAATTCGGCCAGAGCTTTTTAAAACAGTAACTAGTCTGGCACACCCTCGCCTAGCTGATATTTTAATGAGCCAGGAACTTTGTGATGGAATTGCCAAGTTTTTCTTGGAAAAAGTTGAAGTCATCTTTTCTACGTTCATAGGACCAAAAACGAAGGGTACAATGAACCCGACAGAGGGTCATAAGCTAGTTTCCGGCACACAGTCTATGTTCAACAAGATTGCACCATTATCCGTCATGGACACTCATAATTCTGCTTATGTCCACCAAATCAGGATCATCCATGTCCTACTGCGGTGCTAAAACTGGCCCCTGAACCTATTGCTCTGACACTCACCTCTCTATTTAATGCAATGTTCTTTTGATCCCACCCAATATGGATTCAGAGAGGGGCACAGCACGGAGTCTGCTCTAATAAAATCTACAGAAGAGATCAGGGTAGCCCTATATCGTGGATGTAATGCTGCTATGGTTATGCTGGATCTCTCTGCGGCCTCTGACATGGTCCATCACGATCTGTTGATGGACCGGTTGCGGGACTGCGTAGTCCAGGGCATGGCTTGGAAACTATTGAAGTCTTTCCTCTTGGACCGATCGCAATCTGTCTCTTTAGGTGAATTTTGCTCCACACCATTTTGTTTGACTTGTGGAGTCCCACAGGGGTCATCTTTGAGCCCCACACTCTTTAACGTGTATGTTTCCTCCTTGGCCTCCCTTATTGACTCATTTGGTTTTTGCCTCACCTCTTATGCAGACGACACACAAATTGTGGTGTCACTGCTGCCTGGGCAGGAAATTGGAATAGGACAACGGTTCCATGACTGCATGGAAGCCGTGTGGAGGTGGATGTCCCAAAACTATCTTAAACTCAATTCAAGTAAGATGGAGGTTATCTTGTTTGGGAATGATCCCAGCTTTTGAAACCCAAGTTGGTGGCTGGACTCTATTGGTACTCTCCCGACACCCACCAGGAAAGTAAAAAACTTGGGAGTTTTAATAGATGATAGACTCAATTTTGGCGACCAAGTTAATGCAGTAGCCTCTTAACATCATATGTCCTTAGAACATGCAAGAAAATACTGGCTTTTCTGCCAAGGGACAGTAAGTGTACAGTGATTACTTCATTGATTATGTCAAGGCCAGACTATTGCAACAGCCTATGTTTGAATATTCAGGAGCGTTTTCTGCATAAACTTCAACTTTTGCAGAAAGCGGCGGCTAGACTGCTCTCTGGTACATCTAAATTTGCATCTGTCTCCAGTGAAATCCGTAGACTTTACTGGTTACCCATCAAGAAACGAGTGCAGTTCAAATCGCTTTGCATAGTTTATTAAGCTTTTCAAGGTATAGGACCTGACCATCTGAAATGACAATTCCAGTGGTATGTGCCAAATAGACCGCTGCGCTCTTTAGGAGCAAAATTGGTGATAGTACCACCCATAAAAACAGCAAGGTGGGGAGACAAAAGCTTTATTGCTTGTGCGGCAAAGGCTTGGAATGACCTCCCTCTCCATCTGAGGAGTATCACTGATTTACTTGAATTCAGGAAGGCCTTAAAAACTTGGCTTTTCGAGTGAGGGATATTCCTGGTTTTAAAGTATGCTTTGTCGGAGGATTGTAGCTAGCTCCAGGACAGCTTAGTGTAACAGTTGCGCTATACAGTTGTCTCTAACATAACATAACATAAAAAGCACTTGCAATTCTAAAAACATAAAATCCCAATATATTATGTAACAATATTACAATATGCTAATTTTGAAAAGTTAATCTCCAAACTAAATCTAAAACCCCCTCACACAACTCAGCTTCTGAATATAAACTAAGGCAATGTTAATGACAGCGTTCCATGTTACCGGCTTCCAAATGTTAAACCCATGTGTCGTGGGTATGGCTGAATGCAACAAAGATGAAACCTTCTCTGTTTATAGTCATTATGGATCTTTTATTTTCCTTCTACTTCTGCCAGTACTGTTAAGCTTCACAGCATGCACATGATACCCTTAATACGTCTTTCTGGATGGTTTGTTTTTCTTCCCTCCTAGTTCGCTAGAGGGGCTCCACTGGCCCGCCAGAAAGAACAGACACAGTGGCAGGAGAGTAACGTTCCGGGATTACCCTCGCGATATCCCTTGCTGACGTTGTCTATACTTTCCCCTCCACAAAAACTTATTGAAAAAAAGCTGTTTCCTGTGAGATTCTTTGCCCTAAGCTGCAGAAAACTCGTGGGTTTCCTAAAATGTTAGCTGAGAAGATGCTTATCCCTTGTGAAACCCACCCTCTCCTGTTAAGCATCATGAGACAAATGTAACCTGGCCGAGAACATCTTACTCAGAGTGAAGTGTGCCAAAGAGGACTATTCTGTTAAAGCCAAGCAGTTAGGAAACTAGACTTTTTAGAACCTCTCTCTTCTGCTTTTTCCTTCTCCAGCAGTTAATCCAGACCCATTCAAGGTTTGGGTCTGCCTGACTTCTCCTGCTTCTCCTGGCCCGTAATCATGCACCTGTGTCTGTGACTCTCCTGAGCCACGGTGGGGCTGTAGCCCTGATTCCAGATGAACTAGTTTCTTCTCCAGGATCTCGTGTGGTGTCTTCTCGGGTGTGTAGCACAAAAATTTCCCTTCTCACCTTGGTCTGGTCTCTGAAATGCCTCTTTCTTCCCTGCTCCGGGTCTGTTGGTTTTGAGGCCTCTTGATCTGCCTTCCTTTCCAGAGAACCTGTGAGCTGGAGACGGCAACGAGCCCCATAGTGAGAGGGTTCCTGCGAATTAAGCTTGGGATATAGCACTTCTTCTTCCGCTACCTGGGGAAGATGGCATAAAATCGATACTTCAACCTTCCCTTCCTTTAATGTGCGTTTGTTGTCCACACCCCTTTCTCCATAGCCTTTCCCCTGAGTCCTCTTTCGGTTTCCACAGAGTTCTGGACAAAGGATGACAGTGGCTGCTGCTTGACCCACCAATTTCCTTTCTCCTGCTGACATCATGACAATATTGTGTAAAGAAATCAAGAATGGAGCCCTTGCACATCGAAATGGAGTTTTAGTTAAAATAGTAGTAGTATATTGAAGTAATTAGGAGGTCACTTAGAAAATGCTGGATTGGGGGCATCTGCCAAAAAAAGGCAAGTGCTGCATCCACCACCCTTCCAGTTCACCCACTCAAATTAATGGTGGAGGGACCTCCGAGTTTCTCTAGTGGACCGTCAGCTGACTGGTAGCAAAAGTCCTTGACCCAGAAGTCCATCTACCACCGTACCACCGTGGGGCAGAGTGTTGGTAGATCCACCCTATTAAATGAGCCCTGTGACTGTTACTGGATTTCCATTCTTGGGTTCTATCAGGCATGCAGAAATCTCTGAATGCAATTGTCAGTCTCAGTATTGGAACAGCAGAATGAAGAAAAGCATGTAAGCTATCTTTGCAGAAACTTTAGAGAAGGAAAGACGTTTCAAAGCACATGAATAGGCCTCTCCACATTGCTCTAGTCACATTCAAGAAGGTGTCAATAGACGAGAGAAAGCACTGTACCTAATTAACATCATACAGACATTCTCTGACAATGCAGGGTTAGACAGTTTTTACAAGATTAAGGCTCTTAGGCATAAGAAACTCCGTTTGCTGAAATGACTATGATAAGTTTGGGGTGGAAGCTCTCTCGGAGAAAATGCATAGCAGGATGCATGGTGGGGTGGACTGGCCTCAGAGACTGGCGCACACCCTCAGAGAGCCCAACTCCCATTTAGAGGTTGATGGATTACCATAAATCAGTTACTGCAATAAAACACATAGGAAGGTTAGTGCATGAAGACAGTGGGACCCTTATCCTCTCCATGCTCTGCCTGAAATATTAGAAAGTAAGAGTACTCTCCTGAACCTCTGGCAACAAACCCGGGCAGCTTCCACATGAATAGTTCACACACTGACATTCACCCACGATGAGTCAAGTGTTAAGGTCTTAGATTGCATTATATGGGGATTCCACAAGAAAGTTTTCAAGCAATAATTTTCAAATTCCCAGACAAAAATCTCCTACCCGATTACATCTTCCCCGTGGCTTGAAATTGCAGCCTTTGCTACCTCTTTGAGGCTTATATTTGGAGAGTGTATTTCTGGCTACGCCCCTGAACGGGCTGATGCATTTTCACAGTAAACCGTTGTCTTTTCAACAATATGAGCAAAATAAAGTTGAGCACCATGAAAATCGTTTTACTGTAACATTTCATTTTCGGAAATTGAAAAATGCTGGGTATTCACTTAAAAATACGTATTTGCTGTGAACAATGCGTTCAGTAAGGACAGAGTATTTAGAGCCTCAGACGAGCTCCTGAAATTTAATTTGACAAAATAAAAACTTCGGTTATAGTCGAGGGGAAAAAGACGCACTTTAAAGCAGGCAGGAGGACAACATCTCTTAGCTTCTCTAGGCGGTCACATGTTGTGCGTTTCTGCTTTCTATATGAATGACAGGGACCCTTGAGAGCTAAGTTATGCATATTTAAAAGATACAAACTACTATATTGCTACATAAATCTATCGTTTACGAATTTCAAAGGATGTCATTAATGCTGAAGTATGCATTGTTGCACTAGGCATTTCCTGCATATTACTTACAAAGGAGAGGCATGCAAATAAACCAACAGCTAGCATTGTAATGTACCATTTCTCGTTCTCGTATATTTAATTGTCAAGGAATAAAGGAAAAAATCACGCACAATCGAAGACTTTAAGAATTTCAGAATTTCGTGATTTTACGTTTAGCGCACTTGTGGACATAGTCGGTTCTCTAAAAAAGGCATCAAAACAAAAAATGTCCGCTCTAATTCAGAAATGTAACAGTGTGTCTGTTGGAAAGTGGGTTATTGGAAGGGGCAAATGTAGGTCTACCACTGGCAATAAGGCCACTAACACATGTTAGCATAGGTCTTGGAAAATTATTCCTATGCTCAACCCTTGGTAACGTGGCTGCGAGCAGACAGGCTTAACTTCAAAGGCAGGTGTGTAAAGCATTTAAAAACACCAATTCAGTAAATAATTAAGACACAACACTAAGTAAAAAATCCAACACCAATTTATAAGAATAGGTAATATTTGTATCTTTTAAATGACACCAAAACGAAAAGAAATCCACTGTAGGGAACCAGAGATATGAATTTTTAAAGATAAGTCACTTTCTAGTGCTTAGAAACCAACAGTGCCCCTTTTAGTCATTTCGTTTTCTCTGACAGGGACACACCTTTAAAAATTATTCTGGAGAATTTTCTCACCACTGTGTTGTACCGCCTTCTCCAGCAGGCGGGGTCCAGTTAGAACTCCTTCCTGAAGTTCTGCTTGCGAGTCCCAAAGTATCCAACACACAATCCAAGGTTCTGGAATCTCCAAGAGGGTCCTTGAAAGTGTGAAACTCCAATTCCGGAATCCACTTGAACAAAACCTTTACAAATCCAGTGGTACTCCAGGCTGGGAATTCTTTATGGGGATGTCCAGGTGAGCTCTGTTAACCTGTAGCTTGCAGGGAGTCCACTCTTTAGTCCTTTTGAAGCAGGTTTGATCCACAGGCCTGTAGTTTCCAATGGTGCAAAAAGGCGCAAACTCAGAGTCCTGGCCTGTGGAAATGCACTTCAAAATCTTCAGCGCAGACAGACGCTTCTGATTCTCTTCAGTTTCAAGCAGCAGATCTGGGGGGCTCTGCCCCTCTCAGATACTTATTCCAAGTTCTCTCGGTCATGCAGGAGGTCACTTCTGACCAATGGGAGCAGGGTAACTCCTCAAAGTTATGACCACATCCTGTAGAGTGTGGCATTATGTTGTCACAGAGTGCATCAAATCTCCCAAATCCATAATGGCTGATTTTCCAACAAGGAGATAAGAGCTGATTAAACAAACCCCCTAGGATGGCTTACTTCCATAGACTCTCCCCCTACCATATGCACATACCTTCCCTAATCCTAGGTCTGGTGGGGGTCAAAAGTGCACAGTGGAAACTGACACTGTGGCCTTCCCTCTGCCTTTGAAGACCATGGTTTACGACTCCTCCCCCTGGTCTGGCATTCCTATGGAACAGCACACTGCCCTCCCAGCAGAGCTGGTTAATCCCAGGGGCTCTTTATCACCTCTTCAAGGCATCCTGTCTAATCCACTTAACTCTGACCATTTAGGGCTGACCACTGGAAGGCTGGATTTGGACTTACAAACAAGAAAGTCTTATAACTTCTTGTATACACACTTTAGGAGAAATTCAACAATATGATATTGTTGGATTTGTTAATACCATTCTGGGAAGTCTTTGAAGGGCCTTTCCATCCCTCTCCTATTAAGAGTTATTAATCAATAACTTTCTACCATGGTAACCTATGTAACTGGAGATTTGCAATGGGAAAAATGACTTGGGACATTTTTCCAGCACCAGGACATACAAAAACATATTTTATAAGTACTTGCCTTATATCTACAGGAACCCCACCCCTTGTGCAACTAGGGGAGTCTTTAAGGGTCCTAAATCTGTACAAATATTGCAGATCCTTCTTCCCCAGTGCTCCTAGCATCGAAGTCGAATTTGAGAAGCACTTTACCACAATTTGGGTAGTGAAATGTGACATTTCACTTTACCCAGGCATATAAAAACTCATTTTATAAGGGTGTACCTTATACATATCTGACCCCCTCCCCTGGGATACCTAGAGGAGACCCTGGGGTCCTTAATATGCCAACACATTGTAGGTTATCCATTTTTAAGTGCCCCAAACACCAAAGTCAAGTTTGGGCACAATTTACTTTTTAAAAGCAGTCCTGGCACCCAGGGCTGCTTTAAAAAATGACCGCAGGCTTCAGCAGTGCACACATGCAAGTGCAAAAAAAGCTGCTGGCCTCTAAACTGCCATGGACCAGGGTACTGGGGACTTCTAGGTAGTTTCAATCCCCCTGCCCTATTATATACTAGGGGCTTATACGGTAGGTCATGCCAATCACAGGGGTACCCCACCATACCATTGTGTACCCTAGAATTTGTATGTGTTTTAACTGTATTCTAATGTGTTTCCTTCAGCATAGCACTGGCCCTGGGCCTGGTTAGGCAGAGCCCAGAGTCAGTCAGAGTCAGTTACCACCAGCATCAGTCAGCAAAAAGTTGGGGTGTGCCCAGGGCACAGGATGACTTTGCAAAAGTGTCCATTTAATGGTCAGTGTTAGAAATGAGGGTCTCTAGTTGGCAGATGTAGGTAACTTTTTCCAAATAGGAACCCTTCTTCCTACTCAGGATAAGAGAGTTACACTCCTAAAATAACCCCTGCTCACCCCTTTGGTAGCTTGGCACGAGCAGTCAGGCTTATCTTAGAGGCAGTGTGTAAAGCATTTGCACATAACCAACAGTAATACAGTGTAAGCACTACAAAAGGACACCACACCAGTTTTGAAAAATATCCATTATTTATATATACTTAAGACAAGAATAAAAACAATCAAAACCCACAATACAGTACTTAGAAATCTTCAGTTATCAAAATAACCTTGAAAAACAGTTCCTTAAAGTCGATAGCATCCCCTGGGGCTATCACGGTGTTGTGAAAAAACAAATCCAAACAGTTCTCGCTGTCTGCGGCATCGCAGGCCGGCTACGGTGTCAGGAAGACCTGCAAAACAGTACCTTTAGAAATGCTGGGCGGCGGCGATCTCTCGTTGAGCTTCTGAAAGCAAGGCATCCTCAGGCGTCGGTTCCAGAGGTCGGTGCAGGAGTCTTCAGGCCCTTGAAGTCACATGCGTTGCAGATCGAACTGCTTGTGGTTAAAGTCAGGAGCGTTGGCGTCGGCAGGCATCGGGTGCTGCGGTGCGAAGGGCAGCGGTGCGGTGTGCGATGCCCTCAGGTGCAGCGGCTCGGTGGCGGTGTCAAATGCAGTCATCAGTGAGACCAGGGTCATGGTGCGAAGTGATGCCGTGCTCATCGCGGTGCTGGCAGGTCATGGTGCAAGCAGCGGCGTCGTCATTGCTGAAGTGCTGTTGTCGGCTGACAAACTGGAGTCTATGGTGCCGGCATCGGTAGGCCAAGGCTGCGGTGTGGGGTGAAGGCAGTGCGTTGTGTAACTTTATGAGCGGTGCCCTCGAACCACAGTGTAAGCAGCAGTGCCAATTTTGGCATGGACCAGCGTTGTCGGGGATACCAAGGTAGCATCGTGACGCGAGGTGATGCGGAGTGTGTTGCCCACAGGTCGCGGTGCAAACAGCGGCTCGGTAGTGACTTCAGATGGCGTTGTCGGTGAGACCAGGGTCATGGTGCAGCATTGTGGCGTTGCCCTCTGCGGTGCCTTCAGGACTCAGAGTCGGCAGCGGCGTCGTAGGCGGTGTCGGGTTGCTTTTGTTTCTGGTGTAGCACAAAACACACAGTCCCCAGTGCTGGGGGCAGAAGAATTTGAAGCCTTTGCTGTTCCTGAGACTTTTGAAACAGAGAGCAAGCTCTACCTCAAGCCCTTGGAGTTACTCAAAGAAAGAAGTTGTAGAAAGTTCAGTCCAGTTCTTTCACTGCCCAAGACAGAAGCAGCCACTGCAGGCCAACACAGCAAAGCACTCAGCAAAGTGGTAGTTCCTCCTCACAGCTTCTCCAGCTCTTCTTCTTGGCAGTCTCCTTGGTCCAAGAGAGTTCTAAAGTTCTGGGGCCTGGGCCCCAATATTTATGCCACCAAATCCTTTGTTCTCTGAAGGCAGATAGTGTCTGTACCCAGCCAAAACCAGTTCTGTCCTCACTGGTGAAGCTTCCTGGCAGGGGGTGGAGACGGCATTGTACAAGGCAGATCAGGCCCATTCAGGTGCAAGGAAATCTCCTCCCACTACTCTAAATGCACCCAGGTCTATTCAGCCCAGCCCTTCTGGAGCCGCTGCCTCTCTCCAGCCCCTGTCATCCAAAAACCAGACAGTCAATCCACACCCCCAGCAGATGCCTACTGGATGGCTGAGCAAGAAAGTACCTCCTTTCTAAAAGTGGTATTGTCAAACACTGAATGTAAAAATCACCTTCACTAAAAGATGCATCTTTAGATTCTGAGTTCAGGCATACTAAACTTTAGTTTTCTACCTAGTTCCTAGGGCCAGTTATGTTTATAAGATAGTATAAACAAACTCCCCATTCTGTCCTATGGGAACAGGCAGCCTTGCAATGGTGAAAAAACCCGAAATACACTGTAATTCACCACCAGGACATGTCACACACAGCAGTACATATCCTAGCTCTAACATACACAGCACCCTGCCCACAGGGATACCTTGGGCCTACCATAGGGGTGACTGACAGGTAGAAAAAGGGAAGGTTAGGGCCTGGCAAGTGGGTGCACTTTCCAGGTTGACATGGCAGTTCCAGACTGCACACAGGCTCTGCAATGGCAGGCCAGAGTTACACTTACAGGCTGTTTGCGTGGGTGGCACAATCCAGTACAGCCACCCACTAACAGCATTTGATTTACAGGCCCTGGCACACTAGGTGCACTTGGACTGACAAGTAAATCACATATGCCAATCATGGAAACACCAATCCATAACACAGTTACAACAGGAGCACTTGCACTTTAACACTGTACAGCAGCGAGAAAGTGCGCAGAGACACTAAGCCAGTCAACTGGGAGGACAGAAAGCAAAAACTCAGGGGAAATACACCAAAAGATTCCAAGTCTAACAGTCCGCTTTCAATTTAATGATGTAACGGTCTGGCACTCAGCATTTCAAAACACCTATAATTTGTCCGCAGTGGCTCCTTCACTAAATAAAATGGATAAATAAAATGATAATAATACCATGTTACTATAAAAAAAATGTTCAGTACTTGTTCTGTAGGTGTGGGGTGGGGCAGGGCGGGCTGGTCTGCCCAAAATGCACGGGGAGGAGTGCTTGGTACTTTCTAAGTGCGCAAGACAGTTTGGCTGTCTGGCTGTTTTGGGCCAGCCAAACAGACATGTGCACTTAGCATGTTCTCCACCTGGCTGTATTGCACAGCCCGCTGGAGAACATACACAGGCTCCCATTACCTGTCTGAGTGCCAAACCAGACCAATCATGACACTGCTCTCATGCTGATGACAGCGGTGTTGTGATAGGCTTAGGAAAGTTTGGGAGCCTGTGTGCTACTTTATTGACCGAAGAGGACGGAGGAGAGGTGGCAGCCGGCAAGCAAGTGACATTTTCTTCCTTTGGCATCAGGTTCCAGCCAGACATTGAAGAGTCTTCATGGGACCATCCGAATCTCAGCCCCTCTTCGCCAGATTTGAGGTGCAGATGACAGAAAAGAGTCATAGGACCTAATAAATTCTAAATAAATTTGGAAGAGCGTGCCATTCAATGAATCAGTATTTATAATTTCTTTCAACTCAGGTGTGTCAGATTTAGACCAAGATTAACATTTTTCATGCAACACAGCACAGCAAGACAATTTGCTGTGCTGCATGAAAGGGAGAGGACAGGAATACACCATATCTCGCAAGATATGGCAAATTCCTGTCCTCTGCCTGAACCGTCACACAATCTGCAGACTAGCTCCAGCATAGGCACTCTTGTGTAATGGTACCTGCATTGTTGCTCAATTATGAATTTACCTTGGAAAAATGAAAGACAACAGGCGTTTGGCAAACCAGCAACAGTTGGTTTAATTAAATGCAGCAGCCGGGAGAACAAGCAACAGATTTAGGGTCTGAAGACTGTCTCAAAGTACATTGGTTTTTCCATCATTTTACATATTTCACTAAGTGTCATAAAGCAATTTGTACATTCTTTTGAAACAGGAATATAGACATAGTCACAGGGCCATAAATCTGGTCATTTGAGAAGAAGCAATGGTGGGTCTTGACCTTGCATGGACACAATGTGGGGCAAGTGGGTACGTGTCCAGATGTCCGACATGGGGATCACGTGATCACTGTGTGTGGTGTGCATGCAGGGTTCTGATTGGCTGAGTGTTCCTAACTTAGTGTGGCACCTGACTTTAAGGTGTTTTGTGAATGTGCACCCCTCTGGCCAAACGTCGCTGCCTATCTGTGGGATTAACCTGGGTTTCTCTATTCACACATTTGTCTAAGGGCTATGTGTCACCCCACCTGTGATCTGTCAATCAGTTGCTCCAGGCTTAGGTTGCAGGGCCTGCCTCTCCATGTATTTTTGACTCAGGTTTGATGGGGAGGTCATGTCGGGTGGATTCAACAACAACAATGCCAATTCATTGTTATGCGTACATATATCATGATATACATCGAGTATTTTTCAATGTTAACATTCCACCCTCTTATTGAATTTTCAACTACATCAATTGCCCCACACTTCATGACAGTCACATTATTTGAGGTTCTAAGTGTTTTTGTTGTGTTTGTGACTATCTCCCTAGTTACTTGCATTCTACCTAATTTGAGAACTATGTTTCTACAGCAGAAAACCCCCACTTGCAGGAAACCACACAAAAACAGCACAAAAATTATAATAGGAAACAATGATGTGCACAGTCTGGTCACCCACTGGGGGGAAAAGCAAACACAAGGAGATGATGGACGGAGCACTGAAACTTTTCAGACACACACCCCAGCCCCAGATTTGGGTTTAATCCATCATCATTCTCTATCTCACTTCGCCACCTAAGTTCAGACCCAGCCATATGCAAATCAGTCTTGACCCTGTGCCTCATGGGAACAGTCCTGCCTGAACTGCCAAGCCAGGTCTTCCCTGAACCGGAAACAAGCATCCTGGGACCGGTTTCTGGGTAACACCCTTCATCAGCCAGGCTAGCTTGAATCCAGTGGCAAAGTGAGCAAGGGACCCACGTCTGGGCATACCCTGCCAACTTAGGGCGAAAAAAGCAAACACAAGGAGATGATGGACGGAGCACTGAAACTTTTCAGACACTCACCCCCAGTGGGGGAGCCAGGAAAACAAATTGATTAACCAGTTCTGCTCAGGGGCACCTCTCTCAATCTGCATGTCAGCTTGTAGACATTTCAATGCTTAGATAGGAAGCGTTAGTGTCCCATTGTCCACGTCATTACCAGGGATAAAAGTACAGCAGGACACACCGATCTTGACACACACCCAACCCTCCATTGCTGACATCAAGTCCGACACATACCGATGTTGCATCACCATGAGAAGGATGGATCTTAGTTCTTCCTTGATAGCACTTAGGCCAAGCTTAGTATTGTTGATCATGTTCAGCAATTCCCACCTGGTTATTTGTAACCAGCGGGTGTTCACATTTGTTTGCAGGATGAAGAAGGATATGAACCCTCCTGCATTTACTTGAGTGTCAGAAAACAGTCTACGTTCTTCCAGAATGTCCTTGTACTGAGCCCACCAAAATAATCAGCAGTTCTTTTTTCTCGAGCCTGATGCAATAGAGTTGATTTCTTCTGTAGCAGATGTTTGAATATCTCAGACAAATCTTCTCCAGGAATGACCAGAGTTGCGGTGTGTATGGTTATGAGGGCGCAGAGGCCCAGCCACCCAGGGATAAGCTGAGCATGGGGAAACCCTCCCCCAAATAGCCAGTAGATATCCATCAGTACAGAGGTGTGCCATTGCATGTCTGGTACATGCAGTATTGCTCCACAATTTTCATTTGTAGCAAGCGGGATCATTCATTTGCCTCCTAAACACAAGGAAGACAGGGTATGCTTCCGTAATATTAGGGGTCACCCCTTCCCTTTTAGCCACATGTACCTATTTATCTTAATGTCCCTGATTTCCTGACATCGGGTATCTATGCTGACATTCAACCCTTACCATCTAGACTCATTTCCACTTGCATCATCATGGTTAATGGCCCTGCACTGGAACTCCATGCCTGGGGTTTATTTGCTATTGAAGAGGACTGCCCCAGACATGTTAAGGGCCACCCTGGGACCACAGACGGAGGTGGGAGTGGATGTGTTTGTTCACTGGTGCAGTGGTTTTGCCACCTCTAAGAACCTCTTGTCTGGGAAGGCTCGAGGCCAAATAGTGTCCTCCCCTGTGGTGCTCCATCTGCGCATCCTGTCTAGCTCAATTTGAATATCGCCAGGCTCGGTGGGATGGTACAGTACGGTGAGGTTGGTCTCATACCGGGTGACATTCAATACTACTCTATGGGGTTCTACTCAACTAGGTTTTATCTTGGCCCTAATCCTACATAGGTACAGGTGGATGAGACACTCTGCTTGTTCGTGTAATGAGTGTGTCTCTCCCCAAAGTGGGCATGTGCCACCAAAGACTACCCTCCAGAGGTCCTCAGGGACCCTGTGCACTTTCAAAGACACTAATTAGGCTGCCAACTATTTATCTAAGTCATCCCCCGCAGTGCAACTGGGCACCATATCCTTTGTTATATGAAATTGTGACTCATGTGCAGGACTTGGCGCCGCAGCATCACAGTCGTAATAGGGCCCTTAGAAAGAGTAAAATGCCTCTGAGGATTTTTTGTGTGCAGAAGGGACCCCTTACTGCTTAAAAACACACATGTCTGCAACACAAGAGTGCCTGCATTGGCACTAGGCAGCCAAAAGTGCACCAGCACTAGAAAAGGGCATGAATGCACTGTATAATGGTAAATATGGTGCATTCCTGCCCTTTCTCTTTCCCACAGTGCAGCTCAGCAAGATGGCTTGCAGCAGCGGGCCAAGCATTTTTGATAAATATAGGTCAAAGGGCCACATGTATTAAGCATTTTTGCTGTCGGAAACGAACAATCAGTCCGTTTCCGACTGCAAAAATGCTTTTACATATGTATGAAACACAAATTGCAATTCGGTAACACTTTAACGAATTGCAAATTATGTTTGTGATTCAGTATTTGGAAGGGGCGTGTTTAGGGCGTCCCTTCCAAATACCGAATCCAAATGCGATGTATGAATGTTTTGGAACCAAATTACAGTTGCAAAACATTCATATTTTACCGCCTCCTTGAAGGAGGTGGTAACCCATCCGCAATGGGTCCCCTTTCCCTTTGAGAATGGAAAACATTTTTTTTAAGGGCAGGTAGTGGTCCCACAGACCACTGCCTACTCTTAAAAATTGAATCTGCAAAGTTTCATTTTTTTCTTTTAAAAGCATCCTGTTTTCCTTGAAGGAAAATGGGCTGCATTTAAAAACAAAAAAGACTGCTTTATTTAAAAGCAATCACAGACATGGTGGTCTGCTGACCTCAGCAGGCCACCATCCCTGTGATGGCGTAGATTCCTAATGGCTCTCAAATTGTTACCTACCTCATTAATATGCATGAGATGAGTCCATTTGTGACCCATTAAGAATCGCGAATGAAACTGAAAACACTTTCATAAATTAAGATTAGCGATTACCTAATTACGGTTTGGAGAAAATCGCAATTTGGTAATCACTATTTGGAATAATGATACATGTGGCCCTTAGTGTTTTAAAGTGGATATAGTTGGTAGTTGGCTTATCATGTGTTCGGGGACCTTAGAGAGTATTTCTTTTAGGAGTTATGTTGTGGCCTCCTGGGAGCTAGTGCTTTGCTCTTGTATATCCTGTAATATTTCCCTTACTTCTATATCTGTTACATTTGGGTATTGGCTGCTCTCCCTTACATTAATTACAACATCAGAATGCATCATGTATCAGAATAATACGTAGTGCATTTCCAGTTCACATTTTCCATTGATGTACTTTCATGGTTGTAAGTGTAGCCCATGTGACTTAGCAATTGCTTTCCTTTCTGGGATGTTATTTATGTTTCACTTTCTGTCATTATGCCTGAAAAAATGTGTAATTGTATAAGGAATTTAAATGTAAAAATGTTTATATGTTTGTTATTTACATTTACATTTATGCAACTACTTATATTATGTATAATGACATGTATGTTCTTCTTAGCTGTTTCACACTTTTTTAAAGTTTTTCTATTAGTGGTGTTGTAATGTGGAGCAGGTGCTTTCTTTTCTGTTGGAAGAAAAATAAAGCACCAGTTTCATTCTTGGGGGCATATTATCAACATAATGCGATAAATATAGCAGAGCGCGCTTAGCGTGTTTTATTCTATCGCCGGCTATCGCTGGATTTCCTCGCCCAGTTAGCGCGTTATTATCAACACTCAAAGGCTATTGGAAATCCAGTGATAGCAGCAAAAAGTGGGAATAGCGGTGGAAATACTAGATATATCTTGGGCGATAATGGAAACCCTGCTAGTACGCCCCTGTGGTCTCAGCCATGCAATCCACCTCCCATTGAAGAGATGGGTAAATCTCGATACTCGCAGTTAGCGTGACTTTTCTCATCGCTACGCGGGTCCAGGGCCACGTTGGTAATACAGCAAAGTTGTGTTTGCAACATTTTTTATGAAGTGATTGCAAGGTACGCCTACTGTGCATCTGATTAGCGATATATATCGCTGGCATGAGATGCTTTAAATAAGCGGCTGATGTCGCAGGATTACATGCGCTAGCGAGGCCTTGATGTTAGTGCGATAAAAAATCGCCGCTTTACTGCCGAAATGTGCCGCTACAGTGGCGTAAACTCGCTAGATAATATGCAGCTAAATGTTTACTTTTTGGTCATTTGAAGAGGTTAAAGTTGTTAAGTTTTATTTCATTTGGTTAGGGGATGAGTTTCTGTTTTATAATAATTTACATATACTTACATTTTATGTATTTTGTCTGGTTTTTGATCTGTGTTGTTTTTTGGAAGGTTGACAGTTTATCAAAGATTTAGTAATTTCTTTTAGTAAGTGCATGTAAAGGGATGGAAGTTGAAGAGTATTTTGCCATTTATTTATTATGTTACAATTTTAATTTTAATTAAATGTAAAATTAGTTTAAATATATATTATACCTTCTTTGCAAGATAGTTGTCAAGATATATATATTCTTTTAGTTTATAGTTTCATTTTATTGGTTAGCTTAGATTTGGTTTGATTTTTTTCTCAGTTATGTTCTTCTATGGTACATGCCAATTTATGTTTTATTTATAATGTTGTGCGTGAGCAAGGCCGTCGGAATGAAACGGGTTGTATGAGCTGGTGCTTTAGGCCTAAATAAACAACACATTTACTTGCAGTCCTGAGTGTGCATGTTTTTGTATTTACACAGAACGTTTGGGACTTATGTGTTTGGTCATGTTCGCTCCTGAAACCACATGACACCCACTCTGGATGGAGGGGCTTTGAGCAGGCCTTTCTCTGGATATATATGAATGTGTGTGTCTGTATTGTGTATATATATATATACATGTTCACTAATATTTATATTTTTGGATAGATGTTTGTAATTTATGTAAATTCGTTTTTTGCTCATATTGCTATATTTTTAGTTATCTTTTTTTGGGGGTGATTTGTGATAATTTTGGTGATGGATTATAAAATATTTTATTAAAACTTTTATACATTGTTTAATGTATATCATAATTATTTGTTTAAAGGTAAAAAGTTGTTATGTTTATATTTTTCAATGATAATGTAAATATGTTGGTGATATTATTGTAGTCATTATTGTGTGAGGCTATATTCTGGACAAATCATATGTTTATCCAAAGATAAAAAGGTTTTAGCATTCAATATTTTTTTCAAAATAAGAAAAAAATCATATTTTTAGCAACAGTATTTGTGTTCCTCATATTCGTGGTTTTATTAGTTAAGTGTAGGAAGGCAATATTTTTTTTAACAATATTTCTTTTCAGATATTTTTGCATTTCAGTATGTGCATCCATATTATGTCAGTCATACTTGGCACTGGGGAAAAAATTGTATGATCCTACATGCCACAAGACTTCAAGACAACTGAGTTCACAGTACATGTCTTGATTTGATCAAATATGTCACTACACATTGTCCATACAAATGTGACATTCTTTTTTATCCACAATATTACGTTGTTTGCTCAATCAGAAAAGATATTCACAAACTTGGCATAGTATTCTGCCATCCCAAAAGATCAGCACAACTGCTCGTTTTTCTTCGGAAATGACGCCTCTTTAATTGAGCCTTGGTTTCACCTATTCCCCTGCGAATGAATGTCCCAAATGCTCAACCTATTTCACAGCAATTCAACACTTGTTTCTATCATTAGAACTGCCTCACTCAATTCTCCCAAGATCTTCCTCAACACTATCCCTTGCTTCACTCAATCCTTTTCCATTATTAGTGTATAATACTGAAATTATTTTTCCTGTACTACCCTTGACAACAACCTTGACATTACCCTTTGGAAAACCGCTGAGGTGGGAAACGGAGACTAAAGGGCGTTCTTACAAATTTGTACATTCCCTTAGAAATAATAAAGGAAGTGACATTGTGAGAAAGTTAATTATTAGTTGGGGTGGATTTAATAAACTTTCTGACTTGTTATGACCAGTCAAATATTTAGTTATTTAAACCTGAGCTAAACCTCTGGTAGCTAAGGCACAGAATAGACAGGCTTAATTAAAGGAAAATGTGTAAGGCATATTTTGGAAATATAAAAACAGTTACAAAGCTAAAAACACAACATGATAAAAATCCCACAGCAATTCATAATAAATAGACAGCGGTGGCTCCTCCGTTAAGGTGGAGGAGCGTCGACCCCCACTGCAGCAAGCGCAGCAGATACACACCGAATAATAAAATGGTCAGTACCATTATTCAGTGCAAACGTGATGGTGGGGGTGTGGCAGACTAATTCCTGCATATTGCAGGATGACTGCTCACGCGCATGACAAATTGGCCAGCTACCTACAGCCGGCCAATCTGTCATGTGCACTTTAAAGCCTGAAATCCCAGTGCTGTAAAAAAATGAATGGACAGCCGCGGTCGGTAGTAGGAGTAACTGCAGGGCGGTGATGTGGGGAGGTGGAGGGGCAGGGTGGGGGTAGTAAACTATGGATTACGGAGGTTTACAGGTAAATTAACATATACATTAATAAAAACGAATTTCGTTGCGTGCACTGCATCTCATTTGGGGATGCAGTGCACGCAACGAAATTTGTTTTATTAATTTATATGTTAACTTACCTGTAAACCTCCGTAATCCATAGTTTACTACCCCCCACCCTGCCCCTCCCCCTCCCCACATCACCGCCCTGCAGTTACTCCTACTACCGACCGCGGCTGCTAATGTATACCAGGCGCAAGCCCTCAGTCTCAACATGAGCACTGAGTTAGCCTGCTCCAATCAATCCTAGAACTGCTTTCAGAAGCTCCAGGACTGGTTTGATTGGTATGCAGGAGGTAAACCACCTTCTTTCCTGCTCATCGTTGGCAGATGGGAGAGGAGAAATGCACCAATATTGGTGAGTTTTACAAGGCGGTGCACCTCACCGATTTTCAAAGTTGCTAGCTGCCCCTGTAAATAGAGTAAAATTGAATTAACAAAATACCACCAATATAAGACACATTGAATAAGGGGAACAGGAGATATGATTTTTTTTGTAAAGACTTAAGTGGAAAAAGGACCAAGAATTACGCAGGGGTGATGACAGTCAATGGCAGGTGTCTCCATTCTCAGGCTGCAGACAGTGGACCCTGATAATGACCCATGTGGGTCACAGAGGTTCAGAACTGGATCACTGAGGTATTTAAACCTTAAATAAAAGTTGTTCTTAACTCAATATTGGAGCATGAGAATAAAATGATGTTACTGAATGCTTTTAAATTAGAGAAAATTAGTTAAAAAAGTTAACTCTTAATTTTCATCTTCTCCCATTTCAAAGTGTCACAGTTACAAACATCAGGTAGCTTGCTCCCAGTGGCTGATATACACAGTGCCATACTTACAACTGAAAAATACAGTTATTTTCTTTTAAACAGGAGAAATTTAAAGTGAAGAAAAATGTTTCTATGAAACATTGTCCTAATATATTTCTGTACTTTCAATTAAGCCAATTAAGTACTAATGTTTTATTAAGCATTTTTCTTCACTTTAAATTCCTAAAATTTCAACAAATGACTGTATTTTACTGTTATAAATATGGCACCATGTTTACAGGGCACTGGGAGTAATAAGCCTACTGTTTGTAAAGACACTTTGACATGGGAGAAAATGTAAATGATGAGTTCTATGTAACGCATATAAACATACAGTTAACACTTCAGTTGAATTTTCTCTCATTTCAAAGTGTCACATTTACATACAGTGGGCATCTTGCTCCTAAACATACACAAAAATGTGACAGGATAGCCTCACATACCACCAGGTGTCATGCTTCATAATAGAACTTCACACACTCTTCATAAACCCGGTTTGATAAAGAGCGAGCCTACGCCCTGGAATCAGGGAGGCACTTTTAGCTAAATACAGATCCGTGCAGTAAAACTCAATCTAAAAACTAATGTGGTACACCAATCTAACCTTTATTCTTTGCAGAGGGCTACTTGGTGAGGAGTATGGGATCTAGTACCCCAGACCCACTAAACAGTCAACATGTTTCTGCCTAGTGGCTCAATAGAGTTCATGGCATTCATCACGGTTGATATTGGATCCTCTGCTGGCATATATACATTACACCCATACACATATAACCCTTTGTCCTTCTGATGGAGCACCTTTACATACCATGATGTGTCTCCGGACTTTTTGCAATTAGGTCAAAGACAGCTTTTTCACTCTTGACGTTTGTTTTTTAAATTTAGAAATTATTAATCACTTTTCAAATTATGAGTCCTTTTTATCAGCTGATCACTAATAAATTATTTGCGTACGTTTTTAATTTACAGGTGGTAGCAGAGTAACTTATTGTTCAATTACTTCTCTTATATACTGTTCACTGGTTAAGAATGTATGCTGTTCCACTACCACATTCACCTACTTTTTACAATATTCAGTCAATACCTGCTTAGCCCAAGTAAAGTCATTATGCTCTTCTTCAAGTTCCCTTTCATCCTCATCATTTAACCTCTCTCAGGTTTAGATAGTTACTTCATGACCTTCCGACCTGCAACCCCCAAATTATGTTTTAATAAATGTAACCTACGTTAAGGTAAAGAAAATGCCTCCCCTCCCGCCCAACTACTACCCCTACATATGTATCTAATGCATCCCTCCAATCCTCCCATCTCATTGAAAGTTCAAACTAAGGTTTAAAGGAATTCTGCTGAATTCCATTAGTCTGCTATGCGTAATATATATATATCTATCTATATATCTATATATCTATATATCTATATATATATATATATATATATATATATATATATATATATATATATATATATATATATATATATATATATATATATATATATATATATATATATTCACACAGCTTTCTCCATATCCGGAGCCCCCGACCCTTCAGGGCGACCTCAATACAATGGGCCTGGAGCAGCCCATCAAGCACCATGGGTAACACACAAACTTGAGGTCCATTACTGGCGAAGAGGCTTTTATTTCGGCATCTCGCAGCACAGCGTACTTCCATTACCTAACGTTTCAACCATACATTGGCCTTGTTCACAGGTGGAAGTTTGACGATCTAATTGCCCAGTGCGCTCGTGCATGCTTAAAAGTTCTTGGGTCACGTGACTTAGTGAAAAAATACAAATCCCATAGTGCACTGCACCACATTAGAAAGTACCTTATGAAAGTCCTCATTAATGCTCAGAAAGTTCAGCGATATTATTCGCTTTTTAAAAGCAGTGCACTGATGTTGGTGTGGAGTCTTGTACATACCCAGTCAGGTGAGTTGGTTTCTCTGCACAATGCTGCGTTAATCAAACCAAGCCGAAAAAAGACACCAACACACCAGCACGATCAGAACGGGGTTTAGTCCATCCCGAATCCCTTCCACACGCGCTCATTCTTTCGCCCCATTGGCATTCCTGTGTAGGCTGGGCGCGTGAGTGGGTCATGCTCCTCTTTAAATATTCACACAGCTTTCTCCATATCCGGAGCCCCCGACCCTTCAGGGCGACCTCAATACAATGGGCCTGGAGCAGCCCATCAAGCACCATGGGTAACACACAAACTTGAGGTCCATTACTGGCGAAGAGGCTTTTATTTCGGCATCTCGCAGCACAGCGTACTTCCATTACCTAACGTTTCAACCATACATTGGCCTTGTTCACAGGTGGAAGTTTGACGATCTAATTGCCCAGTGCGCTCGTCCATGCTTAAAAGTTCTTGGGTCACGTGACTTAGTCAAAAAATACAAATCCCATAGTGCACTGCACCGCATTAGAAAGTACCTTATGAAAGTCCTCATTAATGCTCAGAAAGTTCAGCGATATTATTCGCTTTTTAAAAGCAGTGCACTGATGTTGGTGTGGAGTCTTGTACATACCCAGTCAGGTGAGTTGGTTTCTCTGCACAATGCTGCGTTAATCAAACCAAGCCGAAAAAAGACACCAACACACCAGCACGATCAGAACGGGGTTTAGTCCATCCCGAATCCCTTCCACACGCGCTCATTCTTTCGCCCCATTGGCATTCCTGTGTAGGCTGGGCGCGTGAGTGGGTCATGCTCCTCTTTAAATATTCACACAGCTTTCTCCATATCCGGAGCCCCCGACCCTTCAGGGCGACCTCAATACAATGGGCCTGGAGCAGCCCATCAAGCACCATGGGTAACACACAAACTTGAGGTCCATTACTGGCGAAGAGGCTTTTATTTCGGCATCTCGCAGCACAGCGTACTTCCATTACCTAACGTTTCAACCATACATTGGCCTTGTTCACAGGTGGAAGTTTGACGATCTAATTGCCCAGTGCGCTCGTGCATGCTTAAAAGTTCTTGGGTCACGTGACTTAGTGAAAAAATACAAATCCCATAGTGCACTGCACCGCATTAGAAAGTACCTTATGAAAGTCCTCATTAATGCTCAGAAAGTACAGCGATATTATTCGCTTTTTAAAAGCAGTGCACTGATGTTGGTGTGGAGTCTTGTACATACCCAGTCAGGTGAGTTGGTTTCTCTGCACAATGCTGCGTTAATCAAACCAAGCCGAAAAAAGACACCAACACACCAGCACGATCAGAACGGGGTTTAGTCCATCCCGAATCCCTTCCACACGCGCTCATTCTTTCGCCCCATTGGCATTCCTGTGTAGGCTGGGCGCGTGAGTGGGTCATGCTCCTCTTTAAATATTCACACAGCTTTCTCCATATCCGGAGACCCCGACCCTTCAGGGCGACCTCAATACAATACATATATATATATATAATTCACTTAAAAAAACATAGGTTTCACACATGTTATAGTTAGCTGGACATTTCCCTCGTAAAAAACCAATGAAATTCCCCTGTTATAGTTAGTGCAGGCAACTATAACTCACGCGACCGCAATCCTCTGCTGATGACGTCAGATATTACATCACTGTATTTAGACACCTATTTACCCATGTCTTCTTCCATTAATCTTAGGCTATACATATATTACAAATATTTATTTTTCAGAAAGACACATATATAATCAGTGATGTAATATCTGACGTCATCAGCAGAGGATTGCGGTCACGTGAGTTATAGTTGCCTGCACTAACTATAACGGGGGAATTTCATTGGTTTTTTACGAGGGGAATGTCCAGCTAACTATAACATGTGTGAAACCTATGGTTTTTTAAGTGAATTTGCAAGTTTTTTTAAATGCTAATTCCTAACTATAACGTGTGTGAAACCTATGGTTTTTTAGGTGAATTTGTACGGTTTTTTAAATGCTAAGTTATGTATTTATTAATATATATTTTTTCATGTTTTTCACCGTGCGCGCACCGTGCGCGCACTGTGGGCGCACGGTGCGTTTCGCGCACCGAGCGCCCACGATGCGTTGCGCGTGCCGTGTGCACACCCCACGCTTTTTTGAAAAAAAAAATGTTTTTTTCACCCTTGGGGGTCCTTCAGTGACCCCCTGACAAAGGCTAGGGGGTCAGGAACTGTCCACCCTGCCCTCTTTTCACGTTCTCCACCTTTGTTTTTCACTGCCTCAGACTGCGAGAGACAAAATGGCGGCCAACACTTCCTGATTTCGACCGATTCGAATGTTTACTGACATCTAACAACCAATCAGAATTGCGCACGCGCACGTCGCCGTGCACGCACCGTGCGCGCACGGTGCGAGGCTATAGATATGTATGTACTTTTAACTGCAATTTTCTCAGGAACTAATGAACAGATTGACTCCAGATATGCAAAAGGCACATCCCTGACCTGAGGACTACCTCTTTGCCAAATTTAAAGAAATTCTGTTCATCCGTTTGGGCTGTACCTTGGACTAAAGGTCCCTATGGAAAATTGCATGGGAAAAACGCGTTTTGGGACCCCCCTTTTTTCTCAGCCCCCGCTTGACGAATCCCCCCGAGACTTTAAGAGTAGGAGCGGAGCGGACCGCCCCACCTATTTTGAAAATTTCGCGAGGATTCGTCAATCGGCGCCAAAGTTATTCCAAATAGAATGTTGCGGATTTCCTATGGAAACACGGTCCTAACTATAACTATTTACTGGCGACCGCCAGTAGATAATATATATATATATATATATATATATATATATATATATATATATATAGTTTCTTTTAGTGTTCAATAAAAGGAGAGAAAAGAAAATCAGTTACATGATTAAGATGGTCACCATTGTCCCACGTAGGACTGAAGTGTTCACTTTTTTAGCTTTCTTTTCTTTTTCTTTGCTGACGCCTCCTCGATTGTCAGTTCCACAAGAATGCGTAGAGAGCCCTTTCTCTGCTTCTAAGTCATCACCTTTGAAAAAACAAAAGGGGAACATAAAACTATTCCCCCCATCTTTCTGAACAAGTATCCCATTAAGTACAGTTCCTATATACTACAAGCGTTGAACACCATTTCCGGTGCAAATTATTTCCTGATGTGGTTATTGTTTAGGCCCTGTCTGGCCATTAAACCCACAGCAATGCCTTCCATTCCCCTCCTATAGTAGTGCAAGATGACGACACCTTTTTGTTATGTCTATTCAGGCCCTTGCTTTTCATTGTTCTACACTGCGCTCTAAGCCTCTCCTTAGTGTAACGTGGAAGGACGTGCCACGCACTCACCATTCCCTTTTTCACTGAGGAAACTGAGGGAACTGGTGGCTACTCGTCCCCAGTAATAAGTTCAGTCACTCCTTGATAAAACTAAAAGTATGACTTTATTGAGATGAACATTCACAGTAATCGACTCCCACAGATCCCCATTTTTAGGTCTCGCTGGCGTTGCAGCGCGAAGCGCTGCCGCCAACGAGAACTATTGTTGCCCTGATGCCTCTCAAGGGAGACAGATCGGGGCACGTGCAGCGATCGGGGTATGTGGACGCGCTTCTGCGTCGCGCTTGCGTAGACGCACACGCAGACACACGCGCGCGCACACACCCCGCAGCTGCCTGTCTTACAGTAAATAAAGAACCTCTCCTCACCTCCCCAGGTCAGCTCGAACTGAGCCCTTTAACGGAACCCCCTCACCGATTAGGACAAATATACCTATTATAGTAGGACAGCCAGAGACTAGCCAACCTTTAACCGGACACACCCAAACCCCCCCGCCAGGGGCCTGGATAACAAACAGGCCGCCGATGTGAAGTAAGACTTTTCTCAGGAGTAAACACAAATTAACCCTGCTTTCGGTGAGAGCCGCCACCGCTCACCTTTTCTTTACACTAACTTCACCATGATGGCATTGGGTAGCCGCGGGTTCCTGGGTGTCGTGGGGTCAGTATGCTGGTGGAGCTGCACGTGCGGCCTGTGCTCTGCAGCGTCTGTTGTGCGAGAGCGCGCGGAGCTAAAGAGAGAAGGGACGGGACTGCGGACGAGAACCTCCCTCACCCTCCAAAAGGCTAACAAGCATTTGCAATGCAATAGGTCTCGCATTTACGCGAGTTGGAACTATTGGCATTGTAAATGACTGCATTTTATTTAGGTTTCAAAAACCAAAACATAAATAAAAGGCATTGTCATTTACGTCAATAGCTCAAATTCACGTAAATGCGAGACCTGTTGCATTGCAAATGCTTGTTATATTACCATTCCAACCCCCTGCTTCTGTTCCTGCAATAAAGAAATGCAGTGCAACATTTTTGTACATAAATAGGTATAACAATAGGCCTAAACAATGCCCACAACGTTTTGGGGGCCAATATCAACATCTACATCTGTAGGCTTCCAAAATCAATATCTTTGAAATGTTTTGTTCAGAAATATACAGGTATATACTATACTATTTATATTATATGTTGAAGACAGATATTTAGCAGTTATTCCAATGTTCAGCTATCAGTACAACAGCTAAATAAACACTTGCTTGTGGCCATTATGTAATTTTTACTCAGTAGTAGTTTCTAAGGTTTCGAAATTCGAGGCATGCATGTGAATTATGTGTTCAGATTTAAACATGCAATTATAAAGGTGTACGGTTTTGTTCAAATTTGAATCAAAAGTCCATTGACAGTAAATGAAGTTGCAATTAAAGGTTAATATTCATAATGGTAGCCTCTGATCTTGAAATGAAACTTCATTGACAGTAACAATTATGTGAAGGTGACTTGTTTCATTACAGTTTTTTAATAACTTCTCTATATGATGGCTCAGTTTGTATATTAAAAATGTCAATTGAATACATAAATTAGTCAGATCAATGTAATACAACATGTAGGAGTAAAGACAGGAGGTATGTGGAACCTCACTATGCAAGGGAGAATATGCCTATTTTCTCCGCATTCTTTTTACCCGCAGGGGATTACAACGCGGTCGTTACAACGACTGAGTTGTAACAACGCATACCATTACCCCGCAAGTCGTAACAACGACTTGCTCGAGGGGGGTGCTGGATGTTGGAAAATTATAATTTACTATTCCAACTCCAGTATGTGCAACAGTAGGGAAGGTGTTGGATTTTGAATCCAACACCTTCTACCCCCTCCACAAGTCGTTGTTCCGACGTGCGGAGTAATGGTATGCGTTCTTACAACGCGGTCCTTCTAACGACCTCGTTGTAATTCCCTGCAGGGAAAAGGATTTGTGGTAAACGATGTTTACCTGCAAGGGGTGATGCTCTGACTGTTGTTTCTTCTTCCACAATGACAATCTGAATTCATTGGTCATTTATAAAATGCACATTTTGGCCAAACTATGGCATCAGCTCATGCTAAATGTCAAATGAAACTCTGCAGGTTGCATAATACTAAATCCATTTGAAAACAATAAAAAAAAAAAGGATTGACAGATGGACTCAGAGGTCATACGTGACAGAGAACGTAGCTACATGTATTTTTAAAAAAACCTATGTAAGATTGGGAATACAAGAATGCATGCCTGCAAGGAAATGTGATATGTGTGTTAATGTGTCATAGATTTGATTGTTAAAATTTAAGGTACAGCAAGTTCTCACCTTGAAAAACCAAATTGGGGCCGTGATCTCACCATGCTGCTTTCAACTAAGGAAAATAAGAAAAATCAGCAGGTACCTTACTCAAGAAGCTAAAACACAGGCAGTCCTCGCCATGGTGATATCCCACATCGACTATGCAAACTCTCTCTACCTTGGCATTCCGGCCTACCTCATCCACCGCCTCCAAATGGTTCAGAACCAAGCGGCCAAACTGATCTTCCAAGAAAACAGACGCCAACATATCACCCCACTTCTGAAGAGACTACATTGGCTCCCAATACCTCAGAGATGCGCCTTCAAGGTAGGATGCATCATCTTCAAATCTCTGAATGGCAAAAGCCCAAAATTCATCAACAGTCTGATCAACAGATATACCCCGACTCGCAACCTATGATCTGCCCACATGCACCTCCTGAGCACCCCACCCTTCAGGCTAAAACCCGCCGGGGGGGTCAAGATTTGCCACCCTCGGACCGAAACTCTGGAACTCTCTGCCACTTGAAATCAGATCCTGCACCAACCTCATGAGCTTCCGCAAATTACAAAAAACTTGGCTATTTAAACAGGCATACTAGCAACATCTAGTTAACACCCTCAGAGCAGCGGCAAGAAACCAACCTGGTGTACGTGCGCTAAACAAATAAAGTTTAACATAACATAACATAACATAGGGGTGCTTACAAATATTTTAAGATATGTTAATGAATATCATCACTGCATGAACTCTATCCCTGCAGATGAAGAAACATTTAAGGGGCCAGAAGAGCATTATTGAAAAGGGGTTTCTGTCATTTGATATCTGCAGCAAGTGTAGGATTTTTTCTAAATACAGGCATTATAGACATTGGGAATGAGCAAGATATCGGTGGGATTGCCACGGACAGGCCACAATACAATGCAGGCAGCCAGACAGCAGAGGTCAGGGGGAAAGACCGCCACCTCTGGCAGGATCCAAGATCCCATCGGGGAGGCAGTCAGAATCCTATCTCTTCCATGGAGGTGATGCCTGCGAAGGCACCACTGTAAGGAATAGGTTTCTCTTTCCAACTGTCTTTTCATGGTGCTTCAACTGCCATAAAAAGGTAGCCGGAAAGGGACTTAGAGGGCCCGGAACAGGGCCCTGTCCCCTGTAGACCACTACAAAGTGGCCCTGGGGGCACATGTAGTGCCTCCCCACACATCCATGCACCATGGGCCAGGCACCACATGGTGCCTGGCCCACAGGTCATAGATGTGTGTGCACAAATCACTTTTTTCCACTGCGGCTTCTGCTGTGGCCCCTTTCCTGGGCCACAGCACAAGCCCTATGGAAAAAAGCACCTTCTGACTGTCATGACGGTGGTCATTTTGTAACTGGGCAGTGTGTGACCGCCTACTGATTTCCAGGTGGTCTCCTGCCCGCTGCGATGGCGATCAGCGGTCCGACTGACTGCCATCATAATAAGGGCCTTTGATTTTGAATTGAAAAAATATAAACAGACTGTGTTAAACCTTATTAGATCAAGAGGCAATGACTGTGTCGATCACTGATGAGGAAAGTGTCAGTTGCACTGTCTCCATGCTGCAGAGTGGTATGAGGATGGAATGGTAATTTTTCTTGTAGTGGATTGGAGATTGGATTTTTGATAATCTTTACTATGAACAATAGAAGTGTGTCGGTGCAGAAGTTGGCATAAATATCTGGGTGAAAGGTTGGTTTCTTTAGGGCATCTGGGAAGAATCTTTGCATGAGTTGTTGTTTACAATGTGGAAGAGGTATGTGAGGGGATCTCTTTGGAGAGTCTTTAAAACAAATGGAGGTAGGGTTTTATCTTCATAGGAGGTGACTTAGAGAGATTTCAGAATGTTGCAGTGATTTTAATATACGATGATTTCCTAAATATTGCTTTGCTTCTCTTAGCTGCTGTGCGAAAGTGGAATATTAGTTGGTGTGGATGGTAGTCCACCACAAGTAATAATGTTACAATTCTTTTAGGTCCAGTGAGGTTTCATTAATTTGAACCTGAGCTCACCCCCTGACTACGGCACAGAGAATACAGGCTTCACTTAAGAAGATGTGTTAACCATTTAATGGCGCCAAAACTGTTGAAAAGTTTAAAACACCACACAATTAAAAACCTGTTCTAAGTAGAAAATAATTCAATGAGAAAAATTACATGAAAACAGCAAGATTTTAATCAAATCATGCAAACCAGAAGTATGAAAATAGCACCAAAAAGCATTAATCCCCAAACGCGGTCATATGGTTGTGCTTGATCTATCCATAGGCACGATTTAAGTGGAGCTCGAGTCAGACACAGAAACCATGTTTGACCCAGTTGGAAGGGATGGTGTAGCCTTTGACGTTTAGTGGGAAAGCTTCAATTGGGAGAAATTCAAATTAAGGAAGGTCCATTACTGGAGAGATACTTCTGGTGCCTTTATCCAGTGAAGATTTCTACCATCAGAGCTCACATTTCTCTAGTGGAGCAAGGCTGCAAGCTATAGCCAAATATGGCTCCACAAGGCCAGATAACCTCTCTGTGGAGCAACCACATGGATTTACTGCTGTGGAAAATTCTGAGAGGGAGCAACCTGAATTTTTGGCCCAGCAGCAACTTACCTTCATCGGATTGACTTGATAGGTTCCTTCCGATCCACTGGAGGTCTTTGGAGACCAAAAGTTTCTAATTCATAGTTTTTTTTAAATATTAGGAGGAGTACACTTTGACACAGCAAAGGGTTCCAGTTCCTCAGGAACAACACTTGGAGATTAGGACTCACTCCAGCAAACACAAAATCAGGGAGGTCCAGGTCTGCTCCAGAAGGAAGTGGTCAAAAGCTTGTTGTGTTCCTGTTGCTTAACAGGAGGTCAACTGACTCTTGGAATTCACTTCTTTGTCTTGGATACAGGTGGGTGCAGGTCTACATAGGTCCAGTCCAGACTTTCAGGTCTCCTCACAGGTCTCAACGGAAGGTGCTGTCCTTCTTCTGTCTTCTATGGGTCCAATAGTGTTCTGAAGAGTCCCTCCAGGGGTGCCACATTTATGCCTTGCACTAGCCTGTGGGTGACTCCTTTCTCTTGCCTAACCAATTTGGAAAATGTCCTAGGGGGTACCTCGGCCTACTCGTGAAGCAGATCCTGTGGGCACTACTACAAACAATTCCGCTGTTCCCCTCTCTGCCTAAAAACAAGTGGCAGAACCTTTCTTCCTCTGTGCAGGACTCCTGTGGTCACCATAGTGGTGTGGCCAGAGAAATAAGTAATCCCTCCTCTCTGATCACTCAAAATCAGCTCTGAAGGCATGCCCTCTCTCACTAGGTTGGTGCCTGGCTGACTAGAGTGACAAAGGAGGGGGTAGGCCCAGGTGTTTTCTACATCTGCCTGTAACAAGGTAGGCCTCTTTGAAGTTATTAAAGTTCCTGGGCATAGCTCACATGGTCATCCTACAAAAGGGACATACCACCTCACCACAGGCCTTTCTCTCAGCACTGGGAGCAAGTTCCCACCTCATCAAGGGTGCTATTCAGCTCCTGGGTGATAGTTAGAAGTTCATGCAAATGGGTTTGTAGAGGCTTTAGGCATGGAAAGGATATTTTTCTAAAAGTACCCTTTTCAAAATATTTATTTAAAAAATTAATTTACTAGGAAATTAGACTTGTAATACATATTTTAAAAAGTCCCAAAATTAACTTTGTAGTTATTTTCTAGGCAGAGATAAATTGAATATGGTATCCCAATGCTTTCTGATGGAACAGTTAACCCTGCTACAGTGAAAAATAGCTTTTGGGACTTTGTCACTGTAAGGACATGTATAACATTAAACCTTTACAGGTTCTCCTTTTAAATACCATGGACACCTCCTTATGGCCATTATGGCCTACTTAGGGGTGACTTATTAATATTGAAAAGGAGGGTTTAAACATATTAATAGGGGTTATTATGACAGTTCGAATTTGGAGTTTAAACCTGCACTGCCAGGTTTCTTGTGGCAGTCCTGCAGTCATGTTTGGCATTGTCAATGTATTGGTGGCACAATATATGCTGCGGTCCACTAATGACATTTAACTTACAGGCCATTGGTCCACTTTGCAGCATATATGCCAATTAGTAGTACAGACAATTTTGACATGTTTGAGGAATTAGTTTTGGAGGGCATCCATTTTGAGGTCTCTGATGGAGTAGGATGTGGGTTTTTATTTTATTTGGTTGACTTTGATTTAATGGTATTATCAAGAATAAGAAGCATGTGGCAAAGTGATCTGTTCAGTTCAGTGTTCCTAGGACCTTGCAGTGGATACATAGCGGCAGAAACTGACATGATGAGGCTGGGCAAGTCACCTTTAGCATGTGGAAAAATAATGTGATATTTTTGGGTTGGTGAAAGGGTACAAGGTTTGCTTCCCAGTCTTTCTGTTAGTCTTGTCAGATAGATTGAAGTCTCTGGGGAAAGTAGGGTGGGTATGTTGATGGGAGAAAGATGTGGTGAGATCTGAAATGTATTCTATAATGTTCTTTTTTAGTCCATGGTATATGGAGATCAGAGAGAATAGGATTATTCAATATGCTGAGAAGGAAAATTGTCAGATGAAGAACTCAAATACTTTTAGTGCTGCAAGTCAACCTCTTGATTTGAGAATAGTGGTGAGTGTTACTCATGTCTCTGGGAAGATTGTATCTAGGTTGCGTTAAATGATCATGAAGTCGTTTTCGGTACATGTCTGTAGAATGTGCGTTGGTGAGTATGAGTTGAAGTGTGTGCATTGTGTGTCTTTTAAGTGTTCTATTGATTGGTATCCAACGTTCTTGGTGTTAGGAGTGCAGGAACTGTTTATGTTTGTGTGGTCTGAGTGTGAGCTTTCTATGTGGAGGGCTTGGATGCCTGGTACACTTATCTGGGGGCAGGGTATCTGGCCCTGGCCCATGCCAGCCAGAGCTGGTTGTCTGAGTCAACCCGTTGCTCTGGACATCCAAACTGCTGGATGCCCCCATAGAATACTGGAAAAACTGCCTGGCAAGTGTTGTTTGACTGGAGCTTTGCTGTGGACCAGATGTTTCTGTCTAGAGGCAACCGTGTGGAATTTTAGTTGAAGTGGATGGCAGTCCACCACAAGTAATAATATTACTATTCGTCTTAGGTCCAGTGAAGGTTTCATTAATTTAAACCTGAGCTCACCACCTGGTAACTTTGACTCAGAGAATACAGGCTTAATTTAAGAAGTACTAGCTTCACATGTATGGACTATGTGATTTTACACTCTGCTGTGGTGGAAAGGGAGCCCGTCTACTGGTGGTTGGCTGAAGCTGTGGAACAGAAGTCCTTTCAGAAAGCTGCCCTGTGGAACTAATGGGGACTACGAAGTGTTTACACATGTTTTAGCATAGAGATTTTCACTTGATTATTAAGACTTCCATGCTCATTTTAAGCTATTTTGCAAAACCATGGCTAAAATCTATGCAGTTTCCTGGGGAAAATGGATTCAAAGTTAAATAACGTGCTAATAGTCCATCCATTTTCAAAAACAACCACCACATCAAAGGGAATTAAGTATAGAAATTGAGACAAAAATGTGCTAATAGAAAAACTGATTCATTTGGACTCCCACAATGCAAACGGAAACGAATTCAAAAACAGGAAGGTGCACATCTATCAAGCTGGCCACTATTATAAACGACATAGCTTAATGTCGAGTTTACGATATAGCTGTTTTCAGTGCAATTGAATTCACCAGGGAAATAGGCACAGCTAAGACTCACACCTACAGGAAACACATGCGCTGAGATTATAAGGCACGAAGTAAAACCTCCCTCTTTTAATAAAAACCCAGCCAGTGTAATCGCACAGAAACTTGCTTTACATCAGCTGAGTACTTAAAATAATGACATGTCAAGAAGCGAAAACTCGGTGCAGGATGTGCGCATTCCTTTCGTTCTGTATGCAAACATTTGTATGTGGTAATGATATCTGGGTTCAGCCGGGACAATTTGGAAACTGGTGTGTTTTAGAACAAAAACCTGCATTACACCTCAGGCCAAAAGGAGACTCCCACCTCTTCCAGATGCAAATTTCCAAACATGAATTTGATTATGTGAATTATTGGTGGAATTTCTCCTAACACTCAGCATCAAGTTGCGTAATGTATTTGCATACATTTTGAATAAAGATTGCTGAATAAGTGTAAAAGAGAGGCAAGGAACATCAAGAAAATCTCATTGCAGATTTTGATCTATAACATTGTAAAGGAAAAGACTTCCAGTAATAATAAAGAAACTAGCAAATATGGTTATTTTTTTGCATATACTCGAAATGCTCCACCCGATGCCTTAAATTAAATGGTAAAACATGTGTTCTCCGAGGAAAAATAGAAAGATCACACAATGTGCCTTTTCCGAATCGACTTTTGCAAAACATCAATAGAGGAAAGCTTTAAATAAACAGGTCAATGGTACCTAAAGAAGGCAGGTGTGGACTTGCGAATCTATAAACCTGTTTCTCCTGTTCCCAAACAGCATTTTCTACTTGCGGCTTTCAGAATAATGGTTAGCTATTTTTCTCTTTATAAAATATGTTAGATTCTTAAAGTGGGGGAAAGGACATATAAAACAGATTTATCTCTTCCCTTCCACCTTGCCGGTGACAGGCATGTAAGATATCTAAATTTCAAAAAGCAATATCGTAGGTGAACTAATAAAAACGAAGGGAGTTGCCTATGATGGAAAATGCATGTGCCACAGGGAATGGTTTTAAAACAGACCTAAACAAATTCAGATACTATGTTTAAAAAACCTTTCAGACATAACTGCTGTAAACTGCTGACATGTTCTCAGAAGTGAAGTGGTAGATAGCCCACTTCTACGACACACATATTCCAGGAAATAACTTGTTTTTATCAAATAATAAGTTGATTTTATATTGTGTGTGGCAGGATGTTCGTTTAATAATATTTTATGTTATGTACAAGACAGAGCTGGTTGTATTGAAGCATAGCTGTGTTTTTTATATTGGAGCATGTGTGTAATAGGCATGAAGCCTAGAAAGCAGACTGCTTGGAATAGTAGTACTAGCACAGGTGTGCTTGATCACCGTGTTTTCTGTTTAGAAATACCGTGTTGCCTGATCCTATTCAAACTAACAGTACAGAGAAGGACATCTTTCCATTACTGTGGTGTGAGAAAGTGGAAAATTAGTTGGGGTAGATTGTAGCCCATCACAAGTAACAATGTCCAGTAGCGGCTGCTCCTGGGCAGCAGAAGTAGGACGGGGGGTTTAAAAAACATAAAGATCACTTAACTGCCGGCCGGCCTGCCGGCCGGCTGGACAGCTGCCGCCTCTCCGTCATCTTCCTTCTGGGAGAACTGGAAGAAGGAAGCACCCAGGCTGCGATATGCTAATCACGACGATGCTGTCACCATGACAGCAGGGTTGTGATTAGTCTGAGTGCTGTGGTTTGGCGCTCAGACAGGGACTGGAAATCTGGGCATGTTCTCCACTAGGCTGTTATACAACCTGGTGGAGACCAAGCAAAGTGCGCATGACTGTTTGGCCCGCCCAAAAACAGCCGGCAAAACAGTCATGCGCACTTAGAGAGTGCCACCATACCCCCCTGCTCTGCCAAGCCCAGCCTCGCCCCGCAAAACTGTCTCAGCACAGAAAAATTAAATTATCATAGCATTGCGTTGTTATTACTTTATTTTTTCCTTTGTTGCAGTACTGAAAAGCAGTTTGGCGATGCTCCTCTGCCTCAGTGGAGGAACCGCCCCTGACAATGTCACCATTCATGTTCAGTAAGTGTTTCAGTAATTTAAACCTGAGCTCAACGCCTGGTAGTTACGGCACAAAGCAAACAGGCTTAATTTAAGAGAATGTGTAAAGCTTTTAGAAGTACTAAAACAGTTAAAAAGTCAAATACACAACGCAATACAAATCCCACTCCAATTTATAACAAGCATTGGCATAGCCAATAGGTCTCGCTTTTGTGACCTTCTAAGTATTTAGTTATGCAGCACAATATCCTTGGTGCAACCACATCAACTGTTGCATGGCTGAACACTTAAATGGTCCCAAAGGCGAGACCTATTGGCTATGCCAATGCTTGGTGTAGTTGTGTGTGTGGTTGTGTGTGGTTGTGGTTGTGTGTGTGAGTGTGTGTGGGTGGGGTTGTGGTTGTGTGTGTGGTTGTGTGTGTGGTTGTGTGTGGTTGTGGTTGTGTGTGTGTGGTTGTGTGTGTGGTTGTGTGTGTGGGGTTGTGTGTGGTTGTGTGTGTGTGTGGTTGTGTGTATGGTTGTGGTTGTGTGTGGTTATGTGTGTGGTTGTGTGTGTGGTTGTGTGTGGTTGTGTGTGGTTGTGGTTGTGTGTGTGGTTGTGTGTGGTTGTGGTTGTATGTGTGTGGTTGTGTGTGTGTGGTTGTGTGTGTGGTTGTGGGTGTGTGGTTGTTTGTGTGGTTGTGTGTGTGTGTGGTTGTGGGTGTGGTTGGGGGTGTGTGGGTGTGGTTGTGTGTGTGGTTGTGTGTGTGTGGCTGGGTGTGGTTGTGGGTGTGGTTGTGTGTGTGTGTGGTTGTTTGTGTGGTTGTATGTGTGGTTGTGTTTGTGGTTGTGTGTGTGTGGTTATGTTTGTGGTTGTGGGTGTGGTTGTGTGGTTGTGCATGTGGTTGTGTGTGTGGTTATGTGTGTGTGTGTGTTTGTGTGTGTGGTTGTGTGTGTGGTTGTGGGTGTGGTTGTGTGTCAGTGGCTGTGTATGTGTGTGTGGTTGTGTGTGTGTGTGGTTGTATGTGTGGTTGTGGTTGTGTGTGTGTGGTTGTGGTTGTGTGTGTGGTTGTGGTTGCGTGTGTGACAGTAATACTGAAAGCATCTCAAAATAAAGGAACACAAACATCGAGTTTGTGGAAAGAGAAAGCACGTTGTAAGTCAAATGGGCGCAGCAAAGCATTAAGACAACAACAAAACAAACAAGATCACTTAGTGAAGACTGAGTGCTGATAATGGATACACACAGCCCATCATCTTAAGAGTTTGATTGCAGCCAATGTGCACTCAAACCTGCCCCTTCCTTGTGAGTTGCACCCCATATTTCATGAGTTGTAACTGCTGCACCCACCATAGTGCTTTGAGATCTAAAGCGCTACATAGGTCTAATCGATTAACCAGTCGCCAACATACTGTGCTTTTAAAGAGAATGTGCCAAAAGTTTCCAGCTTCCTCATCATGTCTTCATGAAAGCACCAACGAAAGGACTCCCTGAATGGTGCAACGAACATGAAGCAGCCGCTGCGATTAGAAATAAACACTGTGAACATTGTCCAGTTTCACAGTAACATTTCCTTAATGTTCTTTAAGTCACAAAACAGTAATACTAAACGCATCTCAAAATAAAGGAACACAAACATCGAGTTTGTGGAAAGAGAAAGCACATTGTATGTCAAACGGGTGCAGCAAAGCATTAACACAACAACATGTTCTTGGATGTTTGATGTTTTTTGAACGAGAACATCAAAGGGGCACGCGGGCGAAAGTGAGAGTGATCGCGGGCGCTTAATGAGCATGACGAGGTTTGCCAGCCTCTGCTCTTAAGCGCGCGCCCGCGCACATGCACTGTAGCTCTAGGCTGGCCATGGTAGCATTTTTTGAGCCCTCACAAAAAGTCTCGCCAGACCAGTGCATGCGCTGGGTCAGGCAAGACCTAAAAATAGAAATTCATTTTATGAACAAAATATTGACAAAATTAAAAAAATTCAACAGGGAACCGGCAGATATGAATTCTTAAACTTTTAAAATAAAAATAGAGCCAAAAAGCATTAAGTACTGATCCTATTCTTCTGGTTACTCTTGAACGAGACCTAGGCGCAATTTAAGGCTGACAGCAATAGAGCACAGGTCAGCTATAGAAACTAGGTTTGAACCATTTGGAAGTTTTACCTTCTGACTTAGGGCCTTATTACGAGTACGGTGGTCCATAGGACTGCCAGACTCACTGTGCCAATCCTACCCCTGCCACACTGCAAGCCCGCCCGCATTATTAAAAATGTAGCAGTTGGACCGCGACAGGGCCGCTTCGTCAGCCAAGGATCCAGGATCCCACGGCGGTCGTGCAGCGGTTTGGAGCCGGAATATGCTGGTGGTGTCGCTGCAGCACTGCCGAGCATATTTTGAGTGCCTGTCCACCTCTCTTTTCATGACGGTGAGACCACCATGGAAAAGGTGGCACAGATGCAGCTAAACTGGCCCTAACAGGGTCCTCATGCCACTCCTGGGGTGCATGCAGGGGGCTCATGGTGTGCCCCCCTGGAATTGCACTCATGTTCCTGCACGTTGTAGCATGCATGCCACACCGTGCAGGAACATGCTGCAAGCGCTGTCCCAGTGGCGGGCTGCGTGGTAGGCTCTCCTGTGAGACTAACAGTACACCGTTTTGAGACTGCTGCAGCACCACCCACCTGCCATGGATTACAATTGGAATCCGGTGAGCAGGTGCACCACAGCTTTGGCAGTCTTTTGGCCGCAGAAGGGCCTCCAAACCCTTAATAAAGCCCTTAGCCTCTGAAATGGAAGTCATAATCCCCAGTGGGGCAAGGCAGCAGGCTCTGGCCGAGAAGGGCTTAATGAGACCGGACAGCTGTCAGATGAGTTCCCAATGAAGCTGTTGACTTTTTGTGGCAAATCTCACAGTGGGAGAAATTCTAAATTCAAACACAAAGAAGATCCCTCATCAGCTGAATACTTTTGGCGCCTTCGCCCGATGAAGGTTTCTACGTTTGGACTTAGTCACTTTTTGGGAGTTCAAATTCCTCCAGTGAGGCCAGGCTGCAAGCTGTAGCCAAACAGGGCTCTACATCCCATAGAAACACATTTGCTGCTGCAGAAAAATGGGAGAAAGCAGAAAAATCTGCCCAGCAGCAATGTACCTTTGTCAGATTGACTTGTCAGGTTTGTTGCGGTCCTCTTGAGTTCTTTAGAGCCTAAAACCCTTAAAGTCCCATTTTTTTAGGATGTTAGGAGAAGTACACCTTGGCAAAGCCAAGAAGCCGAGGCCCTCAGGAATAGCACATGGAGGTCAAGACTCGCTCCAACAGAAGGCATCAGTAGGGTCCAGGGCAGGTCCAGTTGGAACTGGTGAACAGGGCTCTTCATGAAAAGGGGCTTCTGCCAGTTTATAGTAGTCCTGTAGCTTAACAGGAGGTCAGTCAACAGACCCTAGGAGTCCACTTCTTTATCCTTGGTACAAGTGGGGGTAGGTCCAGCCCTTCAGTACTCAAATACATTTTATAAGTGTCATTTCCAAATGAGAAGAGATGACCCCTATAATTTTGCTGTCTCTGCAATCACAATTTTAAATCCTAACTTATGACGAAGTTGGATTTTAAATTGCAGTACTGAAAATGCAACCTTTAAATCATTGGAATGTTCTTTCCTTAGCTATTTGGTGTGTGCAGCCTATCTCTGTTCACATGACTGGGTGCACTTGGCCTTTGTGTATTCCTCTTAGACAGCCACAGACAATGGGAGTTTAGGTGTGACTGGGTGGGCCAACACTGGCAGGATGGGAGGGAGGAGCTTGGCCCAGCCTCCCTTACACCTGAATAGGATGTGTCCTGTCTCCACACAAACAGCTACATACCCCCTGTAGTTAGTCTGGAGCCCGGAGCAGGGAAAACTGAGCATCTGTGCACTTCAAATGCATGCATCTGGAAGCTTCCCCCTACTTATAAGGCACACCTGTGTATGAAAGAAGGGTCTCAGACACCACCACTTCAGTACACTTCTGAACATGTGGCTACTCTGCCAGGAAGGGCTGATGTGCTGCTACAAGGGCTGCCACTCTGCTGGACTGCTGCTCTGAAGGCTGTTATTTTTGTCTGGTGTTTTAATGTTTTACTGTTTGAAGTGTTGCACAAATACTTTACACATTGCCTCTAAGTTAAGCCTTACAGACCTGTGCCAAGCTATCAGGGTGCTGAGCACAGCTTAATTTGGGGTTTGCATGTGCCTTACCCTGACTAGGATTGTGGTTGCGGCTTAAAGAAGGTTCACGCCTCAGTCAACCAGGAACCCAAATTCCAACAGGAGGCTTTTGACCTTTCAAAATGATATATTTTGACAGGTTGAATTGCAGTTTTAAAACTGCCACAGTCAGGTTAAAGTGGTAGGCTTGAAGCCATGTTTCACATCACCAAGGCCTTTACGTTATGTGTCCCTAGTAGGCTGCTACATAATAGGTGCTGCAGTCTATTAGTGACACCTAAATAACAGGTCCAGGGTCCACTTTGCACCATATACTAGGGACTTATAGGTAAGTTAACTATGCCAATTAGGAGTTGACTAATTCAACATGTCTTTAGGTGTCAGAGTACATGCAGTGGGGCCTGGTTGGA
Source organism: Triturus cristatus (assembly GCF_964204655.1). Lineage (NCBI taxonomy): Eukaryota > Metazoa > Chordata > Amphibia > Caudata > Salamandridae > Triturus > Triturus cristatus. The sequence continues at coordinate 920,486,415 of NC_140590.1, forward strand.
GGGGTCCCAGTGTTGTATGTCTCCTACTTTCTCAGTAAGACTGTGCATTTGGGCAACATAATCTTCAAAACGATATGGGTCCGAGTCTGCACATAATATCATAATATGTTGACCTAATTCCCGGCTAGATCGCAGTGCGCCATTTGGGCCCATAAACTGACAGGACACAGGGTGGTGTCTGCAACTTCAAAACATGACAGCCCTAATTCCCCCAAGGAAATCGTGGAAACAAAGTATATAAAAATAAAGTGGTCTAACTCCCCATTTACCTGTGTGCATGTATCATTCGACAGCCAGGTCTGATGTAGTGCGGGTTTCTCAGGATAGGGATGGAATCCAGCTGGGCTATAATTCAGGCACAGTCCTGTTGAAATGCTCCTCTGCCTAAGCAAGAGCTCATGCAGTTTATATATTATACTAAACCCATGCATTCAGTGCCTGAGTTGTGGTCTGGCCATATCTTGTTTGTTCTACCCTAACAGACAACAATCCATAAAATTGTTTGTGCAGAGTAATATGCAAGCAATTATTTTCTGAGTACGCTAATGTGCAAGCAAAATGTGTTACAAAGGTCACTGTTTAAAACGGTGTCAACTTTAAACGTGAATATGTAAAATCAAAGTGTTTTTGCCCTGGGCCTATGAAATCACACAACACCAGTGCACAGAGTCAAATAACTAGAAGGATCAGTCCACAGAAAATGGGGGTGAACATGCAAAAAATGTCATTTTCCTATTTCTATTGTATGTATTTTAACTGTGGCTGCAAAAGTATGCAATCTTGCAGAGATCTATCTTTGAGAGAAGAAGGGAAAAGTCCATCTCTTCCATATGCTACTGCAAGGAAGAAGTGTTTACAAATGTTTTGTTTTAAAATAGGTGCTAATCACAAGTTTCCCTCCCCCACTTCGCTCCACCAGACATCATGGTTGATAAATGTATACAAGGTACCGCTCAAGGGGCAGGGTTAGAAACAGACCTGTTCCTGAGGGGGGATGCTGAATGACTGAAATTCTGACTGCTGATCTGTTGCCAGCATATGGCTTGCATGGAAACCATATATGACTTAGCATAATGTAAACTTAACAAACTAATTCAGCTGTGGATGTGGAATAGCATCCAGTCACTTTAATTCGGGAACAGACTAACAGATTAGTGAGGAGTGAGGAAATACGACTGGGGCCTATCTAACAGTTGTCCTGCTATGTATTATTATGTGGGTTGTTCATAATAATAATGATCATTCTGATGTACATGGTTTGTAAACTGATACTGCAAAACAAATAATCTTATAATTGTAAAATACAATGTATTATGTGTGTGGACTGATATGGAAATAGAAAGGGCTCTTTTCTATTTTTACCTTTAGATAAGAAATGTTCTGGAATGTTACACTCCCCATTAACAGAGCATAACTCGCTAGCATAATAGTGAGTGTCACTTCTCCTTTTCTCAGAAAAAAATTGCATATTCTTTTGTGGATAAGGGGGTCTAAGAGGTGTGCCTCCAATAATGTTGGGATGGACGGACTATATATTGCTTAATAGCACAGGTTTGCAGTTTGTAACTGCTTTAAGTAGCAATTCTTCAATTCTTTGACCTCAAGAGGATGAAATGTTGACTTGGTATGTCAGGAATGTAAACTCATGACCTGCAGTTCCACACAGGTGAAAGCAGCAAGTGAGTATCTCACGGAACTTTCTAATAGTGGCACCCAACTCATTCCTCGAAAACAGAAGGAGGGACATGGTGACCTCAACCTGCAATTTCAGGTTCATCCTTTTGTACTCTGTCACAACGGGATGCTTTAGTTTGTCAAGTCAGAGAGGGCATGTGTTTCCTCGAAAGACATGCAGCGGCCATTTTGGAGATCACATTTTAATGCATGTTATTGTTCTATGGGGCATGGGAGTCATCCATGAGATCAGCTGGCCACACACACACAAATTCTCATTCTCTGTCTCCCAATCTCTATCTTTTGCTTTCTCCTTTTCTTTCTCTCTCACACTCTTGCGCTCTCAGTCTCTCACTCTCTATTGTGCTTGTTCTCTCTCACACTCTCTCATGCCATTCCTCTCATTCTAATAATGTCTCGGTTGCTCGAGAGTCCTGAGACTAAAAGTAGTTCTCTCTCTCTCTCTCTCCCAGAAATCGGCATCTCCATCGACCTGTGGCTTTGAAGGCTCTGAAGACATCCGAGGTTGATACAGAGTGAGTCAAAGTCTGATTTGCAATAAAATCATTACAGCGTCCTCACTACTCCCTCAATAACAGGGGAGTTATAAGGGTTGCGTAAGCCTCTGAATACCTGTCCGCTCATCTAAAATTAATGCTAAATAGATATATAAATGCTGTACCACTCTGGCCCCTTCAATTTACATCCAAATCAGTGCGAGGGATAAAATAACCCTTTTTTAACATCCCCACGAGTTGAGCTAGTACAACCAACTGCTAGGAACAGAGATGAAAACCAAATAGACTCTTGAAGTCCCCTTCACCAATGTTGAAGAGATTTAAAAATTGTGGCAACCTAGGGCTGCACCATTATCACAAGCAACACAGCCACTAAACTAGGAAATTCTATGAATTAGTACATGAGATGCCGACAACACAGCTTTGAAATGATCAAGCGTTGTCTCTCTCTGTCAAAATAGTGCTGCCTTCAGCTCATGAATAAACTCAGACATTCTGAGTTAAATATATGAACTTTACACACTCTGTTCACATAAAAAACAGGTGCAGGGATGTTCCCTTCATGAGCGTACACAATCATGAGATGACCCTTTGTTCTCTCACATTAACTGACAGTCAGAATAAGGAGCAACCCTCTGTCATCTCTCACTCTACCTCAGTCACCCAGGAGCAGAAGAAGATTGGGGACCCTAGTCTGAGGAAGGGGAAATATTGCAGCTCCCTTTAGGAAAAGTGAGAAATGAATTAACATCTCTCACTTCTCCTATTCCCTAGACTTTTAGATGAAAGAAGACTGTCAGTCCTGTGCGGACCCCACCAAGCCAAATGACTGACATAGATAAGAGCAGTCCTTTTGCACTTTTCACAAGCACTGGGAAGGGTCAGGTCTAAGTCCCTACAGGCATAGATGGGCAATTCAATTGATGCCCCACCCCTAGTAAATAGGGATGAGGAATGGTCTTAAGGGCCCTTGGCATTCACTCAACTTAACCTGACCAGCGGAAACCAACAAGAGACAGGCTGAAAAAAAAAACAAAAAAAAAAAATAATAATAATTCTACATCGCCATTAAGGGCCCTGGCAGCGTCATACAACAATGACAGCCAAGTTGGACTTAGGGCACAACATTACCTTAACTGCACAATAGGGAAAGCTTGCCTGACTAAAATCTTGGCAGTAAGGATGCTGGCATTACAAATCAAAGATTTTAATCCTAACTGGCCGCTGCTCTCTAAAGTAGTCAAGTGTAGACTCAGCGGCTACAAATTGGAAACTCTTTTACATCTACTGTGCAGCTGCCCAACGTTGCTCGACTGCCGCCGAACCTTATTAAAGCCACTCTTCCTAATTCATGGTATAAGAACATGTAACCATGCAATGAACTGGATTTTTAGTACCATGGTCCCCCTCGAATTGGCAAGAATAGGCACATTTTTTAAAGCTGCACAGGACTTCCTTAAAAACTCCCAACAAAGCACTGAGATGACCATGAACCATTAACTGTTAGCTCTTGGATCACGGACATTGATGCACAGTAGAGTTTGACCACACTGTAATTGAGTTCTCTTTTTAGTTGAAACTTTTAACCCATCTTATGGTGGATTTTTAACTTATTTTTATTTGTTATTTCCGTAACAGATAAGGGAAAGGGAAGAAGGTAGAGAGAAAGCCTGAACACCAAGAGTTTTCTTTTTACGGGCACAACAAGCCATCTACACTATATGGTCTTGTAAGGAATCATTATTCTCTTCTGCTTTTGTACAATCATGTTTCTTCTTTTTAAATGTTTTCTATGGTCATGGTTTTAAGTAATCAACACAATAAACTTCGTATTGACTGAAACACATCTTATTTACAAGTTCCTTGCGCTGCAGATGCATCCCTTTTTATATGGAAGAAAGAGACCTACTGATGGTGCAAGGGGCTTGTAAATAAGCTGCATAGTTTGGAGAAGAAGAGTATCATCAATTGACATTATTTCTTCTCCTCTCACCACTACGAGGAGTCCCTATCCTCAATAAGAAGAATGCAGATTCATCTCTGTGGTACTCAGGCTCAGAGGGAGAAGATCTCTGACCCCCAGCTATATCCCCACTAACAATGGGAAGGTGAAATAGCTCCTGTTTTTGGAATTGTAATTTTTCAGCCTGCACATATTTCCATCCTGATCACAGTTCAGGGATCATCTGAGGATTATTTTCAAAACATTTAATAATTTTGCGGCAAACATCACATTTTTCTGTCTTGCAGCAGGTGTTGCAAGCTCCCTTGTCCACTGAGAATAAAATACAATTTGACACATAGGGCCGGACTACGATGTTGGACGGACTCAAGTTCGCCCGATATCACCATGGTCTTGACCGACCTCCAGTTGGCAGACCTAGCACCGCCATTACAATGCGACCGCACATGGTGCAGTCGCCTACTCCCAAATCCATATGGGAGCTTGTGCTGCAGCAGTAAACCAGACGTAGCACAAGCTCCCATGGAGAAATGGGAGCCTGTGAAAATCCCTGCACCGCATAGCAGAGATTTACAAGGGAGCACTACAGGTGCCCCCTAGGTTCCCAACTGGAGGCTGCGGAGACATGGGGGCTATGCTATGGGCCTCATATTTGCTTTCCAACATGTTTTTCATGTCGGAATGTCTGACAAGAAAAGCCTGTTGGAAACTAACATCATAATCCCAACGGCATAAACACCGTACATAGGGGATTATGAGCGGCCTCCGACTGGGCGATGGGCTCCTTGAGTATGTCGGAAGCCAGTTGGTCTGACGGTCCGGTTTCAAATCTGACAGCCTTTATCATATCTAAGTCTGTCGGATTTGAAACCTATGATGTGAGTCGGAAAACTTTGGGCATTCAGACGCATTCCGAGTCACATCGTTATAGGTACCAAAATGTTCACAAACAAAACATGACTTCTTTATATCCAGAGCAGATGTGATTCTGTCAAACCTTTTTATAAGTTGGATGGTGCGTGCAGTTAACGCTCTAAAACTAAACAATAAGACAACAAATAATAACAAGACAGTGTTTTATGATTGTGAAAGGGGTCAATGGGGGCTGTTCTCACCTCCAATTGAAAGAGGTTTTAATGAAAAAGCATTTATTTTGGGGATTTTTGCGTGCAGGAACGAGCATGGACGATATTATCTGTAGAACTTTTCATTGTCATTTACAAAGAAGTCCCCATGTATCTGACACAGCAGCTGAAGGGCAGAGCTAATTCAGAGGGAGTGTGGGACCTCCAGGATTTCCTAGGACTTAAGGCCAGCCTTGGAGCCACGTTAAACAATTCTCAATGGTTCTACTGTTTGTGGTTGTTATTACTGGCCGAGGTGAGATCCTGCAATCTGACACATGCAGGTACAGTGCTCAACTACCATCTGGAATAATACCACAGTAAATTGGTGTCTTTCTTCTGCAGATGGGAAAGTTGGGAATCCAAACCCCTCGACATCTCACACCCTTGCGTAGAATGTTAATAAGTTATAGTAATAAATACACAATAGCACACATCTTTGAGAGTAAATAACTTTGTTTTCCTGCACCTACCACGACAACATAAGCTAAGGCACCGGTTTAAATGCTCTGTGTGTGTTCAGTTGCAACGCAGCAGGGCACACAGGGAACACGTTGAAATCAGATTCAATATCCTCTTTATTTTCAGCATTGTTCATTGTTCATGGAGTGAAGATGTGGTTCTGTATATTTATGGATACGTTACTTGTTTCAACTGGAGCGCCTGATCATATCCACCCAAGGTCCTGCAGGTTCCAAATTGAGGTCCTGTTGGTGCACATTGGTTCCTGCAGACAATGCTCTCCAGTGCTGCAAGAGGTTGCACTGACCTCAGTGCAGTGAGCTCCTACAGTGGCCGTGCTTTGTGGGCACACCCCTCAGCCTTTGCAGCAATGCACTGAGCTCCTGCAGGGACTCTCATAAAATCCCCCTAGTAGATCCACTGAGCACCAGTGGTAAAACAACTGACCTACTACAGATCCTCTACAGAGTCTAAGCTCTCTTATCTGTACACCTAAATATTTACACTTGTGCATCAAACATACAAAACACGTACAAATGGTCTAGACGCTTATCTACACATTCCTTTAGAATTCAGATGCATTTGAATGTACACAGTGACAGATCTATAGAGTGGATACGCATCCAGGAAAGGTGAGGCCAGATTCAGAAACACTTTGGGCCAAATTCACAAAGATTTTACTGGATGTAAATGCGATTTACTCTTATAATAAGCCACATGTACACTTGAATTTCAGGAGTAAGCCAAGAGTACATAGTTTACTCCTGAAATTCAGGAATACCTGGTTTACAGAGTAAGCCCCAACAAACTCTTTGTGATTGGGACCCAATACATTTTACCTTTTTCTGAACTGGAAACACATGTGCTTCAAACTACAAAGGCGCCTGCATTGGTGCTATATGTAGCAATAAAAACAAAAGCTGCAGCTATCTTCAAATAATCTACTATTCTGCGTTTAGCCACACACTCAAGCATACAACCTTTATCGATTAAAAAAACAATTAAACATAAATCAAAACACTACACCCTAACCTTAAAATCATCATACAATCCTTTTTCAGCTTTACTAAGTTAAAAAAAAAATATATATATATATATATATTCACTTAAAAAACCATAGGTTTCACACATTTTATAGTTAGCTGGATATTTCCCTCGTAAAAAACCAATGAAATTCCCCCGTTATAGTTAGTGCAGGCAACTATAACTCACGCGACCGCAATCCTCTGCTGATGACGTCAGATATTACATCACTGTATTTAGACACCTATTTACCCATGTCTTCTTCCATTAATCTTTAGCTATACATATATTACAAATATTTATTTTTCAGAAAGACACATATGTAATCAGTGATGTAATTTCTGACGTCATCAGCAGAGGATTGCGGTCGCGTGAGTTATAGTTGCCTGCACTAACTATAATGGGGGAATTTCATTGGTTTTTTACGAGGGAAATGTCCAGCTAACTATAACATGTGTGAAACCTATGGTTTTTTAAGTGAATTTGCAAGGTTTTTTAAATGCTAATTCCTAACTATAACGTGTGTGAAACCTATGGTTTTGGTTTTTTAAGTTAATTTGTACGGTTTTTTAAATGCTAAGTTATGTATTTATTAATATTTTTTTTTTCAGGTTTTTCACCGTGCGCGCACCGTGCGCGCGCTGTGGCCGCTCGGTGCGCATCGCGCTACGAGCACCCACGATGCGTTGTTCGTGCCGTGCGTGCACTGTGCGCGCACCCCGCTCTTTTTCGAAAAAAAAAAAAATGGTTTTTTCACCCTTGGGGGTCCTTCAGTGACCCCCTGACAAAGGCTAGGGGGTCAGGAACTCCCTACCCTGCCCCCTTTTCACGTTCTCCACTTTTGTTTTTCACTGCCTCAGACTGCGAGAGACAAAATGGCGGCCGACACTTCCTGATTTCGACCGATTCGAATGTTTACTGACATCTAACAACCAATCAGAATTGCGCTCGCGCACGGCAGGGTGCGCGCACGGTGCGCGCGTATAGATATTGATATGGTTTTAAATGCTATTTTCACAGGAAATACTGAACAGATGTACACAAGACCTTCAAAAGCCACTTCCTTGACCTTATGGCTACCTCTCTGCCAAATTTCACGTAATTCTGTTCAGCCGTTCGGGCTGTAGCTGCGACTAAAGGTCCTATGGAAAAATGCATGGGGAAAACGCGTTTTGGGACACCCCCTTTTTCTCGGCCCCCGCTTGACGAATCACCCCGAGACTTTTAGGGTAGGAGCTGAACGGAGCGCCCCATTTGTTTTGAAAATTTCGTGAAGATTCGTCAACCGGCGCCAAAGTTATTCAAAATAGAATTTTGAGATTTCCTATGGAAACTCGGTCCTAACTATAACTATCTACTGGCGACCGCCAGTAGATAATATATATATATATATATATATATATATATATATATATATATACAATCAATCTAGGGGTGTTTTAAGACAGGGAAGAAGAGGAGGAGAGAAGAGCAGCAGCTCAGGTGATGTTCGCAAAAAGACAACCTAAGACTGCCACGGGTGTGGAACCAGGCATGAAACAGACAATAGATGACAAACTGCGCAAACTAGAGAAATTAAAGAGATTAGAAATTTCGAAGTGGTGGGAAGCAATCTCCCTACAGAATTACATAGACCAAGATATGGTACCGAGAGGTCTGCGTATTTTTACCACCCCCACGTATGAAACCCCGAACCCGGAGATGTTATTGGAATGGTCCAAGAATTCGGCACTAAGTTCAAGAAGGATGCTAGAAATCCTAGTTAAGTATGCATGGATTGACAGGGATACAATTATGAAGGAAATACAAGAAATCCTGGCAGAGATGAATAAATCAATGGATGCAGATAAGGTGGAGTCAACCATGAACACTATAAAGGAGCGCCTCAGGAAATATGAGGATGATATTAAAGCTCGGAAGGAGAGGAAACTTGATCGTGATTATGGGGATTACGAAAGTGGCAGGATCCTTACTTTTAGCCGAAAATATGACCATCTTTACAACTCTCAACAAGCCACATCCACCACTATGAGTAATCCCTGTGAAACCCAAACACCGACCACCTCCCTGACCAGTGACACGGAATCAGATGTCTCATTGGAAACGAATATTCCTACGAATCAAACTTCTCGCCAAGTTAATTTTTTAGAGGAGTACCAACATATCCGACGGAGCCAAAGGACTATACAGAACACCCCATTGTCGACAACACGAAGACAGAGGGGTCGAGGACAGGGTCGAGGTCGAGGCAGAGGACACGCAAGCGAAGGAATAGAAGAACCAGAATATTCCAACGATGGAAGAAGAGGCAGGTCAAGGGGCGCAATGGGAAACAGAAGATCACGCCCGAGGAAGATGCATTAATGGATCCTGAGATGGTGAACAAAACTATTATTAATCTCTCCAAAAGACCCTTATGTGAGATTGAGAAACTTACTTTATGCTTAGGACTTTCTTTCTGTCCCTCTAAGCAATTTGACTACAAAGGTACTAGAATTGACTTATTCAAATTCTCCAGAAAATTTAAACTGAAGAAGTGGCACAGATTAAAAAGACTAGATCATTCTTGTAAAGCCACAAGTGAATCTTCTATACTTAAGAGCAATGTAAATATTGGTGATATTGACACTCTCATTACCATGCTAGAACTTGGGCAGGAAACAGAAACCAATTGTAACATCAACACTAATAACCAACATTTACATAACACTGTCTCCACCAAAGCAAGTCCAACTACCACCCAAACTTTGGACAGATTGGACATTATCACAGACTCCTCTGTTCATTCAGGCTTCAGACCGAAATCTACATTCCTACCCATGTTGCCGCATGACAACATTGACACTTTTCAAGATGTGGTCAGTAAAACACTCTGCACATATAGACACAAAAAGAACCGGTATTACAAGCCCAATCTGTCATTCCAACAAAAATCACTACTCAAATCACTTAGTGAGGACACTAATATCATCATACGGCCTGCCGATAAGGGCGGCAATGTGGTGATCATGGACAGAGAGGACTATATCAGTGAAGCAAACAGGCAACTTTCTAATACTAGATACTATGTACCCATCGATACAGCTACATATAATACTAGCATCACTACCATCTGGGACATGCTTATCACCTGGCAAGACAAGGGCATTCTAGAATGGGAAGAATATTGTTTCCTAAAAAATGACCATCCCATTCTACCTGTCCTATACCTGTTACCTAAGGTACACAAAGATCGCACGAAACCACCTGGGCGACCCATTGTGTCATCTAGGGGCTGTGTAACAGAGCATATATCTAAATATGTTGATCATTTCCTAAGGGACTTTGTAACCAAGTTGCCAAGCTATGTTAGGGACACGAAAGATTTCCTAGGCAAAATTAACAATCTGCACTTGGATCATAAATGCTTACTTATTACCCTAGATGTACAATCTTTGTACACCATTATCGATCACAAACAGGGCCTTGGGGCTTGTGAATATTTTCTGAATAACAGACCCATACACTACAGAGAACACAGCAAGATGATTCTCAGTATGATAGAATTCTGCCTTGCCAACAACATTTTCCTCTTTGACGGTACCCTGTATAGGCAAACTACGGGTACCGCGATGGGTTCATGTTTCGCGCCAAGTTTCGCGAATTTGTTCATGGGTCGTTGGGAAGAGGAGGTGTTCACGAATCCTACCTATACCAGATATCTAGAACAAACAGAGATGTGGCTGAGATACATCGATGATTTGTTTTTAATTTGGAAGGGTACTGAATTGGAAGCCATTGAATTTATTGAACAACTTAACATTAACAACTACAACATTGTCCTTACAGGTACCATCAGTGACACTTCGGCTGAATATCTTGATGTCAAACTAAATATTAGGGACAACACTGTGTTCACCACCTTATTCAGGAAATCCACAGCAGGGGACAGTATCCTACATGCTCTGAGCAGCCACCCTGACACTCTGAAATGGAGTATCCCTTACGGTGAGCTGCTCAGAGCAAAAAGGAACTGTAACACAGAAACAGCATATCAACTTGAGAGTACTTGTATGTTGGAGCACTTCAGAGCTAGGGGTTATCCCAATTGGGTGTTGACTAAAGCTAAGGGCCGAGCAGACAAGGTGAACAGGGATGTTATCCTTTCCAACGATACTTCTCCTACAACCACTGAAGACACTGAAACTAGGATCATCATGACATACAGTGCAGATTCTCGCAAAATACAAGGCATTCTGAATAAGAATTGGAATATCCTCAAAGCGGATACCATTATTGGAGATCTCATCCCCAATAGACCTAGTATCACCTACAGAAAGGGCAGAAATTTTAGAGATCACCTATTGCACAACGATGTTATAATTTATCCTAAGAAACAGGAACATGGCCTGCTAGGATTTTTTCCATGCGGCCATTGTAAGGCCTGCAAGAATAGCCATTTTTGCAAAAAAGTCAACTGTAATTGAATATACAAAGAAATCACTCAATTCCTTACTTGCAGCTCCACTTTTGTGATCTATGTGATCGAATGTCCATGCAAGTTGTGGTACATTGGTAGCACAACTCTCATGGTAAAGAAACGCGTATTGGAACACTACCGTGCCATCACACATTCTGATGAAAAATACGCAGTAGCACGTCATTTTAGTGTGAAACATTTTTCTAATCCTGGTCTCTTGAGATTCTTTATTCTAGAACAAATTCCTAGTAACCCCAGGGGTGGTGATAGAGTTCTGAAACTGAGACAAAGAGAATCCAAATATATTGTGGATTTTCAGACCAAGCACCCTGGGGGATTGAATCAAGATGAGGAGATGGCAGTACACTTGAAGGAATGAATCAGTTGACTTGCTTTTGTATATCCTTGACTCGATTTGCTGTACCTGTTTAGTCTCCGGACTATGGTTTTAGAATTTGATATAATTTTCCTGATTCCCCCACATGAAGTTTAGTTTGTCTGATTGAATCGCATACTGTATAATTGGACTATGCCTGTTGTTGTCTGTTCTTCCTTTTCTGTCTCCTCTCCCACATGTTCCAAGTGCACTAGAAACAGTTACACCGATTTTTAAACATGTGTTAACTTGTTATGTCACTTTATTTTATTTTATTATTCTAAGAACTGTTTTGTTTTTCCCTTTATTCACAGGAGGGAAGGAAGGGGCCCAACTACCAGCGAGCACTTTCACGGGCATCCTACCCTTTCCCCCGCTCTTTTTCACTTAACATGGATGAAGTTTGTATACAGTAGGTGATGCTGATGGAATTTGTATATTGCTGTGTATGTTTCCAGACGGACTACTTGTATCTATATGGCCTATGGGTATCGACTTACAGGCACTTGCCAGTACTTGTTATTGATCACATGGTATGCTCAAAGTGATAGAGCTGGCTTATTGGGCTATCGCTACTAGAGATATACTATCACAAGCCCATACAGCAGTTCAATCGTACATACTATTTGGTACTTAGATGTCATCTCTCACACTACGTGTTTTACACTTGCATATTGCTATGATATGACCATCAAGGGTTTGTTTAGAGAGCATCAATGGTAATGCCAACGATTGCACGATGTTTGACAATATGACTTAGAACCATTATGTTCAATTATAACATGGTCATGACACCAATTGGAACCTCTATACTTATAGTTGAACATGGACTTGAAATGTATTTACGTTTATATGACTTATCTGCTTATTTTACCATTCCAAGATGTCTGCCATGTTGGCCACACGATATGTTATTCAGTCCTTGTTGTCCTTTTTTGATTTTCACCTACAACAAACTTTATCTAACTTTCATGCACACACTACCCTCACGTGATCAAGACTCTGCAACGAGTTGAAACGCGTTGTGAGCAATAAACACCCCTATCGGCACTTCTCTGGATTTGGTTTTTCTTGGTGACTGAGAGCGCATTGAAATTGGATTCTTTGTGGGGACATTTACGAGCCGGCGTGCTCCGCCGGCATATGCGCCACCTCTCTCGGGTCCAGATGTTCAGAAGGAGCAAAATTTGGTACATATATATATATATATATATATATATATATATATATATATATATATATATATATATATATATATATTCTCACCGTTCGGTACCAACATCAACGAATGTCTCACTAAACGCTATTTAACCCACATATTATGCGTAGTCGTAGTATAAAGTGAAGAGAATTTACTTTTGAAAACATGGCATTCGTAGCAAACAACCATTTTGCTTTCACTGGCTAAGAGTGCCATTACATACTAATAAACACTTAATAAAGACTGATAAACAATTATTAGAAAATGTACAGCATTTAACTAACAGATTACAGCTCACATTTGTCTTCTATGTCAACGCTATTTGGTCACAGCATCCAACATTCGTAACTATTTTGAAACACATTATTCAGTCAGCAAAATACCTCTTTCATCCCCTATTGTCAGAATTATAAATTAGATATGGAAGAAATATATTTTTAATTTCACAAAAACGTGATTAATTTAACACTGAACATGATGGATCTTTACACGAAGGGACTAGGAAATGAATAAAAAAATAGCCCTTATTAGGCAGCAAGATATTAAAAACAAACACAAGTTATAATAAAGGAACGCAAAACCCCAATTAATCACTACAAATGCATTTAGAATTAGTACTCCAGCTAATCCTTCAAAGGAATAGTGCATGATTTAAAGGCTTAAACTGTCTACACGTGTTTGTACACATTCCAAAACGTTGTCCAATAGACCCCACTGCGACAAAACGCTCAAATATCATTAAACATGTTACTCAGATGTTGTCAAATGTAACCGAAACGTCAATGGAGGCATTGTGTTCAGCTCTGCCTTTGTTAACAAGGCAGACAGGGTCCTGGTGACAGCGCTCTCCTTAAGTGTAGGCGGTTCCTGTCAGATTAAGTTTGCTTTTCCAAAGTCTAATATTTGTTTATATTTCTTAGGCAAATTTCATAAAGTGGAATGCCAGCTTCAGAGTGATGTTGTTCAGACATGTTACAAAGATGTATTCGCACTTCAAGGAATTCAAATATCTCCAAGAAACAAATACGGTGTTTCGCAGTTTTAACCTACAACACCCGCCACACCCCCGTAAAGGCCAACTGTACGATGCGATTACTTGTAGAGGAATCCACAAACAGACAGAAACAGAAGTGCTCGCCACACTCTGAAATAGCAATGCCGCTGGCAAGATGGATCAGCGCTGCAGAGGTGGCCGTGAGGCCTGCAGGCCACTGGTTAGCATCGGCATTGTGGATTGAGGATTGCATTCTAATAAATGCTAATTATGAGGCGGAGAGGACTGGTGGAGTGGGTAACCTATCCTCGAAAGTAACGCTATAATAAAGTAACAGAGCGCCAATACATTGTAATTGTGAGTTAAACCAAATGGAATGGGGAATTACCTGATGCGACTGGATTTGATCGGGAAAAAAACGCATGCAGTTCCCACTGGGGGAGAGGACGTGACATAACGGCCACAGCTGCCGACTTTTCAGCTCGGACACCAGGTTCGTGTCTTGGTCTCAGCTCATCAACATCCTGGGATTCTGGGCAAATCATTAAATCTCCAAGTGTCTTCCAAAAACAAATGTGTCCTTGTGTAATGTAGCTGGTGTTCATGTAAAACCTCTAAAACCTTCGGGCGAAGTCATGCTATATATATAAAACAATAAAAATGCTGTGAGGTTTATTCTGTATGTTTACCACCTTCTCTGAGGTAAATATTCGCTGCAGCATCTGGATGGGCCGCCAGAAAAAAAAAACAGAGAAAGAGGCTTGGAGACTGCTTCAGCCAAAGCCTCATATACTTATAGCAGGTGAACTTACCTCCACCCAGTAATATCGGATCTGTGGTTTCAGACCCAGGAAAATATGGTGCAGGAACACCAACCCACACATGCTTCCACATGCTAATTCCGCTCCACCTGACTCATATCAGGCATAAAGATCAGGAAATCAGGTGAAAGTAACAAGTGTTCATTTACAGCACTGTATAATGGCGAATTAACCATAGCAAGAGAAACATAAAAGTATTAAAGTAAGGGGAATATGTACAAGGAAGCGGAGGAGAGAGGCGTTAGCTTTCCTGGCTTAATGCCCCGCTCTTCCACTTCTGAAATGCAAGGCTGCACCATATTTAAAAGAATGTGGTGCAGCCTTGCGTTTCCCTCTGCGATGGCGCTACGTTTAGCAACTTAGCGCCAACGCAGACACCCTTACACGAGAGTGCAAGGGTGTCTGCATGCAGGAAGATGTCCCTTCCTGCAGGAAGATGTCCCTTCCTGTACATAAACAATCCTAGAAATACCATTCTGTCACATTCTATTTTTTTATTTTTATTTTATTGGGAACAACAAGAAAAAGAACAGCAAAACAATGAGTATAATAGGCCCTATTTAACATAGTAATTATAAGGGAAGAAGAACATATAAAGGTTATAACTGTCAAGCTGTATATAAAGAGAAAAACATATTCACTATATAAACAATAAAGGAAAGGGGTAAGGGGGAGGATGATATATAATTACTCTATGATGTTAAAATAAGAACACGAATATCAAAATATTAATAAAGTAAAAACCTGAATAATAAATTATTCACACCGTAAGCATAACAATCAGGAAAGACTAATAAACTTGATAGAAATATAAATCTACAATTTGTACTAAGAGAAAGGGTGAGGTTAAGGTGGTTTCCTGACATCATCAGAAACAGTAATAACTTTACCCTTGCACCCAATGTTGCCTCTATTTTTTTTCTTCTGCATGAGGCAATAGTGTGATTGAGCATGCAATCTTCTTGGCTGCTTGTACAATCAAGAGCAGTAGGAAGCCATTATGCAATGGTGGTGAATAAGCACAGGTCCAAATGCCTTCTCTTCCCTAGCTCAAGGTAAGGGAATTCATGTTTATGTGGCCTGGAGGATAACGACAGACTATACAGTAGGAGGCTCGTGGGTGGGAGGTGAGAGAGAATGTCTGTACTATACTGACTTTGTGAAGTCACCAGGAAAGCACAAGAATAACCACTTTCTCAGGTTCAATAGAAGCAATGAGAATGTCCAATGCAGAACACAGTGGATTCCTCTTGCCGCACTGTTCAGACTAGTGTATGCTCTTCTTAAGTGGTTCAAGGTGATAAAATGAAATGGTGGGAACAGGGGATGGTCGATTCACACTGCTCTTACAAATGTTACAGGTGAACCAGCCACTTTCGAGAGCGTGTCAAACTTACAATTCCTTCAAATCCTAAAATAACAACAGACATGCTTTTTTATTTTTTATTGAAACTTTGGAACTGATGTAAGGTTACACTTTCACACTTACAATTGCCTAATATAGCACAAGTAGTAGCACATTCGTTCACAGATAACTCCAATACCTCCACTTACCAAGAAGACCAGTAGTTGCAGTCCACACCTGCTATGACTTTTTCATAGCCACCACCATCAAGAAAGCAGAATTCAGAACTTGATGATTTTAAATAATATGCAAAGTCCTGTCCACCAAAATGTTTTCCGGTGGCAAGATAAGCATGCTGCCCAGAACCAAAGAGCACTGCCAGCCTTTAATCAGTGAAGACCCGGGGCCCTGAGGAAACACCTTAACCCCCATACCATGTATGGGGCACACATTCTAATGAAGTATGATATATTGGCTAGACTTGAGCACTATCCAGCACGTCCTACGTTCTATGGGAATTTACTAATATTGGCATTAGGACTGCAGTACCCTGCCCTTATGAAAATACGGGCACCAATCCATTTGTTTGCCACAAGTGAAATCCAGAGCCCAGTCACACAGCTTCATAGCATGTCACATCACATATTCTGTAAGACATTTAGCCAGATAATGAGTCCCCTTTTGAAGGGATGTTAGTGATGCTTTCACTGCTCTTAAGGTGCCTTGACTTGCACCAGATAAGGTGTGTGCGCTTAGGGCCTTAATTATGTAGGCCTGTGTCACTTTTACGCCGCTGTTGCATCACTTTTAGTGACACAATGGTGTCATAAATAATGCACCATGTTGTGTTATACTTACGAAGTGACGCATCTAGGCAGATGTGTCACTTTGTAAACCCCTGTGCTACATTATACCTGCATCAGGTATAATGTATACAGGGTGGGTGTTCCCCCACAAGAAAGGGTCTTAGGAGTGGTGCAGGGAAATCTATGAGATTTCGCTGCGCCACTTCTAGGACGCCAATGCATCAAAACCTTATGCCTGCCTCATGGCAGGCGTAAGGGTGATGCAGGCCCTTTCACACGGGGCTTGCCCCATATGAAAGGAGCATTGCTGGAGTTGCGTCAGGCTTCCGACACAACTCCAGCAATGCGCCACTTTTGCGCTGACAGATACGTCATTAATACTGACATAGCTGTCATTCCTTCCGACATTATGCGTCATACAGTAAATATGACGCATCATTCGTGTCGCATGGAGGGCACACTGAGAAGTGTTGCATCGCTGCTTCCACGCAGGAATGCAACACTTTTCATAAATGAGGCCCTTAGAGTTTTGGCAAGTGAGCTTACACCTCTGTAACCTTTCCAGCCATTTAGACACATTTCTTTGTGAAATCTCACAATTTCCTTTAAAGCCAACCAGCCCAGCCTCTGGCTATCAGGTCTAAATATATCTCTTTTATTCTCTGAATTACGACCTTTTATTAAAAAAAAGAAACAGAAGCAGACGTATAATGATGCATCGTGGGCAGCACCTCTGTCTCACTGTACAGGGATGGTAGGAGGGAGGCTGGATTACAGCGGAATGACAAAGAAAGCAAAACTGTAGTATGGAAACAAATGTACAGCAATAGCCTGTAAAAAGTAACATTCACAAGAAAGGAATCATCAAAAATATCAGACGAAGAACTTTGGAGGCGTAGATCACATCTCTTTATTGGACTTATTTTTCATTGATGCTCTGACCGCATCTTGTCCGACTGCTTTCCCCTTGCTTTCCCAGACTGTATGCTCGTGGTGTCATAGCTGGCCTGGAGCAGGTATTTCCCCTCACTGAAAAGCCCCAGATCCCCGTGGCGCCGAACTGTCGATGTAAAATAATGAACCGAGCAGGGAATTCCCACATGCAAATATCGCGAGAGGCTGAATAATCCTGGAGCCCATTTCACATGTTGGTTTTATGATGATGCTTAACTAATCTGTTTACCGAAATTTGTTTACCACCCTCGCTTTCTTCTGATTAACCTCTGCAAATATAATAAGCAAAGAGAATCTAATTAATCACAAATGTCTACAACGGGAAACCCACCATAAAAAACCCAAAATCAGCAGCATACCCTCATGCATAGGACATGTTTAGTGAGATTCAGTGGTAAAGGCAGTGAAGTGGAGGCACGAGTTGTCAGTTCAAATCCATGCCCGTTAACACATGGGCCTGATTACGAGTTTCTCCAAAGATCTCTACCCATGCCGTAACCACTAAGGTATTTAACGTATCAGATATTTATTGGACACATTAAATAACTCAAGCATCGTTAAACTTCGGCAGGTCAAGCCTGCTGAAATTTAACAGGGTACAACATACGGAATTTGAAATATCATGCCGATTTTGGTGTGTTTGACACCAAAATCCACGTTATTCCCCATAAACTCGTAAAAGGTGTTATTTATAACTATCTCATGGTATTGTTATTTATCAGGGGTGATAACCTGATTGCAAGTTGAGGTGCTATTTTTCACACCTGATAAATAATGGTACCATGGGATATGTTATTTATTGGGTGCGATAAGTAACATCTTTTATGGGTAGGTGAGGAATAATATGCAGATTTTGGTGTTAAACGCATTAAAATCCGTATTATACAGTAAATACCCTGGGGCAGATTTATAAGCCTCTTGCGCCACTTTTGCGTCACTTTTCCCATGTTAAAAGTGATGCAAATGTGGCGCAGGGGGCTTGTAAATCTGCCCCCCTATGCTTTTCCCTGCTGAAATTTAACGAAGGTTGAGGTATTTAACACATCCAATAGTTATCAGATGTGTTATATACCTACCAACTCGTAACTCCAACCCGTGCAAAACTGGGAGTTACGCACGGGTTGAAATATTACGACCAACTCCTAAACTCGTAATCGGGCCCCATGGTGTGATTTTTAGCAAATGTGCTTCTCATACTCATATGTGAATTTAACATATTTAAAATGTGTTTTAAAATAGCAGTTATTTATATATGTTTGCTCAGATGTATGCATTTTTGAAAGCATGCCACTGATGGATTGATGAAGAGTATTGCCAACGGATCTACTTCGCTTACTTTTTAATATTGCAGCTCTGTCATGACGGTGATGGATAATTTACTTTCTGTAGAAGCGTTATATTGTTGCAGTGAAACATAAGCCACTTTGCCAAAGTCCACCAGTGGAATGACCACTAATTTAACACCATACTGTATAACTTCTCTTCTGAAAGGCAAAACTGTACACTCACTTCAATACTGCGTCACCGATTACCATTTCTCCTGCATAAGATTTTAATCATTGAATGTAAGCTCTATTCAATTTTCAAAAAAGAAACCATAAAAAGCATACAATAAATTACAAAGCCAATACACAATAACTTATAGAGTCGTAACCAGATACATTTTAAAAATTAATGTTTAAAAAATACTATCAGTGCAAACAATTGGTCTCATAAAAATGTGCAGGGGTAGTAAAACTGTTGCTACACACTTATCACTTCATTCTAATAAACCATCTTTTTTCAAATGTGATTCACAGTCAACAAAAATCTTAATATCCTACAACAAATTGATAAAGAGGTTAGTTCTTGTAAGAACAATAAGGCAGGACTGCATTGTCTAAAATTGTAATCAAGTAAAATAGGCAATATAAAAAGTTTCAGAGGAACCTTATAAAATATGCAGAAAAATATTACATGCAAAGTAACTTGACTAGATGTGTCTTTGCAGGGGCACTTAATGAAGACATCTGACCAATGATTAATATTGGGAAATGTGACTAGACAATAAAAAAAATCCAATCTAAAGCGCGTCAAAACAAACCTATGGCAGGAATTCTGAACAGAGTTAAGATAAGGCTCTATGCCATCGTTAATAAGCAATTGGTTATTAACTACAAGTGTGTCAGGGTTCTCGAAGTACTCAACATGCTCTACATCCAAATAGGTCAGTTTTTATAAATTTGATAAGGCGATTTGATAAACCAAAGACAGTGTGAAACAATTGTTAATAATCTTGCAGTTTAACCTGTATCTTCACAAGTCCATATCTTGTACCATAATAAAATAGTTTGGATTCTAATCATATCAGTTAAAAATGAAACCGCAAGTTCAGTATGACATACAAAGGAAGAGCACTTCTCAGTAACAGAGAGAAGGTTTCTAAAAAAAAAAGCGTTGTCTATCACCCGGAGCACCTTAAGATTACTGTAACCCCAAATAATAGGTGCGACTTCCCCACTAGAGCAGAGGAGCGTCGCCAGACTGCTTTCTCGCAGTGCAGAAGCAGAAACATAAAATGGTAAAACTACCATTTTATGTTTCTGCTTCGAGCACTGCGACAAAACTGAAGTGTTTGATTGGGGGCGGGCGGGTCTGCTCTAGGCAGGGTAGGAGTGGCTAGCCCACTGCTGAAGGCGCTGACTGTTTGGTCGGCCCTCTGGGGCCGACCAAACTAGTGATGCGCACTCTGCCTTTTCTCTATGTAGGCTGCATGCAGCCTACATGAAGAAAATGGCCTCCCCCTAGGTGCCTGGCTGGTCGGCATCCCGACCAATCACAGCGCTGCCATTGCAGCGTTGTGATTGGCATAGGGAAGGGAGGCTGCCTGCTTCCTGTTCCTGTGTGTAGGCAGGAGAGCAGGAGAGTCGCTGAGACGACACGGGACTGGGCCGGCAAAGGTAAGTTAACATAATTATTTTATTTAAATGAACCCCTCCTCATGACCCCGTCCCTGTGCTACCCCCCGCCCCTCACCCGCGAGTTATGCCGGCCACGACTGCCAAATACCTGCCCCGTACAAGGCTGTTGACATGGATTTGGCCTTATATATAGTTAGCATTACTTTCAAGAGCTTTTTTCCAAGTCTAGCAGAAAATGTTTGCAGCATCAAGTAGATTTATTAAAAGGCAACTTCTTGATGTTAACGGCCTGATTCTAAGAGCTGCGAACCTCAAACAAAATTCCCAAATAAGTGAAGATAGTAGTGAAGTTTAAGTTAGCATTGTCAAATTTGCAGCACTTCATGTCTTTTATTACACATTTCATTATATATGTTTTACTTACATTAACATTCATGCCCATATCTAACATGTGATTGACAAAACAGTTGAGTAGCCGTGGCAGACCCAGTGGAGTGTGGGACATAAATACAGTGTGATCTGCGTTAAGCAGAGCAGGAATGGGTCTGTGCCTAATCTGCGTGAGGTCCCTACAATTTTCTGACAAGACAGAACCCAAACTATTAATTTACAAAATAAACAAGACAGGAGCAAGAACGCATCCCTGTCTAACCTCTCTCTCAAGATCAAAAGTGTGAGTACATTCCCCCTAGATCCATAACTCACACTTGCCCTGCCCCCCCGAATGCATTTCTCTGATGAAGTATATTTTATGGCGGTCCACCCCAAGCTCTGTCAGTATTTTCCACTGTTTATCATGCAAAACTCACTTAAAAGCACTTGACGATAAATGCCAAAAATAAATAACCTCATTTTATTAAGGTATATTTTGTAATCAACAAGTTTAAATTTAACCCCTGTTCTACCATTCCCAAAGCCCTACGGAAACCATATTTTAAGTCTGAAAGGATTTCATTAGGCTCTGTCCACTCTTCCAGTCTATTCAATTCAATTAATATTCTGCCAGTAACGTTCACCAGGGAGTCAAGTAGAGAGATTGGGTGATAACAAGCTGGATCAGGACGTTCCCCTTTCTTATAAATGAGCACTATCAGAGACTCCAATCAATTATTCAGAATACCAAAGCGGCATTAAGCCCTTAGCACCCCGGTCAAAATGGGCCCCAAAAAGGAATACTAGCCTTTAATAGATCACTTGAAATGCCGTCCAGGCCAGGAGCTATGCCACCCTTACTTCCCATGAGTTCCCTGTTAATTTCATCTGGATGAAAGGATACATTGCTGACATTAGATCAAGAATCCTCAGCAGCTTCGGGATGGGGGTCCTGGTGATTCAGATTTGAAATTGAGTAAATCTTAGATCAATGGGTCACCCAATCATATTTACTGATAGTGGTCTCTAATCAAGGAGCAGTGTTATCCCTTAAAAATGGAGCATTAACAACGCACCAATAGGCAGAACAGTCTTTAGTCACAGTGGCCTCCACTAAAGATTCCCAGGTGTCATTCTTTAGTTCTGCTTTCCTTTGTTTTAATGCAAAGCTTTACTCACAGCTACACGTTCTCACTTTTATGGTACACCACAGGGTATTATAAAGGTCTACCATAAGGCTCTGTTTAGCCTTAGAACAAATACTGAGAAACGGTAAACAACGTTTACAACAAAACTTTTTCCCCGCAGGTAATTACTACGCGGTTGTTACAACGACCGCGTTGTAATTCCGCATACCATTACTCCGCAAGTCGGAACAACAACTTGCGGAGGGAGGGAGAAGGTGTTGGATTTAAAATCCAACACCTTCCCTTCTGTCCGCACCGACGGGAGTTGGAATAGTAAATTATACTATTCCAACATCCAGCACCCCCCCTTTGCAAGTCGTTGTTACGACTTGCGGGGTAATGGTATGCGGAATTATAACGCGGTCGTTGTAATGACCGCGTTGTAATTCCCTGCGGAGAAAAAGACTGCGTGATAATGACGTATATTCCTGAGAAACCAATCTGGACTTTTTTGACTAGACTGAGGAGCGGATCTGGTTAGTCGATCTTTAATCCCATCAGAGACATTGAGAAAAGCTTCCTTGATGTTAAGTTCATCAGAAGAATTATCTAAACAGACCTCAAAATGCCTCCTTATGATCTGTAAGCACATTTTCAAAATATTTATCTGAATTAAACAAGAATCGATGTACTGAGAGTCCATTACAGGTGGCTAAAACAATGTTATCAATAGTGTACTCAGTAGGTTTACTATTCTGGTTCAACAGGCGGTTTACATTTACACTCTGGGTAGTGATTGCTCATTGATATGGAGTGAGTATTGAAATTAGATAAAAACATGCCAAATTTGTAGAAAGAAATAATTTAATCAACAACAGTGTTATGACCACATCCATTAAATATACAGTTAAATAAGACAGGAGGGGTGCACAATTCATTTGCAAACACAAGATTATACTTTAACATTAAATCGTTCAATTTTGCTCAGTATTCACGATGAAGAAAATGAGCTTGATCAGTGTTGTTTATAACCACCATACAACAGTCCTTTTTGAGTGGAAGATGACATAAGTGAGCATTAATAATAATATACACATTTGTAAAGCGGGAACAATCACCCGTAAGGGTCTCTAGGCGCTGGGGGCCGTCGGGAAGATTAAGCAAGCTATTGCCCAGAGTCACATGGTGCTGGGCTAATCTGCCGCCGGCGCCGGGGATCGACCTATGATCCCCAGATTCCGGAGTCAGTCGCCCCGGCCGCGGCACCACACCTCTTCCTTAAAATCAACACCACACAATATAAAAAGGTCCTTCCAATAATAAATCCTTATTATATAAATTAACAAGCACAAGATGAAAATTGTTGGAAGTCGAAATAGCAAGTATCAGATAGTGTTTAGATCTGCTCTTTGATTTTTTCCCTACAGAAGACAGTAAGTTTGATATAAAACTGGATAACTTGCCCTTGGCTCTGCCAGCTTGCAGGAAGATGGAATATCATAAATCATTCATGTGGATGGACTCAAGAGCCAAAGTCTCCTGAAGACATAGAATGTGTATATTGGTTATAAAACTAATCCAGCTTGGAGCGCTCTTCTGTCACGCTCCAAAATAACACAACACAATGCAATTTACAACATTGGACATCATGGGCCATATGTAGGTAGCTAAATACCGGTCGGTAACGGCCGAAATTCGGTAAATATCCCGTTACCGACCGGTATTTAGCCAATTTAGATGTAGGAGTCCAAAAAGAAGGATTCGGTAATTATGAATCGGTAAATACCGATTCATCTTTACCGAATTCTAAATTTCCGATTCATATTTACCGAATTTATATTTACCGATTCGGTAAACATGAAATGGTAAAACGAGAAAAGAGATGTAGGTAAAATCGGTATTAACGAATTCTATGAGAGTCGGTAATTAACACAGAGTGAAAGCAGGTGGTAATCAGCCACAGTGCATATAATCAATCCCAAAATGCAACAGCGTGAACACCATGGCGGCTCTGTATGTGATTGCTAGGCACCTACGTCTACAGGCAGCAGGTCTGAGGATTTGGAGACGGGAGGAACGCATTTACAGACAGCGCATCACACTCTTTCAACAGACTGAGGCTGAGATACATGAAAGGTACAGGCTACACCCCCAAACCATCATGGACCTGATAAGGGACCTGCACCCACTCCTGGACCAGCCAACAACAAGGGTGCATGCCATACCACCACATGTGCAGGTGCTCTGTAGCCTACATCTACTGGCATCTGGCAGTTACCAGGGGGTGATAGCTGCGGTAGGCGGGGTATCCCAGAGTTGCCTGTCCCGTTTCTTCAGGAAGTTCCTGGATGCCATGATGCAGAGAATGCAACACTACATTAGCTTCCCAAACACACAGGCTGAACTGCTGAAAACAAAGACCGACTTTTACCAGATGGCACAGTTCCCGCATGTCATAGGCTGTACTGATGGCACACACATTCCAATCTGCCCACCAGCAGCCACTGAGCACATCTACAGGAACAGAAAGTCCACCCACTCCATAAATGTGCAGGTAATCTGTGATGCAGGCAACATAATCACTGATATCGTAGGTAAGTTTCCTGGGAGCACCCACGACTCCTACATCTTCCAGAACAGTGGGATCTACACACGCCTGGTTGCCGGAGAATTTGGAGAAGGATACCTGCTAGGTAAATCACTGTGACACTCCCTAATACTTACCGTATATCAATGTGTATTGAGGTATGTGACTAATGGTACTTTCTTACTCACCTAGGCGATAGTGCATATGCCGTGCGGTCATTCATCCTCACTCCCTACCTACACCCATCAACCCTGAGTGAGAGACGATATAACGTGGCACACAAATCAACACACAACGTGGTGGAGCGCACGTTTGGACTATTGAAAAGCAGGTTCCGCTGCCTCCACAAAAGCGCAGGCGCACGCCAGTACACACCCATCATCTGCTGCAAGATCATTGCCACTTGTGCAATGCTGCACAACCTTGCCACAAAGACAGGTACAGAGGTGGAAATAACAGATTTTGAGGACAATGATGATGAGTTTGCACACCCAGAGCCCAACGCAGCAGGAGTGGCAGCAGCAACAGATGGGAGAGTGAGACGGTCAGAGATCACATGCAACTATTTCTAAGTAAGTAAGGGGACACAGCCAGTATTTGGATGCTATGACGTAGTTTTAATTATCCGGCACTATGCCACAACACAACGGCAAAACTGGCCTAACAAATTGGTGACATCCATAGTTGGAAGTCAAGGGTTCCTTCACCCAACTGTGTCCTGTAATTGTGTGCTGCATCAGCGTCTGCGCCCACGCACTACAGTGCGGGATGCCAGTGATTGTGTGTCCTCACTGGCTGTGGGACCAGTGGCAGCCCCATGCCATCTGATGCTCCTCCGTGTGCATGTGACAGGGGGGGTAATGCTGCTCCTACTGGTGGTGTCCTCGCTGTCCCCAGCATCCACAGCACCAGTGGTGGCAGAGTGGCTTGTAAGCAGCACATCTAGTGCACTGGTCACCCTCACCAGCCCCCTTGACACATCATTGCTGCAGTGCGCAAGCCCCTCCTGCATTACCACGGAGCGCCTGCAGAGCAGAGAAGTGGACGTTGCTAGGCGGTTCACTGCCCTTGTGTGGTGATCAATTTTCTGCCTCTCCCTCCGCCGTGTTGCTCTGTCCTCATCGAGTTTTGTGCACAGCAGCATGACGGACTGGGACATGTCCCGCATGCCCGCAGCCATCTCCCTCATGCCCTCAGCCATTGAGCTTATGCCCCTGTCAATGTTGCCCATTGTGTCATTTAGGCCCTTCATCTGGCGCTGTACTGACTGGATTGCCTTGCCTTGTAGGCGCTGCACCTTCACCATGGTGGCCTCCAGCCCTAAGAACACACCATGGCTCTCACCCTGTGGAGGTGGACTGCGCACCCGAGCCCTGCGGAGGCGTCTGGCCCCTGTGTGTGCACCCTTAGAGGCGAAGGGCAAACCGGCATTGCTACCATCCAGTGGCACAGTGGATGTGTCCTCCCCCCTCGAGTCTTCTGATGAGGACTCTGACACCTGCAGTCTGGCAACTGCACGCCTCCTAGACCTCACCAATGCAGGTGGTGTTGATGCGGGTGAGGCCAGCAGGAGTGGCGAGGGTGGATGTGGTGGCGAGGCTGGCTGTGGTGGCGTGGCTGGCTGTGGTGGTGATGCTGGCTGTGGTGCTGTTGTCTGCCCAGCACTCGTGGTGGCCTTCTCTGTCCTGTCCTTTCGGGGTGCCCTCTCTCCCTTCTCCTGAGCAGTCCTGCGCGAAGTATCGCCTGTGGACAGAAATTCAACATCAGCTCAGTGTACCTGCAGCCCTGCATTGCTTACATCATAATAAATTTCTGCATCACTATCTCATTGTCCTCTGCCTGCTTATCGCTTATGTGTGTCACATGCCTTGTTGTTCTGTGCGAATCTTGTCATGATAGGGGTGTCACAGACTACATCTCCCATAATGCATTGCTGGTATGCACAAACCCCTGTACTGGAGTGGGATTCACATTGCACAATTGGGGATTTGGGATAGGGGAAGGGGGGGCACAATGCTGTGCATGTGTCTTACCTTGTTTGGTAGCAGCTCTGGCAGAGCTGTCTGCATCCCCAATCCCAACAACACTTTCGGGCTCAATTGTGGTCTCCACGAGCTCCTCAAGTTCAGTCAGGGCAGGTGCCCCGTTCCTGCCTCCTCCTGTCCGGCTGGCCTCTTTCTTCAAATCAGCCATCTTCCTCTTTGTGATGATACGGATATCGTACCACTGCTTCTTCAGCACATCAATGTCCCGGGGGGTCACTCTGATGACATTTACCTGCGCCTGGATTCCAAGCCAGATCTGTCTTTTCTCAGATTCAGCCACTTGCAGGGACTGCTTTCCAAACAGCTTATTGTGCTGCTTCACCACCTCCTCCACAAGTACCTGCAGTTCCTTTGGGCTGAATTTGAGTTTCCTCTTCCTTTCCCCTCCATCTCTCTCTGTGTCCTGGCTGGCCATTGTGTCAAATTTCCTGTGCAAGTTCAGCCACTGGCTCTGTTGCTTTCCTCTGCACTCCCAGCCTCTCCAGAGTCTGCTGATTGTGTGCACCTGCCTGG
The DNA here is from genome assembly GCF_964204655.1 of Triturus cristatus. Classification (NCBI taxonomy): domain Eukaryota; kingdom Metazoa; phylum Chordata; class Amphibia; order Caudata; family Salamandridae; genus Triturus; species Triturus cristatus. The sequence goes on from NC_140590.1 coordinate 920,513,679, forward strand.
GTGTGGCCACTTCCTGGTTGGGTGGGGTGTGGTTTGCACAGGATTGGCTGATTCCTCAATTGCTGTTCATTTGAATTACAGATTCGGTAAATTCCGAATCGGTATTTACCGAATCGGAAAATACCTAATCGGTATTTACCGATTCGGTAAATACCGCATCGGAAACACCGGTCGGTATTGTAGAATCGGTAAACATTTACCGATTTTTACCGAATCGGTAAGTGTTACCGAAAAATTAGGTACATAGCAAATACCGATTTCTAAATACCGATTCGGTAAAATTCGGTATTTAGGAATCGGTATTTCTAGGTTACCTACATATGGCCCCATATGTTGTGGACAGGGGATCATGATTAATCACTAGGGGTGGGCGGAATTTGCGAAATCCACTTTCGCAAATTATCGCGAAAATGTTAAAAACTATCGCAAACATGCGGAAATATCGCGAAGATGCGGAAGTTTTTTTCCCGCATGTTCGCGAGATTTTCTGCATGGTTGCGGCTCGCCAACTTACCCATGTGGTTGCTCGCGGGCGCGGCCATCTTGTTTTCAGTTGTCTCGCGGTGCATGATCGCGAGAAGAAAGACGTGATCGCGCGACGCATGACGTCACTGCGGGCGCGAACTGTCGCGAGACAGTGCAAATGGCTAAAAACAATACAACATCTCATGGAGAACGCGACTGGATCAAGAAAACTTGTCGGCGAACGCAGGGATTCAGGTAAGGAGATCGCGCACGCGCGAGACTGTATTATTTTACAGCGCGAGCAAGAAACAAATTATCGCTAAGCTGCGGAATGCGGAAATTTTGACATTTTCGCGCTTTCCGCAGAACGCGAAAATGTCAAATTATCGCAATTTTCGCGAACGGAACGAAATTTTCGCCCAGGTCTATTAATCACACTAGGCAGGCAAGAAGATAAATAAAAACATGGCACTTCCAAGTGACCTTAAGGGCTATGTAGGGAGGGCACGGTACCCAAGGCTGTAGAGTAAACAATTGGATTGATCTTTTTGGGCCTAACTGTAAGTAAATGAGTTCCATCCAAAGCAGCCAATGGTGCAAAATGATTGAAGGTAGTAACCGTTGGATGGACTTCATGTTTTTGCATCACACCAGGAATGGAACGTGCCAACTCATTAGTGGTTGAGGGTTGGTAAAAGTAGCCAATTGGAAGAGATATTACTTGATTAGGGGGAGCATTTTATAAACTAGTTGTACGCAAAATTGTCTCTACCAGGCTTGGTAATTTAAGAGACAAGGCTACACAATAAGGGTCATGTGCATTTCCTACATTGGTTGGAAGCACATCATGTTTCTTAAATACCCCTCACACATCAAAAGGGCCCTTGGTGTCATGCTTCATCATAGGGGTCTTCGCGCCCCTCTACAGAGCGCGGCGTGCGACTACCAGCGAATGCGCGGGAGCACTGATGTTTTTCACTATTTGTGGTGTGAGAGAGGGTGAGTGGCAGGGTCAGGAGTGAGTGATAAGTGAATGTTAAAAGATACCTAGCTCCTGTGGAGTAGAACAATTTAATATTCCGTGGTGCTGGTATTATTAAAAAGGTGTGAGGCGGAGGTGTGTTGTGTTAATGTGCAAGACCTCCTGTGTGTGTCAACATGTTTCGAAGCGTGCTGCTTCTTCTTCAGGACGGGTTCACAGATCCCTACCCTACTCACATAGCATGTGTAACAATGTCAAAAGAGGTTAGATACTATATATAAGCAGGTCGTAAATGCTACATGTACGACAACAATGGTCTCAATCCGATTTGCGATGAAGAAATTCCTTAAGTGTAATCTGAAAAAGAAAAACAATATTTAAAACCGTCAGGTATGCAAACCACTCCGGATGTAACAATGGTGACCTGCAAAAGTGATATATACAGTGCTTATTATGGAGTAAAATGTGAACTACTCGTACTGGTGCAGTGTCCTGTAAAAAAGAGACAAATACAAGACGTACAAACATTTAACAAAAAGCACACACACTACACGAAATATGCTCCAAGGTAGTCTTTGCTGTGACTGAGGAGTTTAGTTATTCATTTGTGGGAGATGAGAAAATTATGCCAAAAAAGGTTTGGTTACATACTTGTTGTACTGAAGGCAGTTGCCTCATGAGCCTTACAATCACGGGGGACAAGGTGCTAATTGCACTCTGTAGACAAAAGATTAGTGCATTAGGTAGGTCTATATTGTCCTTTGGATCAGAACGAAGTTGGCTTCTCTGATACGGCTATGCCGTACTTACATGTACCAGAGTACTACCTTGTACTAACGTCCCACCTCGCTGCTCCATGGATATGGTCTGGCCGTGAGGAGCTCTCATTTATACTATGCTTAATTGCCTCGATTTCCAGCTGGAAGTGGTGTGTGCGTGCGAACTGGAAGTGTTTATCCGATTCAGTTAGCAGGTTACGCTCCAAAGCCTCTAGTCCTGTCTTCCAATAGGCTCTCACGGTTGTTGTGTTTAGCCCTTTTGCAAGCTAAATCAGTCACCTGCCAAGGGTATTCGCGCTGGAGAAGGTCTTTCTTTAGTGTGTCCTACTCCTTTTTGTAGTCAGTAAGAGTACTGCAATTCCTTCTGATACGAAGGAATTGCCCAAATGGTAAGTTCTGTCTCATAGCCCTTGGATGATGGGGATATAGTGAAAGGGGGCAGAACACTAGTCAAGTTCAAATTATGATGAGAGCTAGAGCTAGAGATGCCTTTAGATTTCAAGATGTCTAAACAGCTAGCAGTCATATTTCCTACGATTGGTAATCTTGCAAAGATGGAATCTAATGATGACTTGACTAGGGCTTTGAGGGCTTGAACTGAGGCAAGTACATGTTTAAAGTCCTCCATATCGATTGCTGTACCTTTAGCTGCTTGTTCCCTTTTGGTAATAGGCCTGGAAGGCATGGCCATTGTAGCAAGTCCATCCTCTATGTCAGTATCTGGTTTATCCAAAGGGAGGCCAGGGATTTTCATACACTTAAGTGGTATGTGGGTTAGGGGTGGGCGGAATTTGCGAAATTCGCTTTCCCAAATTATCACGAAAATGTTAAAAATCTCCGCAAACACGCGGAAATATCGCGAAGATGCAGAAGTTTTTTTCCCGCCCGTTCGCGGTATTTTCTGCATGGTCACAGCTCGCCAACTTACCCATGCGTTTGCTCGCGGGCGCGGCCATCTTGTTTTCACTTGTCTCGCGGTGCATGCTCGCGAGAAGAAAGATGTGATTGCGCGACGCATGAAGTTACTGCGGACGCGAACTGTCACGAGACAGCGCAAATGGCTACCAACAATCCAACATCTCGTGGAGAACGCGACCCGATCGGGAAAACTTGTCGGCGAACGCGGGGATTCAGGTAAGGCGATCGCGCGCATGCGAGAATGTATTATTTTACAGCGCGAGCAAGAAACAAATTATTGCTAAGTTGCGGAATGCGGAACTTTTGACATTTTCGCGCTTTCCGCGGAACGCGAAAATGCCAAATTATCGCAATTTCCGCGAACGGAACGGAACGGAATTTTGGCCCAGGCCTAATGTGGGTAATCAATTCCGATGGTGAAACTGAGGTTTCACAGCATTAGCTGTCTTGATCGACGAAGTTCCACTTTTCCCTGCATAAGTTCTATATGGCAAAATTGATGGAAGCTGTTTCCAATGTCTATCGAGATGTGGTGGCAGGTCACTAATCTCTCTTCAACAGTGGTTATCTCTTTTTCGAGTACTCCCATTGCACTACTCAAAAAGTTTGTAATTGAAGAAGAAGGCTTACCCTGGGGCTTGGATGGAGGAAGTTTTCTCTTCTAAGTCTGTGAATGTAGTTGCACACACATCTCCTCTAAAATAAACGCTGTTTAAACACAAATTCTACTCCTCTGCGTGCATCCCAGAAAGAGGCTGCCCCCCCTCTTGCACAATAAAGAACATAAGCTAGTGACTCTTCACTCGATAACTGGTTGCACAGCATGTGTTAAATGTTTCACATATTCAAAGTAATCCAATTAAACAATTTAATCTATAACTCTTTATATTAAATCCTTATACTTTTATTACAGAATCACAATGTAAGTAAATTAATTGTATGCATCCTCATCAATCTCTTGCTAGAATATGTACAACATGAACAAAACCAATGTCCAAATTATAACACACTAAAACATTTGCAACATGAGTTGCCCAATGAATTTTGGGATTCAACAATTCCTTTTTCAGGGGCCTCTGTAAAAGATAACAGAAATGTTTTTTAGCTTAAACATGACATACTAAATATTCAATATACAGGGATGGCTGTACTATCTCCTACATTGCAAACAAACTTGGCAAAAACTAAACCATAGATATGTGAGATTAAAATGTGCCATGCATCAGTAGGAAAGGTGTCAGTGCCTCATGCTGTGTGCAGAAACTATGCTCAGAGGCAAAACGATGAGAAGAAGGATGAAGAATATTCAAACAACCACTAGCCTGTCAATCTACAAACCAAGTGACCACATCACCAAGTACAGATAAAACCCCATACACCACTACCACTCAAACTACTCCATTCTGTACTGTGTAACCAAAGTTTCCAAAAATTACTGGATGTTACTCCCAAAAAGGCGCTCGCCATAGACACTCGTAATGTCTCTTGAATCTCTCCTGAAAAAAACACAATATCGACCCATTAACAAAAAATCCACAATCCTTCGTAACTCAAGTAGAACACAAACTCTTGCACTTGCCCTACCTCCAAAACTGACTCTCTCGCAGCACAATATACCCAGACCTTCTTCGTGCTTTTGAAGAATATTCACAATATGACTGCAACCAACTCTAATCACTAAATAGAATGGTGAAAACACAAGAATGAGTCCTTGAATCTAATGAGTCCCATCTGTGTAGCTTCCACTGCCACTGGGTCTTACCTAAGTATTCTGGATTTCAATCATATCTTGAGTATGTCAGGTCCGCTGGAAGAATCTTTCACCCCAGTACAGCGCCGCAAAAGTCTAAACAAACATCTACGAATTCAAAATATAGACTTTAAATCAATGCCATCGGCTTCACGGACAACCCCCTCCCTCTGTCAGCACTTATGCCAACCTAAGACAAAAGGAAAACTTGCCTACCAGACGCTGTTAAGGAGATTAATCAAACGCCACTGCTCGGCTGCTCTTCCGCGTGAACCATGAGGGCACCAAATGCACTGGTGTTAAACCTGCGCTCAACACTGAGAACGGACAACTGCTCAAACATGGAAAAATGTTCGCCATCTTGTATTATGCGCAACGCCACTTCCGATCTTAACAAATAAACGAGTTAAACAGATAAACCCCGCACAAACAGAAATGCTCACATAATGACTGTTGTACGCCGAACCATCCTGCTCCCAAATTTTAGACTATGAAGTAAATGTACATCTAACTGCTGATGAACGCCTCACGACATCATAACGATGATGTTTGTGCCCAATGAGGCACACACAGTCTAATGTCCTAAAAGCTGGCAGATATCAGTTGTAAACTCCATAGATCAGAACATTAATAGAACAAAACAATCATGTTACATGAAACAGGGGAATCCCTGACTGTATGTACGGAATCTAATCTACATGGTGATAAATCCACCTGAAATCAAAGACAATTTGACTCTCCAAGAACCCAAATAGAAAGTCCAAATATCGAACCTGTGTGTTCTAATATAATGGCCATCTGCAAAATTGACCCACACCTCGTGTGTTTTCAAAGTAAAGAGCAAAAAATGGAAAAATAAATAGATAAGAATGAATAAAGAAATGCGATAACTTGCTGGATGATGATAAACATTTAGAAATTGATGTTGATTTTTGCCATAAATGTTTGCTGAAAATACAATGATGTGATGATAAAAAAACAAGAAGATCTCTGAACTACACGACAATATTCTTGTATTATTGAACCATACGCATTATACAGGTTCATACATTCGATAAAACAAATCATGTTCATTTTGTTATTTAACCCCTAAGGAGTCAAGGTATTCAATGTCCTAATCCACCAAATTTCACGTTGTGATAACACTCTCGCATTGTCTCAACCTGTTTTGATTGCCATAATTTCCAAGATGGTGTACCTCAACTGCACTATTGTATGTTTATGTTCGTGCCAGTGTGAAACTAAGATGGACTTGATATTCTTGGTCTTAATCGTACTTTTATGTTTGGTGATTCTTGTTTTTTATTCTCCTTTCGGTCTTGCCGATGTACAATAAACAACACGGACACTTAATGCTATAGATTACACTTGAGGAATTGGAGTCACCTGAATACCTTAGTGGGATTGGTTTTCCAGAATGTGGATGAGTCACGATGTTGCCAGTAATGACATTGTTGCAATTGACAAAATATAAACATTTACGCATCCCCAATGCTGCTGTACTCTCAATAGTTTTAGGTTGTTTTCACATCTCCTTGATGTTCTGTCTCCTGGTGTGCGCGAAAAATGGTTGCTCCTCAAATAATCCATTAAAATCAGGTACAGACTGAAGAAGTTCCCATCTAGACTTGATGATCCGTTTTATGGCTGCTGATTTGGAAGAATATTTGGATACAAAAACCATGCACTTTTGTTCTTTCTTCTCCTGGGTTTTCAGTAAATCCTGTCTGTGAGTATTCAATATTCTGGTCATTGCGTTAAACAGAGTGCTAGCTGAATACCCTCTTTGCCTGAAATTCTGGATTTGGTTCTCCATGGCCTGTGACAAGATGCTTGTGATAAAGTAATCCTTTTAATTCTCAACAATTGGAAGAATGCCAGCTTCTGGGTGAGACTAGGGGGATGGAAACTTGTGAATAACAAGTTATTCATGTTGGATTCTTTCTTGAACACAGTTGTCTCTAAATTGTCCACTCCTTTCATGATTAATACATCAAGAAAGGATAAACTCTGTTTACTGATGGTGTGTGTAAATTGAATGTGATCTTTCATTTCATTGAGTTCATAAATTTTAAATTCCAATTCAGAGTGAGACGTCTTCCATATTAAGAAAATATAGTCTATGAATCTGCCATAGAATACCAAATTGGAACTCCACTCAGTGTTAGACAAAATGAAGTCTTGCTCAAATTTTGACATGAAAAGATTAGCAAAAAGCAGGTGCCCCGGGAAAACCCATAGATGTTCCACTACTTTGTAAATAAAATTGTTCTTTCCACACTAGGTAACTATGTTGTAGGCAAAATTGTAACAATTCAAGTATGAACACTTTATTGGCTTCAATGTCAGGAAGCTGGAGCAAAGCCCATTCACATGCCTCCAATCTCTCTTGCAATAGTATAGAAGTGTACACACAAGTTATATCAATGGAACGCAACAACTATTGTTGGTATGATTAAATATCCATGTGATTGATTTGTTGAAGAAAATGAGTAGTGTCTTTGATATATGTTTTTCAATTCTGCACAAAACTTTGCAAAAAATAATAAATATATTTCCCCAGTGATTCAAAAACCGAACCACAACCAGACATTATAGGTCTGAAAGGTGGATCATGCAAGTTCTTGTGGACTTTCGGAAGCATATACAGAACCAGGCGTCTCAGATGTTGAACTCTGAGAAAATTGCGGGTGTTAGTTGATATCCAATTTTTCTCTATCGCATTCTCCAGAATTGCATCTAACGTTGCCACAATTTTGTGCATAGTACAAGATGGCGACCGTTTTTCCATGTTTGAGCAGTTGTTGGTTCTCAGTGTTGAGCGCAGGTTTAACACCGGTGTATTCGGTGTCCTCATGGTTCACGCGGAAGAGCAGCTGAGCAGTGGCATTCAATTAATCTCCTTAACAGCGTCTGGTAGGCATATTTTCCTTTTGTCTTAGGTTGGCATAAGTGCCGACAGAGGGAGGGGGTTGCCCGGAAGCCGATGCATTGATTTAAAGTCTATGTTTTGAATTCGTAGATGTTGTTTAGACTTGTGCCAGTACTGGGGTGAAAGATTCTTCCAGTGTATCTGACATACTCGAGATATGATTGAAATCCAGAATAATTAGGTAAGACCCAGCAGTAGTGGAAGCTACACAGATAGGTCTCATTAGATTCAAGGACTCATTCTCATGTTTTCACCATTTTATTTAGTGATTGGAGTTGGTTGCAGTCAAATTGTGAATATTCTTCTAAAGCACGAAGATGGTCTGGGTATATTGTGCTGTGACAGTCAGTTGTGGAGGTACGGCAAGTGCAAGAGTTTGTGTTCTACTTGAGTGTCGGAGGGACGGTTGGAAACAGAAGTGAGGAGGCCATATAGGATTAATATTGTGGTTTTTATTCGGGTTTGGAAAGTATAGTTCAATAAAAAAGGAATGATAGGGTCTTCAATGCACAAAATTAACTCTGAATGTCTGTTCCAGCACAGGGTTGTAGAGTAGTTCTTCTCTTGGGCATCCGGGTCAGGGTTAGAGAGATCCAAAGGCTCGGGTGCTTCTGTGGAACACAGATGGGGTCCCGGAATATACTCGAGAGAAAATAAGAAAGTAGCGGTCAGTTATGGTGTCCTACGTGGTTTGTTATACCATCACCAAACCACGTGTAGTGATAATAAACAAAAATGAGGTCTAGGCGAAAAGAAGGCAGTAAAGGCAGGGTAGAAATAAATTGGGCATTAATCCTTATCTGTTGGATTTCTGGGGTAGTGTTACGTAGTGCCTGTTTTCTTTTTAACCAGGAATGGGGCGAGAAGGACTGTGGTCATGAGAGGTGAGGCCATAAAACGGAACCAGTAAAAGAGCAACCATCAAAAGAATGACTCTCTTGTGTGTTTCCCCTCCCTACATGCCGTTTCCACCCCCCCCCTTTGTCCCGTCACGTACTGATAAAAGCCACAACTCTCCAGAGTTGTGGCGGCTTGTGCGTCCTCCGGGATCGTCCAGTCTTCTGTCCATGTCTCTGGAGCCTCGCAGTCCTCTTCTTCGGCGTTTCCAAATCTGGCGGTCACAGCGGTGTCAGGCAGTGTCTCGGCGTCTCTCCACTCGTCTGCGTCTTCCTCCTCCGGATGCTTTTTCCTGGCTGGCACCCCGGATGCTTCCTTTCCTCCGCTTTTCTGACAATCGTGACCTTGGCCCAGCGTTGCCGATTGGCTGGGCGGGGTCTCCGCCCCGCCTCCTTCGGGACGTTCCGTTTCCGGGTTACATGCCTCGTTCTGCAGGAAGGAGAAGTCTTGAATTATTTCTGGCGGAGGTGTTTCGTCGTCCTCAATACGGTAAGGCATCCATGCGGGCTCAGTTGGGGTTAGGATGGTATTCGTGACCCTAAACCCGGGGTCTTCCTGACATTGAGTTAAGAGGGATTGTGGATTTTTTGTTAATGGGTCGATATTGTGTTTTTTTCAGGAGACATTCAAGAGACATTACCAGCGCTCTATGGTGAGCGCGTTTTTGGCAGTAACATCCAGTACGTTTTTTAAACTTTGGTAACACAGTACAGAATGGGGTACTTTGAGTGGTATTGGTGTCTGGGGTTTAATCTGCACTTGGTGATGTGGTCACTTGGTTTGTAGATTGACAGCCTAGTGGTTGTTTGAATATTCTTCGTCCTTCTTCTCTTCTTTTTGCCTCTGAGCATAGTTTCTGCACACAACATGAGGCACTGACACCTTTCCTACTGATGCCTGGCACATTTTATTCTCACATGTCTATGCTTTGGTTTTTGCCATGTTTGTTTGCAGTGTAGGAGATGGGGCAGCCATCCCTGTATATTGAAAAATTAGTATGTCATGTTTAAGCTAAAAAACATTTCTATGTTATCTTTTACAGAGGCCCCTGAAGAAGCGATTGTTGAATCCCGAAATGCATTGGACAACTCCTGTTACAGATGTTTAAGTGTGTTATAATATATTCTAGAAAGAGATTGATGAAGAAGCATCCAATGAATTTACTTACATTGTGATTCTGTAATAAAAGTATAAGGATTTAACATAAGGAAGTTTTCTCTTCACCATAATGGATGGGGGCAGGGCAACAAAATTATACTATGAGAGCAACCAAAAGGACCAGGAACAAGGGGCTAAAAGAGCAGACCCAGCCCAGCCCTGTCCAGGCTCATATGGGTGCAGACAAGCCCACTCTCCACCGCGGCATGCGCCCGTGAAACATCCCACGCCACGAGTAGCACCAAGCTCTTAAGCCCGCCGCTTGCGGTGTGCCTCTACTCCTGGGCTGGATACCGGCTCCTGGCTGCTGGGGGTCGTAGTCCCACCTCAGCAGCAAAGGGAAGAGGTACAACATCACCATAAGGGTTAATATGTATCACTTTCCCATATGTTTGCACAAACACAGAAGCTAATATGTTGCTTAGTGCAGCCTAGTGGTTTAGCTCTTGACCTTTGCATCTGATCCATGAATTGACTCTACAGGGCAGATTTATCATTCTTACACACAGAGCAACACAGCAAGCCCCCTTGCTGTTCTGTGCTGTGTGAATGGGAAAGGGCCTGGATGTGCCATACTTACAATTATATGGTGCATTACTGTCCTTTCTTAGTGCTGGTGCACTTTAGGCTGCCTAGCACCAATGCAGGCACCATTATGCACAGGGTGTGTGAGTTGTTAGCAGGATTTTTTTGTGCAGTAAGGGACAACATCCTGCACAAAAACAATCCTCAGGGGCATTTTCCTCGTTCTACGTGTGCTGCAGGATGCAGCACACTTAGAAAAAGGAAAATAACGAGGAGAAATAAAGATATTTCTCCTCGTGACAGCTCACCTGGGGAGGAGTAGAATTTTGACGCATTCCCATGTCTACTATTAATGATCAATCTGGGAATGCGCTGAAATCCATAGGTGAATGCCTGGGAACATCCACCCTCCACCCATGGAATGCCTCCCTGCTACAGATCAACGCAAGGCAGCAATTTGCTCTGCTTTCCATTATTCTAGATTTATCAAGCCATACAGGGTCACGCAAGGTGGCCTTGCACTGCTTGATAAATCTCATTTAGGTTTTGTGTTGCCCTTGCGCCCCCTTGTATGTTGCAAGGGCAATGCAACACTTTGATAAATCTGCCCCAACATATATAAATCATTAAATTCTGTTCATGTGCAGCTCATGGCTACCCAAATGCGTGTGCTGTTAAAATGGCAGTAACTGTGATGTGCTACCCATTTGTATTATTAATTGCACTGAGGAAGAATGGAGTTAGTGCTGTATAATTTATATGACCGACTCATGTCTTCACATCAAATCCTTTACCCATTAATCTGAATGCTATAAAATATGGGTCATATTTTTAAACTCAGTTTCATCCCCATTCAAAGTTTGTAACCGAAAATACCTTATTTATGCTTCCCAGGATTCCAGAAAAAGATTAATGGTAGGCTTAAATACATTTTACTACAGCAGATTTCAACTCCGCCTGTGTGGAGAAATCAACAGTAGTAAATCCCATTCAAGGGGGGCTGTGGGGCAAGTGGCCATTCCAAGATATGATTTTCATTGAATATTTGTCAACGCCATCAAACATTACTACCGTGTCCACCTCCCTTGTTCCAGTCCTTATGTCAAGAGGTCTGCCTCGATGCGACACAGAGTTTGCCTATCCAACACTAAAAAAAACTTACAATCATATTACTGGAAATAGGAGGAAGTCCCTGACCCAATTCCCATTCTTAAGCTGAAAAGTGAACCTCCTCATAATCACGTACTGTTATTTTCCTATCTTCATGTGGGCAAGGTGCCTGTCCTTTCTGCAGATATGCTTTCCTTATTAAATGTTTGTTTTAAAACTGTTGGTCCCTGTGGCTGTGCTCTAGCCACCAGAGAGATCTATAAATGCAATATAAACTTCAAAATTGTTTTTAGGAACGACTTCCCTAGCGATCTTGTGGCTATTTCTCTCTCTGTTAATTGTAGGCGTGGTTTGCAGATGTTTTTTATAACATCTGCCAGTCTTGTGGTTGGGGCTTTTCATTGGTAGAGGGGTGAGAGGATATGCTAATTCTGATCATTATATCAGGGGGAGGACTCCCCCTTCTGCAAAGCAGGGTGAAGGCATGATATGTGATTCTGGAAGCAGCACCCTAAAGCCTCTGAGGGGAAACAACCTTTACAACGCAACTATTACATCGCACTACACTTACAGCGCAGGCATTACAACGGAACATCCTTTACAACACATGACACTACAACGCATACCATTACAACGCATAATATTACAACGCAGACACTACATCGCATGTCACTACAATGCAGGCATTACAACGCATACCATTACAATGCATACCATTGGAGTTAGAATAGTAATTTTTAACCCCTACACTATCCAACACTTACCCTACTGTTGCACCCCCTGGAGTTAGAATACTAATTTTTACCCCTATACTATCCAACACTTACCCTACTGTTGCACCCCCTGGAGTTAGAATAGTAATTTTTACCCCTATACTATCCAACACTTACCCTACTGTTGCACCCCCTGGAGTTAGAATAGTCATTTTTACCCCTATACTATCCAACACTTACCCTACTTTTGCACCCCCTGGAGTTAGAATAGTAATTTTTACCCCTATACTATCCAACACTTACCCTATTGTTGCACCCCCTGGAGTTAGAATAGTAATTTTTACCCCTATACTATCCAACACTTACCCTACTGTTGCACCCCCTGGAGTTAGAATAGTAATTTTTACCCCTATACTATCCAACACTTACCCTACTGTTGCACCCCCTGGAGTAAGAATAGTAATTTTTACCCCTATACTATCCAATACATACCTTAAATGCAATGTCACAGTATGCGTTGTAATGGTATGCGTTGTTAAGGTAGTATGCGATGTAATGGAATGCGTTGTAAAGGTAGTTTTTTAAAATGCGTTGTAGTGTTATGCGATGTAATGGAATGCGTTGTAGTGGATGTTGCGATGTAAAAATTGCGTTGTAAGTGCATGCGTTGTAAAAGTATGCGTTGTAACGTCATACATCCCCTCTGAGACCGCCACCTTTGTCTGATTCTGTCAGGTCCTTAGAAACTGTAAATGGGGAAAACACTTCTAGGTTTCAGGCAGTCTTGCACCAAAGAATGTCAAATTTATGCAGGCCTTAATAAATCAAGCTGTAGAAGCATCTTTAGGTTCCCCCGATAGTCCACCTATAAACAGGCTAGATGGGAGGGATATGTGAACCAAGAATTTGCGTTTTGCTGATGAAGACCCAAAACCGATATTGTTCTGTCCAAGAGTCGGACCTTTCAGTCCTCAATCATGCCTGCTCTAATCTAAATAATTTTGATTTGACTTCTGCTTAGGATGAGACAGATTTTTGTCTTCAAACCCAGACAAAAGAGCCAGCTAGCCTGCCTTTAAATGGACCCACTAGTAACGTGTTATATATGAAGATTAAATTGGTGGATAGACTGATATTTCCACTTTTCTTCTTCTGCACTTCCAGGAAATCTTTCTACTCACAGACAAAGTAAATGCTTTTCAAGGCACTTTAATATCTGAAGATACCACATCTTCTGATGAAATAGATAAGAATGTTGTTTCAGTCTAGGACAATAATTATACTGTGCAAACGGTCCAGTACATACTGTAAGATTACAACTCACTGGCTCAGGGCATGCAGCAAGGCGGAGACTGCAGCACACTGGTCAATTATGGAGAAGAAGGTATCATTTCATTATTTTCTTTTGATGGACTATGTGCTGCAGCTACTGTTTCAGAAACCTCAGTTGCGGCTAAGCACAGTAGCAAGAGAAGGTTCTGGAAAGCAGGTCGCTCTTCTAGGTCATCTTGCCCTCACTGACGTCAAGCTTTCTGGACTACAGCTATAGCAGAGTTATTTGGCCAAGAAGTAACCAAAGGATAAACATTCATGGCTCCAATTCGTTCTCCTTACAGGGGAAGGGGATTTGTATTTCATGGATCATTTGGTTATGCTACTCTCAAGAAGTCAGGGGAGCCTCTTAGAAGCCAAGGTCATGGACAGTGAAGCCCCTTTTCTGACAAGTCCAGGTAGTAATGTGTTTCTACCCCTCGGCCCCACCTGCCTCCAAGTCTCAACTATACAGAGCCTGTGGAGGGTTGACTTCTGAACTATTATTATATCAGGGTGACCACTGTTTTGTGTAACTGGGATCTTCAGATCATCAACAGAGGGATCCATTTTTCAATCAAAGACTCTGAGAGTTTTTTTTCAACATTCTCCCACACCAAAATGAACTCTCAAATTGCGAGGCCTTCTTCACAGAATCCAGGAATTATTAACAAAAGCAGCAGCGATACTGGTTTTCGAAACAAAGAAAGACCTGTTATGCTATTTCATACTGTTTCTGGTTCAAAAACATGCAGGGGAACTCTGTGCCATCTTGGATCTGAATACAGAGAATTCATGTATTCCCTACCAACGTTTTAAGATGACAGCTCTACAAAAAATGATTCCACTAATCAGTGCAGAATAGTTTCTGGTTTCTCTGGATTTGAAAGATGGCTATTTCCACATTCCAGTTAATCCAGTCTCAAAGATTCCTCCACGTCTGTGTCATGAGTCAACATTATCAATTCACTTTTCATACTGGCTTCTGCTCTTAAAGTATTAACCAGGTTTCTAGCTCCATTGGTAGGTATTTTGTATTGTGAAAGAATACTTGTCTTTGGAAGATAGGTTCATTTCTATCTCTTCATTCTCAGATGTAATTCAGGTCTTCATACTTCACCAGTTCCATGGGTTCTTGCTGAATCATCTCAAGGGACACCTCATTCCATCTCAGAACCTTGAATTTATAGAAGCACTCTTCATTATTGACTCGGTACGTGTGTTTCTACCAACTGTTCATTGTACAGCCCTTCTTTTACAGCTATGGGGATTGGCATGAGGCTGTTTAAGAGTACAGAGGGAGATGGCAGCCTCTCTGTAGCCTGTTTAGCACATCTACATCTTCTTCCCTAGTGCAGCACCTTTTGGCCCAGTGAGACTGGTGCTTGAAGAATAACAATACATTTGTTTCTGTAATGCCTGAAATCTCCCAGGACCTTCAGTGGTGGTTAGTGGTTGCTCATCTTTGGTACCTCCACAGTCAGTGGTTTTTACATTAGATGCCAGCATCAGGAGATGGCTTAAAACCTTTGAGAATCCAACAGCTCAGAAAGGAAGGAGTACTTGGGAGATTCCTCCATTTGTAGGGAACTAAGAACCATCCATTGGGAGATTAAATCCTTTGGCCCATTTCTGCAGGGTCAGCAGTCTGAATTTGAACAGACAACCAGGTCCCAGATCTAACATCTACCACCAAGAAGGGACAAGTACCCCCATCATGACTGCTCTAACTCAAGAGATCAGGGAGTGGGTGGAGAACAATCTCCCTAACAGTTGCTTATCAACCTGGTGGGGAAAGTAGCCATGAAGATCACTGGAGTAGACTCTTTCTATTCTCTCTGTGTCTTCACCCTTTTCAGCCAATTGCAGATTGGTTTACCCAACGCTTTCAGGACCTTTTTGCTTACCCTCAGAACAATATACTTCCTCTCTTTTGCTCTCTTCTCCCAATTGTTGGAGTATGAACAGTTAGCACATTGTTAGTCACAAAGCAGAAGGAGGTTTTTTTCTCCTTTGCATTACTAGACAGAGTTTTTAGGTTAATCGGGAATGACAAAGCAGAAGTCTTTTTGGTGGCTTCCTATTGGCAACAAAGGATTTGGTTTCCTCTTCTCCTCTTCTCCTCATACTGATTTTAAACTCAACCCCTAGATATTTACAAAGCACCTTTCTCTTCCCAGGGCTCTTTTGCTGCCAAAGGCCTCTCATCTTTTATTCTGATTTAGAGTCTGGAACTTGAAAGGCTAAATCTTTAGTCTACAAATTATATATCTAAAGTGTCACTCATTATTGAACAGTCTAGACAACCACATATCATATGATACGCATGCACAATGCGGTTCTGATTGTGACCACAATTCCACTTAGAGACACCAATTTCAGGTTTTTTTGCGCACTTTAAGCGTTTTTGAATCACAATCGCAATAACTATTTAAGCTGCAGTATGCCACGGATGCGCAGCGGTTAGCTCTCTGCTATTTTAACGTTTGTATGTACTGTTTAATTCATGACTAATTGAATTTGCATATTCACTTTTGGTGTTGAATCTTCCTAAAAAGCCTAATTATTTTTATTTCTGGGAACTTTTAAGGGCCTGAATACTGTTTTGATTGCCTCATTATTTTGAGTATTTAAACTGCAGTATGCTGCGGATGCGCAGCTGACACGCACAGTGGGGGTGCCTAAGGCAAGCATGTCTGTGCCCATCCATGTCCAGATCGCGGTCAGTGCCAGCCATGCTGCTTGTAAAACCTGCCACAATGCTCCCTTACAGGTGTATTCGAGTTGCTGAAGTTGTGCACTTCTTCCTGCAACCATTTGTGTGATCTGACCCCTGTTAATAAGGGAGTGGGGAACAAATGTCCCCTTTGCGGGTTCTCCCTTGACTTTTCAGATAAGTCTAGCTCGAACGCTGGTAGGGGCGGTAAGACTACCCTTCTTAGTGGGGCCAATGCTATGGTTTCACCTCCCTTGTGCGTTTCCTTTTCTACATGCCTTATTAACTGTTGATGCCTTGCCCCATGCCCTTGTTATTTTTAACTTATTTGCTGAGAACCACTCAGACTTGATGTTCCTAACAGAAACCTGGCTTAAAGATTGTTTGGCTGCTGATATTAGTTTGTTCGCTATAGGTTGTCTCGTGCCCCCAGTAGTCCTAAAGGTCAGCCAAAGAATCTTCCAACGTATCCAACCATTGTTACTCCAGGTGTCCCCGGGTAGGCCCAACTTATCTTCTGGAATGTGGCGAGCCTGGGATCTAAAATAATACGTCCGGACTGGTGTGAGTTTATTGAACAGTATGAACTGTGCCTCTTTCACGAGACATGATCCCTCCAACCCCAGTTCCATGTTGGCTATGCTAACTATACCAAGGTCATCACCACGGCATGTAAGGTCTGGCCTTCTGCGTGCCTAACGATTTGGGTTAAGACTACAGTGAGTTATACAATAAAATACATTATGGTTGACTCTCCTGATTTACTGGGTATATGCTTTAAGGCCCCTCAGGTTGAAACCTACCTACTATACAATGTGTGCTGTAGGCAGGCTGGAATAGACCGGAAAACAATGGTTTTTGACCAACTGAATGCACATATATCACTCCAGTCACCAGATGCAAAAATAATTGTGGGGGGCAACTTTAATTGTCAGTTCGAACCTTTGGGTCTTGACATCTCGTCCCTTTTTTGCGGAAGAGGATGATTTATGTTCAGTCCCAGCCCTTGAAATATCTCCCCTGTGAAAATGGTCTCCGACAGCAATAAAGATCAAACCCCTTACCTTAAATCAGGGGTTGAGAGCCTGTAATGTCAGAAACATTGAAACAAGGCGTATTGTTGAGAGGAAGCAACCTCCAACCTAGTACAACAAAACATGCAGTGACGCCCAATTCAAATTGGTTGAGGCAATAAAGGCGCAAGACAGGTCCTTGATCCAGGAGGCCAGGCATATACATAGAAAGGCCCTTGTTGATGCTAAAAAAGTTTGGGAAAGGGACAAATAGGAGAGCTTGAAACAAGATGCCAATTGTAAGGATTACTATCGGTTCTGGAACATTATATCTAGTGGCAATAGGGCCCCGTCCCCAAGATGTTAAAATTCCAGCAAGTGACTGGGTAGCCCATTTTTCAAGTCTGTATGTCCAGAAGAGAGAACAGCCCCCCGCTTTTAGTGATTCCGTATGGTTGGGGTTCAGGGGACGATTAACACAGGTTATAGGAGAGGAGGCTGACATCTGTGAAGCAGCGGCCCCTTGGTGTGCCCTCAATGACTGGGTAATAACAGAGCAGGAAATATGGCTAGCTGTACAGAACGTAGTACCCAAAAAGCATCAGACCTAGATAAAATTCCCGGGGATGTATTTCGGAGGGAGGCCGACATCTGGAGTGCTTATTTCTCCCCATTATTTACAGCTTTTCTAAAAGGGGCCCCTTTGCCCGCCACATGGGATGGGGCCGAAATGGGCCCCACAATGAACCATCAAATTATAGACCCAGAATTCTTATTGCTGCTCGCAAAGCCTGTTTTGTAGGGTCATACTTGGCAGACTGCAGGAGTGGATGGTTAGGAATGACATTCTGTCCCCCCTACAGGCGGGCTTTACAGAGACCACAAGCATGATAGACCAGGTGTTCCGGCTCAACATGGTGTAATGGAAAGTGGGCACCCTGGGGGGTGGCCGTCTGTATGTCGTGTTTGTTGACCTTCTCTCCCCATTTGGTTTGGTCTCCAGATCCACCCTGTGGAGGGTACTGAAAAGGATGGGAGTACCCAGTGATTTACTAGACATTATTGTCAGGCTGCACATGAACAATTATGCGCAGGTGAGGTGTGGCCAGACTGGTGAGTTCTCAGAGCCCTTCCCCGTAATTAGTGGGGTAAGACAAGGCTGTGTACTTACTCCAACGCTCTTTTCCCTTTACATCAATGGTCTTATAGTCTACCTGGGCCAGATTGATAATGATGCACCCACACTGGTGAGCATGAAAATTCCTGCCCTCATGTTCGCTGATGATACTCTCTTGCTGTCAAAACTCCCCATGGGTTTGCGAAAGCTCCTGGAACATTAGGAACAATTTTGCATAGATCGGACCTGGAAATCAACAGTGATGTGGTGTGTGTATAAATAACGGAGTTGGTGTGTATAACTGTATACATGAGTAAATGGGTATGTGATAAATTCTTTGCATGACTGACTATGTGTGTGAGTAACTCTATGGATGAGTGGCGGAGTGTGACTGTATGTATAGGTGTATGAGTGCATATTATGGTACTGTATTGATGAGTAACTGCATGTATAAGTGACTGGATGTGTGTGTAGACCTAGGAAATAGTGGGTGGTATGTAGTATCTGGCATTGTTGTGTGTATGGTTTCAAAAATAGTAGTCTGTATTTTAGAGTGCGTGTAACAAAGTTTATATTAGGGCATCAGTATGTGCATCAGATTATAAAGTGGATGATGTCATCAGTGATGTCATTTGAGATGTCATCAGTGATGTCACTGACCATGTCATGAGTGATGTAATATGTGACGTCATCACCAGTGCATTGCGGGCGCGCAAGTTATAGTTAGCGCAACTAACTATAACGGGTGAATTTCTCTGGTTTTATATGAGTCAAATGTACAACTAACTATAACATCCCTGAAACCTATGGTTTTTTCAGTGAATTTCTAAGGCTTTTTAAATGCTAATTCCTAACTATAACGTCTGTAAAACCTATAGTTTTTTCAGTGAATTTCGAAGGTTTTTTAAATGTTAATTTCATATTTTAATATGTATAAAAGCTATATTTTTTCTATTTTTTTAGTAATATTTTGGAACGCTATTATCCTTTTTTTATTTGAAAAATTGTGTAATTTTTTATAGCTTCAAAAAAAAGTATGTATATCTTAAATTTTTTTTGTTGAGAAAACGCCATATTGCTAAACTCGTAAAGGATGCGCATTTCGTATCCGACGGCTTCGTCTCGCCTAACATCATATACGTATAAGGTCGTGCAAGCTGCTAGTTTGGTAAGCGACGGGTGCGCAGTACCAAGCCGTGCGATACGTCATATATGTATGGGGTCACACTGGCTGCACGTTCCGTATTCGACGAGTGCACGCTGCCATGCCCTGTGTTACGTCATAGACATATGGTATCGCGCCGGGTACGCCATTCCCTCATTTTTTTTTATGTCTAAAAACTATATCTAAATAAGTTTAAAGTGTATATGAGAGCAAGCGATAACCTAAAATATTTTAAACATTTATATATTTCTAACTGTAATAAACTTATAGTATGGTAAATATATTTTCTCAAAATCACGTCGGGTGCGGCCTCCTTGTGCGCTCCGTGCGCGATTGCCATGTGACCTTAAAAAAAGCATTTGATTGGCTCATAACATTTCCCATTGTAACAGTTGGAGGACCCCACCCATTTTTTGTCATTTTCTCTACAGAGTTTGATGAGACACCTCTTCTGATTAGAGAGCTTTTTTGAAAAGTTTTTTGCTGTGTACACATATCTTATTGTACACACAACATGCAACAATCATCATGATCAATATTCATGCTCTGTATAGTAGCCTTCCACGTGTGATGGCCATGCATCTGAAACGTTACATCAAAAAACAAATGTGTGTTACACAATGCCCCTGGTGTGTGTGTGTGTGTGTGTGTGCATTATTGTGCTGCCTTTCGGCATGGGTATTGGTGGCTCGAAGGGGTATCATCAACCACGGGCAGAGTGCACATCCTAGATCGCATGTAAACAGTAAAGAGTAATGTGTAGATTTGTGTTCCAATATGCTCTGTTGTCAGGCTTTACCAGTATAGTACTGTGTCATATGTGAGACTTTCAGATTCACGTTTGACATGCATTGCTTGACTGTAATGAGCGTTATCACTGTGTATGACATAGCCTCACTGCTGATCCTCCCTCCATCTGAGCACATTCACATGTGTGCGCTTCGCGATAGCAACACTTTCAATAATACCGCACACCATTGACATGCATGTCTGTGCATATCCACAAGCTTGACAACGACATGTGATGTTGTCCATTCAATGTTTTCGGACAGCATCTCATTAGCGATAGTTGCCGCCCTCCCGAAACATGCAACATTACTGTAAATTGCGGATTGTGCGACGTCAAAACTGCAAAAGGGACACACACATAAGTACACTTCCTGCCCAGGCAGGAACTGAACAACGCTCAGGTCCCCGGAATAATTATTCACACCCCTACGCTGGCCTGGCGTACACAAGCCCATCCCACTTTGCGTACATATAAATAGGATAACGACGATGCCACATGTCCCAGTTCTTCCACACTGCCTCAGGTGATATGGTCGCATCCACCTCGCATATCACAATGCGAAATAAAAAAAAGGGATCCATGAGGTGTACACCATCCTGACAATCAAAACTAGATTTGAATTGTGAACCCTGCTCGCCGTCGTGTTTGGACACACACCAATGACAGCAGGTGAGCAGTGGGGCCTGGGTGCACAGGGGCTGCAATTGAGCGCAGTGTGGCGGGAGGGGTGGGGTGCATCAGCCTGGGTGCGCAGGTGCGAACAAGCGATGTTGCAGTGCATAATGATGTGATCTCTGACCTCATTCAGTCACATCTCTGTCTCATTTTAAGGACCTGCTGGACCATACTGTAGGCCTGAGCCAGCGGGCAGTGCTGCCCTACAGACACGTGGCATTGACTTTTGGGGCACTGTAGTGAGTTGACTACTAAGTGTGCATGCACACAGGCTTGCGCCACTGCATTGCACGTGCACATTATGCTTCTAGCATGCGCTCTGTTCCTTTGTATTTGAACGTTGGCATAACATATTATTATTTAACCTTGTGTATTCTCGTGCACTCCAACTCCTCTGTGGACCACAATTACCACTAACAGTTGGTAGACCGTACCCCATGAAGGAAGGATGTACTCAACTGGTGTTCTCTATTAGGATTGAAATAAACCTTCATTTACCTCAAGACGTTTCCAGCATTATATTATTTCTCCCTTTTCAGACACTGAGTTAGTGGCACCATAATTGGCGGAGCGGATGCTCAGCCCGTGATGAGGCCCTGGGCATTCTGACGCCTTCCATCGTGGTATCAAGACACCGTCCCCGACCGGAGACCTGCTGTGCCACCCTGAGAGTGGCACCCCGGAGTTGGAGCTCGCATCGGCACGTCGTTGGACACACCGGTTGTGGCAGGTGAGCATTGAAGCCTCGGTGTACAGGAGCTGCAATTGAGCACAGTGCGGGGGAAGGGGCTGGGGTGCAGCAGACTGGGTGCACAGCTGCAGGCAAGCGATGTTGCCGTAGATAATAATGTAATCTCTGGCCTTATTCATATCTCTGTTTAATTTTAAAGACTTGCTGGACCGCACTCTTTCTCGCGGACCCCAGCGTCCCCGACACACGGGTGACGGGAGGTGAACAGTGAGGGCTGGGTGCAGTAGGCCGACGCTTTGTCTCCTCCTCCCTCTGTTCTTTTGACTCTCCCTCCCCTTCTCCCTTCCACCCACTTGCTCTCTGTCCCATTCTCACTTTCTTCCTTTCATTCTGACTACCTTTCTTTTTCTCTTGGACATGGCACACATACCTATGTTTCTTTTTTGTCTTGCAGGTTTTGTACGCTGCTTCCGGAGGAGTCCCACCCACTTATTTCATGTTTTACTGTTGTTTGTTCGAATAAAGTTGTGTTTCCATTTATTTGTGTTGTTTTAATAAAAGTAATTTTTTTACCAATAAATAAGTGAGTGTATGGGTCTTCTTTTTCTGACAACACTTGTCTGTGGATTATTGTGAAAATCAGCGGTTGATAGGAGGTTATGAGGGCAAACATTTTTAATTTTGCGGTGCACCTACCAAATATAAACCAACAGACTATTACATAAATGAAGCCTGGGTAATTCTACAACTGCAAGGGTTCTGTTAGTGTATCACTTTATAACACCATGAGTACTGCCCGTGTGATTACAGAACCAATAAGGCACTGCCTAGGGCCACCGAGGCTTCAGGGACTGGCGACGCCCACCCTGCATATTTAAGTAAAGTCCCGGGGGGTGGCAATCCCCGGACTTGAGTTGGCCTCAAAGCCCCCCGAACAATTACTAAACAATACCCGAGGAGGTGGCGATCCCATAGGCTGCGAAACGTCGCCGTGCCCTCCCGTGCCTAATTTACATGTGAGATTAAGGTCCCCAGTGCGGCAGAGACCCCGCGATATAATAATAGGATTGGTCCCGGAACATTACCCACCAGGGGGCTCATTTAAATGAACGGGTGAGACCCCACTTCATTTTCTTTTTCTGTTTTTACCATCCGGATCTGCTTTAGTGAAGCGATACGAGGTTTTCCTCCTCTCGCTCCAATGAGGCAAACAAGGATTTGCTATCACAGGGTGGAAGCCATGCTCCCGCCCTGTAATAGCAAACATAAATGTCCCGTGGATGCACACCCCGGGACATAGTATGAGCTGCGCCTGGGAAGTGGCGCTGTTAAATGGTAGCTACCAAAACAAAAGAGATGCCAATGCTGCACAAAGTATCAACACAATACTTCAAATCATGGACTGAACAAAACAGTACCACTAAAAACCACTTATTCCGTTTGATTTTAATCAACAATTTTAAGGGATCAGTGCTTCATTAACTCATTTTTAAGCACGGTCTTATTTACTATTTGCTATGTTTTTTGCTATTTTCTGTGTAAATAAGACCGTGCTTAAAAATGAGTTAATGAAGCACTGATCCCTTAAAATTGTTGATTAAAATCAAACGGAATAAGTGGTTTGTAGTGGTACTGTTTTGTTCAGTCCATGATTTGAAGTATTGTGTTGATACTTTGTGCAGCATTGGCATCTCTTTTGTTTTGGTAATTATATATTGACTTGGCCTTGCTGCCCTTGAAGTCAAAACCCAAGGTTGTTCCTAAAGTTAAATGGTAGCGGCAGTTTCAGTCGATAACCTTTCAAGTATTGCCCGGCGGTAATCGCCTCTCATACCATTCGATAATTTACCAATGAAAGAGGCAGGCGCCGGAGACTGGAAGGCAGGAAACAAAGTTTTATTCCGTCGGAGCAGAACACATCAGATCAGACAGCAAGGTATCGTCACGAGGTGCTCTAACTGCATCTCTGAGACTTGGCCTCTTATACACACGTTTATGACTTTATTGCAGGGTTATCATACATGGCACATTCTTGAGATCACTTTGATGCATGAAAGAACATCCTCAGAATCCCTGGCTCAGATCCGATCCCACGCATAGCTACAGTAGAAGTTCTCACCCCACCCGCAGTAGGAGATGGCTATCACACAGCAGGATATTCCGCCAATTCCCGGGGGTGTGTGTGACCGGTCGGGTCTCAGGGGGTGGGGGGCCTTGATCTACTGTAATACCTTTACAGTAGGGGCAATAAACTGCATCCGCAGGGCTAGGTGATGGCCTGGGATCGGTTCGGACAATGGGGCGCAGAGGAAGGGGGTTATCAAAGAGATGCATGACCATGTATGGGATGTCAGTCAGGCGTGGGATGCGGTTCCATGGCAGGGTCGCGCAGAAGGAGAGGGTTTATGGCCCGTGTATGAGAGAGCGGGGGTGGCCGGCGCGCGGGGGATGCTTGCAGCGCCAGGGGGACGCGCTGGCGATCGGCAATGAGCAGGGAGAGACCAGGGTGCCTAAAATGGCTGCCGTGCGCTTTCCTGTGTGTCGCGCTGGGGAGAGACAAGATGGCGCAGATAATGTTCAGTTTGCAAGCTAAATTTCCACAGTCCTCCCTTTTAACATATCTCGCCAGCTTGTTTAGTTCGGATCTATCCCCATAATACTACGAACTTCCACCTCATACAGAGCTTTCATTCGTTCCGCTTCAAAGTTCAAAGTCTTAGGGCAGATGCAGTTCATAAAAAGCGAACATAAAGGTGGCAGACACTGAATCCCCAAGCAACATCCACATAGTATCACAATCGGTATTAGGATAAATGAAAACAGCCTCCATCCCCAACCTTTAATAGTGTCCCAAAACCAACTCCCAAGTGACCATCCTTCTTGCTCCTGATGAACCTCTGCGGAAAATCTGTGGAGGTGTTCAATTGCTTTGTAGACTGAGGGTGAGTTATCCGGTACGTAGGTACAACAGCTGGACCCAATGATGCGGCATGCTCCTCCACGATCAGCCAGAACCACATCTAGAACGAGGCGGTTCTGAAGAGCCACCAGGCGAACGGCCTGAAGCTCGGCGGTGTTGTTGGCGAGGATGCCAGCCGTAATGTTCATCGCCGTCTCGACTGCCTGAGTTAAGTGGCGGATGGCACGGCTGTTTGCCATTGGACCCCAGAGTGGAACAAGTCCCTTTACTGCATCCAGGAACTGTGCTCCGGTGGAGTCGGCTTGTACAAGGTCTTTGGCACGTTTCCGTCGGTGAAGGTTTGCTGGAGCCACATATGTCGGAGGAAGGACAAAAGCGATGTAGCAGGTGCCTCCCCAACCTTTCGGAAGCCAGGTGTAGGCCTTAGTACCACAGACGAAGTACATATTCGGGGAGGCAACAAAGGAGGGTGGATCAACTGAGTCCAATGTTCGGGTGATGAGGCAGGAGCTCTGGCCCACCAGCTGCGCCCCCAGGCCTTCGAGGCACACAAATCCAGTGATGTTGATGACGGATAGGGCCACTGTTAGGGTGGCGGCCGTTCGTTTCCGGAGGTAAGGGAAGATGGGTCTGGCTGGGTTGTTGAACACTTGCATTTCAACTCGTTCTTTGGCAGGGATGTCCATGTGAAAGGAAGTGTTTGATCTCAGAGGGCAGAAGGGGGCAGAAGTTTTTCCAGTTTTGTTCAGCCAGAACCCATGGTAGAAGTGTGACACAGTTTTGTCGGAAGTGGCATTGTCCTTGTAGCTTTCCTGCAGGAGGATTAGCCAGGCGAGGCAGGAACCATGGACAGAAAAAGGTGAAGGGATGAAAGGGATAGAGTGTCCAGTGGCATGTGGTAGCAATCCACAGATCCAGCAATTAGTGGCGTTGGCGGCAAGATTGTGTTGGTGGAGCAACTGCACAAAAGAGTTATTCCAGAACTCCTTACGCCTTTCTCGGAGTTGGGGTGAAAGTGAGATCAGATGGTTTTCTTTCATGGTGATAGGTTGAACGGTGGTCAGCAATGTCTTATGAGCGGGTGTGCTCTCCTCCATGATCCAGAAGGTGACCATGAGGAGGAGGCAAAAGAGAAGGGTAATGAAAAGTGCAATAGTCTTTGAGCTGTGCATTCTGTCAGTCTTTGGGTTTTTGTAGTGGATCTTCGGACGTCCGGTTGCTTCCATCATCTTCATGTCGGGCGCTTCCATCACCTTCAAGGGACTCGGTAGCGGGCAGAACCACAGACTTTGTTTAGTTTCTCTCCTGGTGGCCTTTGAGGTGACTAGGCTACCGCTCTGAGATTTCCACTTAGTTTGTGGTCTGCTTAGCCGAAGTTCCCTCCTTTCGTCGTAGGTTATACCCTTCCTTGGATGGCACAGTGGGATCGGGATATTTCATTAATTCAAGTGTCTCTGTATCTGGGCAGCGACTCAGGGATGGTCGGTCTTTGCCCAGAAGTTCTTCTTGGGCGGTGATGTTGTCCGTGGTCGTCAGGGTCGATGATACCTTCTTGCAGTGGTGCGCATGCAGCCAATTGCGCTTCCCCTCCACTCGAAGAGCTGTTCGGGTGGTGATCAGGACTTGCAGGGGGCCCGTCCACCGGGGCTCCAGACTCTTGGTGCGCTGGAAGTTACACACTAAGACAAAGTCACCGGGTTGGATGTTGTGTCCGGGGCCCCTGGAAACATCGGGAATGGCTTGCAGCACCTGCTGATGGATAACAGACAACGTTTTAGTTAGGTTATACAAATAGTCAGACATGAGGACGTCCGGGACGTCGTGGATGGATGTTGGCTTCGGTGCAGTCCAAAGGTTCATGGGCCGCCCGAAGACGACCTCGTAGGGGGTTAAGTGGTGTTTGGTGGGGGTGGAACGCATTGATAGTAATGCTAGCGGGAGAGCGTCTGGCCATTTCAGTCCTGTGGTGGCAACTATTTTTGCTATCTTAAGCTTCAATGTGGCATTATGTCGCTCAACCAAGCCTACAGATTGGGGATGGAAGACCGCATGGAACTTCTGTTTTACACCCAGCCCCTTTAAGATGAGTTGGATAACCTTGGCTACAAAGTGGGGGCCGTTGTCGCTCCACAAAATTCGACAAAGGCCGTATCGGGGGAAGAATTCTTTCAGTAGTACTTTTGCGGTAGTCATAGCGGTGTTGTCGTGGGTTGGGTAGGCTTCCACCCACTTGCTGAAGGCACACACAACGACAAGTACGTACTTCAAACCTTGGCACCTTTCTAACTGGACGTAGTCCATTTGTAGGACTTCAAAGGGGTGATTGGGAACCCCAAACCCTCCCCGGGGTACAGCAGTTCCTTTCCCAGGGTTGTGTTGGAGGCATACCAGGCATTGTTGGACCAGACGTTTGGCTGAGTCTGGGATTTTGTCGTTGTGCCAGACTTTGGAGATGAGTTCGATCATGGGGGCAGACCCTATGTGTGCGGGGGAGTGTGCCATGGTCAGCATGGGGATCAAGTATGAGTCAGGTAGCAACCATTTGTTCGAGTCTTTAGTTCGCCAGCAACCGTCATCGTCCTTCAATCCCACCCGGGCCCATTCAGTTAATTCGTGTGGTGTGCTGGCTAGTTGGATATCCCTAATCGTTTCCCTAGCATCCTTCCATTTCTCAGTTTGTGACCTGGTCACGTACATACGGGTCGTGGACCTATTCTCGGCTGTGATTCGGGCAGTAATGTCAGCTAGTGCATTTCCCTGTCCTATAATGTCTGTCACCTTCTTGTGTGCCTGGCATTTGATCACAGCCAGCCGTGTGGGGAGGAGGACTGCTTCGGTCAGGGCAGAGACTAGATCTCCATGCAGGATGGGTGTGCCATGGGAAGTCAAGAATCCCCTCTCTTTCCATAAGAGCCCAAAGTGGTGAACTACCCCGAAGGCGTACTGACTGTCTGTGTAAATGTTTGCGGTTGTCCCTGCTGCCAGGATGCATGCTCGTGTGAGAGCAATTAGTTCCGCCGCCTGTGCGGATCGCTGTGTGATGCGGGCTGTCTCAACAACTGTTCGGGCTGTGGTGACTGCATAGGCAGCTGAGGTGGTGCCATCGGGGAGCTTGATGTATGAGCCATCCACCCACAGTTCTCCGTCAGGGTCCGGGAAGGCAGTATCTCGGAGGTCAACCCTACTCTTGGTCTGTTCGTCGGTGAGGGTCACGCAGTCATGTATAGGGGACGCATTGGGGTCAGTGTCAGGGAGAGGTAGTAGAGTAGCTGGATTCAGAGTGGTGCATCGTTCCAATGTGATGTGGGGTGCAAGCAGAGTCAGTTCGTAACCAGTCAGTCGTGCGCTAGTCAGGTGTTGAGTCTTGGTCTGGTTCAGGAGGGTGTCAACCGCATGGGGTACCAATACAGTGAGGGGGTTCGAGAGCACGATCCCCTCACTTTGCCGGATAGAGACAGCAGCGGCGGCTACTGCTCGAAGGCAGGCGGGCAATGCTCTGGCTACAGGGTCAAGAGTGACAGAGAAGTAGGCACAAGGGCGTTGTTTAGGGCCTATGGACTGGGTTAGGACAGACAACGCACATCCCTCCCTTTCGTGGGTGTAGAGGGAGAAAGGTTTAGTGTAGTCTGGGGTTCCTAGGACTGGGGCCGAGCAGAGGGCGTCTCGTAATTCTTTGAAGGAGGATTGGCATTCGGGTGTCCAGGGGAGGGGGAAGGGGACATCTTTAGCCAGCAGGGAAAGCAGAGGTTTTACAATAAGACTGAAGTTTGGCAACCATTGTCGACAAAAGGAGGTGAGGCCTACTAGAGACCGCACTTGCTTCTGGGTTTTGGGAACAGGGGTTTCTAGGATGGTCTGAATTCGGTCAGGGGTAAGTTTCCTCCCATCCTTGGATAGGAGGTGGCCTAGGTATGTCACTTGGGGTTGGCAGAACTGTAACTTCTTCCTGGAGACCTTGTGACCGTTCTCCGCGAGGAAGTGGAGGAGGTGAATGGTGGCCGTGACAGCAAGTGGGGTGGTGTCGGCCGCCAAAAGGATGTCATCGACGTACTGTATTAACACCACTCCATCGGGCAATTGGACTGCATCTAGTTGTCTCTTGAGGGCTTGGCTATAAATGCTGGGACTCTCAGTGTAGCCTTGGGGTGCCCTACAGAATCTGTACGACCGAGCTTTCACAGTGAAGCCGAACAGGTAGCGGCTGTCTGGGTGGATGGGGATGGAGAAGAATGCGTTCTTGAGATCAATAACAGTAAAGGTGGTGGCAGTGGACAGAATTAGGGTGAGGATGGTGGTGATGTCTGAGACCACGGGGTACTGAGGTATGACTACTTTGTTGACTTCTCGCAAGTCGACAATGAAGCGGTATGCTTTCTCATCTCCCTCGCCTTGCTTCTTTACAATGGGTAGGATAGGGCTGTTGCAAACATTACTGACTACTTCTTCTACCACTCCTGCATTGACTAGGGACTGGATGATTTCCACCAAAGCCTTCTCACCTTCGGGCGATATTCGATACTGTGGAAGCTTTGGTAGCACTGCGTCTGGTCGGACGGTTATGTGTACTGGGTCGATCACCATGCGCCCTACATCTGAGTCGGTTTTAGCCCATAGATGTGAGGGTAACGTGTCGAGTAGGGACAGGTCAGCATCAGTTATAGAGAGAATACGTCGTGTGTGACAAGGTCTGAACAGATCTGGGTTATCGTGCAGGATGACTCGAACTCCGTCTGGGGAGCATCTGATGGTAGCTCGGAAATGTTTTAGCAAATCAAGTCCCATAATAGCATCGGGGGTGTTGGAGGAGAGCAGAAAGGTCGTGTCAGTGGCGTTATCTTCTAAGTCAAAGGAGATTGGTGCTGATAAGGGGTTAGTGGAGGGCGTTCCATCGAAGCCTATTGAGGTTACGTGTGAGCCAGACAAGGGTGCCCTAGGAATCAGTCGTTTAGATAACGCACTACGTGTCGCCCCAGTATCTACCAGGAATGGAGACTTTGTGCCCAAGACCTTAGCAGTGACGTAAGGACCTTGCTGGTCAACACGGAGTTCGACTGGATCCCTCCCTTGCCCCTGGCGGTCCTATGCGAAGTCATGGGTGCTTTCATAGTCGGACTGCTGACACTGGTTTTGTCGGGGGCGATCAAAGGTGTTTGGTCTGCCTGGCCTGTAGTTGATGGCGTCGTTCGTGTACCCTCGTCCCTGTCCTCTATTTCTGGGGTCATATGCTGTGTCTCTGGGGTCCCTATTTTTGTTCAATTCCAGAAGGACCGGGCACTGGGATTTCCAGTGTCCGAACCCTCTACAGAACGCACATTGGTTCCCATCTAAGTCTCTCCGTCCGTTGTAGGGTGCAGGTGTATGGTCTCTAGGGGGTAGCTTTCTAGGGGCGGTTGGTTGGTGATTCCCTTTTGGGGGTTCCCTTCCTATGGTCACCCCTTGCAACTGTGCTATCATTACCCTCTCCTTCAGTTCCTTTTTCTTCCTCTCTGACGCCCTATCGTTCTCATTCTTTTGGTTTTCGTAGTATTGGGCCATCTGGAGGATTGCTGCGGGTTTGGAGGCTGCCCAACTACTCTCGCTGGTCTGTAGCTTCTGGGAGACTTCTTGTGACAGACCCTTCACATAATTCTGGACAAAGAGGTGATGTCCGGTTGCGGTGGTCATGTCCTGGCCACTATAATCGGAAAACACAGTCTCGAATCGAGAGAAGTATTCAGACACATCCTCCTGGGGTTTCTGGCGACAAGCCGTCACTATCGACCAGTCTACCTTTCTTTCTGGGATTAGAGTCTTCAACTTCTGTACAATCTTGTCTGGGAGCTCCAATATGGCTTTCGGGGGTTTCTGTCCCGGTTCTCGCTGTTTATCTATGGTATCGAGTTGTACCCAGGTATATCCGAACGGCTCAGCGTGGTCAACTTTCCGGATTTGCTTCCACACATCAGCCGGCAGACATAACCCGAAGAACAAGTCGATATCTGCTAAAGTCATTATTGTTGAACCTAAGGCTGTACCTAGTTCGGTGTAGAAGGCAGTCGGGTTCTTTCTTAAGTCGGGTAGAGTTTTTCTAAAGGTCAAAATATCTTGTCGGTCCCATGGCTGGTAGACCCAATTATATACAACCCTTCCCTTCGCATCTTGGTGGTTGATGTCGTCATGTGTTCCCTGACCTCGTGGGGGGACCCAGTAGGGGGCGGCCTCTTTGATGGGCATCATGGTATCAGTCCTTCCTGCCTGGGGCTTAGTCGCTATGGGAGTTTCTGCTTTGGTTGTCTGTCTGTGTTCTTTAAGGTGTCGATAGACCTCGAGTGTACGAGTGAAGAGGTTCGTCACATCACCCTCTCCTTCTTCCCCAATGTCTACCTTCCTATATAGGGCCGCTAAGCCTTCGGGACCTTTATCGTGGTACCTATCCTCATATGTATTCAGGGCGTGATAACAAAGTCGTACGACAAAGTGTCGTCTGCGGTTGTCGGCATACGAGTTATACACGTCTGTTATATACTCCTCACTTTCCTTTCGCTCCACCAGTGTCCCTACTATCTTGTCGATTCCTGCTCGTTCATCCTTTGTTAGTCGATTCATTCTGGTGGAATCTTTCTTTCTCATCTCAGGGTCATCCAACGTTATTGCCGACGTTGTGTTCAGTACAAGAGGCTCGGCCGGCGCGGAGGCCGTGAGGACCGAGGCCCCTGTACTGCTTTCGCTCGTGTTTGGGGGTTGTGGGTGTTGCACTATCGATTGGGAGGGTGCGTATGGAGGGGGCATGTAAATGATCGGGGGACCTAATAGTAATTCGTCATTCGTTCGTTGCTTAGAGGACAACTCAGGGTAGAGCATAGAGGGGGTCCTAACAGGGTACTGGCCTGATGTTTCGGGCTCCTGTCTTAGTTTGGTTTCCCTTCTCTCCTTTATTTCTTCTTCTAACTTTCTAGCGGCAAGGTGAGCTGCCTTTCATAATTCCTTTTCTGCTTTTACTTCTTCCCTCTTTTTCCGTTGTGTTGCTTCTTTGCGCCACATGCCGATACTGTCAAGCATAGTAGGCGTCGTCTTATTGCTACGCAGAGCTATTTCTAGCATTTCTATCTTATGGCCGTCGAAGGATCCCATCAGTGGCCACTGACTCTCGGGGTCCTTCTTGGTATATTTATGCCATAGCTTGCTATAAGCTACGGCGACTAGTCCATATTTAGTGAACATGTCCTTATTAGGGGTGCCCTCCAGTGGAGCCGGATGGTCCACCTCTAATAAGCGGTCCGGGCAGAACCAACTACCAATCAGTGGGGAGAAGATAGGCATGACGGGTTACAACGGGGACAAAAGTCAGCACTACCTATCTTTTCACTGCTTGCAAAGACTAGACAGAATATCTCTATTCCTCGTTATTTGTAAGCAGAGAATACCTCCAAAGAACCAATATCGAACAACTAGTGTTCGGACAATCGATCAATCAATGGGGAGATAAAGATAGGCACGACGGGTTACAATGGGGACAAAAGTCTGCGTTACCTACCCTTCACTATTTGCAAAGACTAGACAGAATATTTCTATTCTACGTTATTTGCAAACAGAGAATATCTCAAAAGAGCACTATCCTTCAAAACAATCAATGTTCGGACAATCAATCAGTGGGGAGATAAAGATAGGCACGACGGGTTACAACGGGGACAAAAGTCTGCGTTACCTACCCTTCACTATCTGCAAAGGGAGAGAGAGAGAGTATTTCTACTCCTCCCCGTTTGTAGACAGCGAATATCTCAAAGAGAACAATCAATAAGCAATACTAGTATTTTTCCATCAATCAATCAATCAATCGTTTCGCAATTTGTCGTGTTTCACGACCTTACCCGGACCGCGTGGACAGTTTCTCGTCTTCCGCCTCCAGCGCCCGATCGTCCTCTATTCTCCGTTATTGCCGCGGCACTCCTGATGGTTCCCAGTCAGGACCGTAGATCGCTCGAGAGAGGTCTGCTCGGAATCAGTGAAGTTCGGATGATCGGCTGCCAGACGAGGGTCTATCGGGCAGGAGCTCTCCCGATCGTTGCAGTCGTTCACTCTGTCGTCGGGACCTCTCCCACTGGATCCACGTGTCGCTGATGGGCCCCACGCTTGGGACGCCAATTGTTAAATGGTAGCGGCAGTTTCAGTCGATAACCTTTCAAGTATTGCCCGGCGGTAATCGCCTCTCATACCATTCGATAATTTACCAATGAAAGAGGCAGGCGCCGGAGACTGGAAGGCAGGAAACAAAGTTTTATTCCGTCGGAGCAGAACACATCAGATCAGACAGCAAGGTATCGTCACGAGGTGCTCTAACTGCATCTCTGAGACTTGGCCTCTTATACACACGTTTAGGACTTTATTGCAGGGTTATCATACATGGCACATTCTTGAGATCACTTTGATGCATGAAAGAACATCCTCAGAATCCCTGGCTCAGATCCGATCCCACGCATAGCTACAGTAGAAGTTCTCACCCCACCCGCAGTAGGAGAGGGCTATCACACAGCAGGATATTCCGCCAATTCCCGGGGGTGTGTGTGACCGGTCGGGTCTCAGGGGGTGGGGGGCCTTGATCTACTGTAATCCCTTTGATGTAGGGTGTTTCCCTTACAGTAGGGGCAATAAACTGCATCCGCAGGGCTAGGTGATGGCCTGGGATCGGTTCGGACAATGGGGCGCAGAGGAAGGGGGTTATCAAAGAGATGCATGACCATGTATGGGATGTCGGTCAGGCGTGGGATGCGGTTCCATGGCAGGGTCGGGCAGAAGGAGAGGGTTTATGGCCCGTGTATGAGAGAGCGGGGGTGGCCGGCGCGCGGGGGATGCTTGCAGCGCCAGGGGGACGCGCTGGCGATCGGCAATGAGCAGGGAGAGACCAGGGTGCCTAAAATGGCTGCCGTGCGCTTTCCTGTGTGTCGCGCTGGGGAGAGACAAGATGGCGCAGATAATGTTCAGTTTGCAAGCTAAATTTCCACAGCGCTCCATAGGGCCATGATGCATTGGTTACTGCATAACTACAGAATTAGTATAAACGCATACTAACACTACTTGCACACGTGTTGTACAGCAACCAGAGTGTAGTGGAGGCAGAGGAAGCCCAAAATCCAAAAATTTAAATCCTACCAGAGGTCGGATGACATAGTTCGATGAGCCAACGACCCTGGGATGAGTAGAAACAGCTTCACCAAGAAAACGGGTCTTCAGCAGAACGCAAGGAAGCTCAAAATATTGCTGAGTGCTGCCTTCTTTTTACATTCTCCCGCTCGCCGCCAAATTTATGTAGTGAAGAGGAAGACAGCAGTGGATCCGATAAGTAGATTTATTGCAGGAAAAGAAGACAGCTTAAACAGCCACCAACAGGAGCAGACAGCAAGGCAACTGTCTTCTCCAGCACCGTGTACAAACTCCCCAAGATTCCCCTTATGACAGCCCTGCATTCTAACATTACATACTTACATTCTATTAGCATTACATACTAACATTCTACTATGACTTACATTGGAATACTGCACAGAGCACATGACTTTACAGCAATGAGCTCATGGTTTCATCCACGAGTCTTGAGACCTGTAGGGGTGAGTAGTTTGCTTCCCACTCCCTGTATTGTATAAATGCAAACTAACACCACTGCCACAGGTATGCTACAGCACCCAGAGCACATCACTTAACAGCAATGACCTCACGGTTTAATCCCCGAGTCTTCAGACCAGTGGGGGTGAGTAGTTCGCTTCCCACTCCCTTTATAGTATAAATGCATACTAACACTACTTACACAGTTATACTACAGCGGCTAGTATGCTACAGTGCCCAGAGCCCATCACTTTACAGCAATAAACTCGGTTTGATCCCCGAGTCTTCACACCAGTAGGCATGAGTACATCGCTTCCCACTTCCGGTATAGTAGAAACGCACGGTAGAGGTCAGTAGTTTGCTTCCCACTCCCTGTATGGTATAAACGCCTACTAACACTACTTGCACAGGTATGCTACAAATACCAGACCACATCACTTTACAGCAATAAGCTCACGGTTTAGGCTCTCGGTTTCATACCCGAGTGTAGCAGCATCTCATTTCAGCACCATGTCACTCTGAGCAACACCGCACTTTCAGACCGGTAGGAGTGACTACTTCGCTTCACACTCCCCCACAGAGGTTACAGTGCTCCTATCTTACTCTTTTCGCCCTTTTTTCCCCTTACTCGTTTCAACGGAATCACAAAATGGCTGCCAACACTTCGTGGTTGCAACAGCTCAAAGCCAATAAGCAGCAAGCTCGTGCTCGTAACGCCTCAGCCAATCAGATGGCAGAATTCCCAAATATCGATATCTGCAGATTTCGATATTTCTCCAAAATTAATGAATGGATTTACACCAAATAAAAAAAGAACCTGCTTTCTAGACCAAGGCCCTTCTCCCTGCCAAATTTGGGGTAATACCGTTCAGCCGTTCGACCTGTAGCCTTGTCTACAGATTCCTATGGAAATTGCATGGAGAAAACACGTTTTGGGACCCCCCCTTTTTTCTCGGGCCCCTCTTGACAAATCACCCCCAAACTTTCAAAATAGGAGCTTTCGTTTTTCATGTGTGGGGGGCCTCCAAGGCCCCCCCCAAGCCCCGGGGACCGCCATCCCTGGGGCTTTTATTAATTATTTTGCAGGGGGCTGACGGCCCCCCACTGCCCCGGGGACCGCCACCCCCGGTGCTTTGCCAATGTAAGGGGAGGGGGGCCACGCGGCCCCCCTCCTGGAGCCTGTGATGGCCCTGGGGACTGCCAACCCCAGGGTACCCACGCAAAATCCGTGCTGGGAGCGCGGATCCTGCCGATAAAAAAAAACGAAGCGCGGTCTCCCGCGTTTCGTTGCTAATTTGCCCCTGGGGGGGGCCAAATCCCGGGGGCTACGTATGTTTTGGGTTGGGGGGCCCAAAGGGACCGCCACCCCCTGGGTCTTCAAAAATTAATGGCTGGGGGCTCAAAGGCCCCCCCCTCCAGCCCCGAGGACCACCACCCCACGGGGCTTTCGAAATTGGTGGGAGGGGGGCCGCATGCCCCCCTGGAGCCAATGATGGCCCTGGGGACCGCCAAACCCCAGGGCCGGCTCCTGCAGTGTCCCGGGGTGCCCACCCCGGGACACAGCTGTTTGCTATGGCAGGGCGGGAGCCTCACGACTCCCGCCGTGCCATAGCAAACATGGTTTGGGAAACCTGCTCTCTCTTTCAAAATTCAAACCAAATTGCTTTTCCACACGGGATGCTGCATGTTAGCAGCTCCCCATGTGGAAAAGCAAGGCTGGCTCCTGCAGGAGGTGGGGAGCCGGCGGGGCCGTGAGGGGATTGGGGACCCCCCACGGCCCCCAACGGAGAGGGCCAGCCCCAGGGGATGGGGTCCCCGGGGCTATTAGTGGCCCCCCTCCCCCAAATAAATAAATAAATTAGATAGGCGGGCCCCGGGGGATGGGGTCCCCGGGGCCTTCAGTGGCCAGAGGAGGGTGGCAACGCAGCCCCCCTCCAAAAACAAAAATTTAAAAAAGGCCATGTCCCGGGGGATGGGGTCCCCGGGGCTGATTAAGGCCTCGGGAGGAGGGCCACGCGGCCCCCTTCCCAAAATGTAATTAAAAAAAAAAAAAAATTAGGGGGCAGGCCCAGGGCCAAAAAATAAGAAAAAGAATGCAGCCCCCCTTTAAAAGAATAAAAAAAGAAATACCGGCATCGCGCCGGATGCCACACCCCCTCCTTTCAGCAGTCTGCAAGCGCGCCCCCTTGCGCGTTTGCAGATGGGGAACGAATTGCCCTTGAATAATGGGGGTCCCTTGGGGCCAAATAGCCCAACAGGAACCTCCAGTATGCGCCAGGGGGTTGCGTTGCAGAGCGGTGTTCTGAGGCCACGCCCCTTTTTACACCTCTCTGCAACGCAGCTCTGTGGCGCTTAATGGAGGTAGCTGGTGGGGTAGTTGCACCCCAGGGACCCTCAGGATTCAAGTGGGGGTAATACCCCAACTTAAAACACGCCACGGGGCGCGTTTGCACAGTGGTGAAGGGAGGGGGCAGGGCCTGACGTGATTTGTGTGCAAACACGCCCTGTGGCACGTTTTAAGTTCAGGAATTAATTCCTCTTCAATCCGGAGGGTCCCTGGGGGCCAACTAGCCCATCAGGTACCTTCAGTAAGTGCCACGGAGCTGCGTTGCAGAGTGTTGTAAAAAGGGGCGTGGCCTTTGAACACCTCTCTGCAAGGCAGCTCTCTTGCGCATACTGGAGATACCTGGTGGGCTAGTTGGCCCCAGGGACCCTTAGGATTGAGGAGGAATTAATTCCCCAACTTAAACCGTGCCACAGGGTGTGTTTGCAGACATGTCACTTCAGGCCACGCCTCCTTCCTTCACCACTGTGCAAACGTGCCCCGTGGCGCGTTTTAATACTGAGGGTCCATAAGGGCCAACTAGCCCAACAGGTATCTCCTGTGTGCGCCAGGGAGCTGCGTCGCAGACAGGTGTTCAGAGGCCACTCTCCTTTTTTCACCTCTCTGGAACGTAGCTCTGTGGCGCTTACTGGAGGTACCTAGTGGGGTAGTTTGACCCTAGGGACCCTTAGGATTCAAGGGGACTTAATCTCTCAACTTAGAATGGCCACAGGGCGGGTTTACACAGTGGTGAAGGGAGGGGACGGGGCCTGAGGTGACGTGTGCAAACACCCTGTGGCACGTTTTAAGTTGGGGAAATAATTCCCCTTCAATCCTGAGGGCCCATGGGGGCCAACTAGTCCACCAGGTGCTTCCAGTAAGCAGCACTGTGCTGCGTTGCAGAGAGGGGGTCCAGGCCATGCCCATTTTCTCTGCAATGCAGCTCTGTGGTTCTAACTAGAGATACCTGATGGGCTAGTTGTACCCAAGGGACACTCAGGATTCAAGGGGACTTTATCCCCCAAATTAAAACAGCCATAGGGCGTGTTTGCACACGTCAGCTCAGCCCCCCCTTCACCAGTGTGCAAACGCGCCATGTGGTGCGTTTTAAGAGGCAGTTTTAATCCCCCTGCCCTATTATATACTTGGGGCTTACAGAGGAGGTCATGCTAATAACGGGGGTACCCCAACGCATAGTGTTCCCTAGTGTATGTAGGTGTTTTACCTGTATTCTAAATGTCTTTTAGCATAGCGCTGGCTCTAGGACTGGTTAGTCAGAGTCAGTTAACACCAGTACCCATCTGAAAAAGTTGAGGTACAGGATGATTTTGCATCAAAGACTCTTTCTCCTCCTCTGTTTGTTCTTTCTGCACGTCTTCCTTCTTCCGGCACTTTTCTTTGTCTTTGAGGACTTTTGTTGCATTTCTTTTTCTTCTTTCCGTGTGTTTTTTCTTCTTTCTTCTTTCTTCACATGTCCTATTTCTGTAGGCATAGTTAGAAATTAGCATTTAAAAAACCTTTGAAATTCACTTAAAAAACCATAGGTTTCAGGCACGTTATAGTTAGGAATTAGCATTTAAAAAACCTTAGAAATTCACAGAAAAAACCATAGGTTTCAGGGGTGTTATAGTTAGCTGGACATTTCACTCGTACAAAACCATAGAAATTCCCCTGTTATAGTTAGTTCAGCTAACTATAACTCGCGCCCCCGCAATGCACTGCTGAAGACGTCACATATTACATCACTCATGACATGGTCAGTGACATCACTCATGACATCACTGATGACATCTCAATGACACCGCTGTTGCCCCCTGTGCCCTCCCGCCCCGCTCCCCACTTTCCGCCGCCGAGTGATCGGACATGCCCCCTTTTCTTTCTGTGCCCTCCCCGCTCCCGCCTCCCAGCTGCTCCTCCCTCCCTCGCACTTTGCCATAAATGGCGACCGTGCGCACGCGCAGCGTTGATGCGCAGCGGGCGTGCCCAAAGCGCGCCGAAGGTGCGCCAAAGGTAAGCCCGTCTGCGCCCGTCCGCGCCTGGACCGCGCCCAGCGCCGGACCCCCCGGCCCCCGCAGCAGCCAGCCCACCCGCCGGACCTACGATGACGCCACACTCAACGCACTCAACACCGGCCGAAGCCCCGGATGCTACCGAGCATCCCCGCGACGCACCCATGGACCCTTCCACTGCCGATCCTGCAACTTCTCCTGCCTCCGAACCTGCACCGCACCCACCAAGACGGACAGCAGCAACCACCTCAAGTGCATCCTGCTCAACACCCGCTCCGTTCACAGACATGCCGTGGAACTCTGGAACCTCCTCGACATTACATCTCCAGACATCGCCTTCCTCACGGAAACCAGGATGAACGCCTCCTCAGCCCCCGACATCGCCATCGCCATCCCGGACGGGTACAAGATCATCAGGAAGGACCGCGTCAACCAGACCAGAGGAGGCATCGCCATCGTACACAAAAACACCATCCGCATCTCGACCGACCCCATCGACGCATTCAACACTGCCGAGCACCTCCACTTCCAGATTCACACCGACCCCAAGACCACCCTCAGAGGCACCCTCATCTACAGACCCCCGGGACCACGCACACAATTCTGCGAAGACATCACGGACTTCATCAGCCCACACGCCCTCCCCTCCACCGACTACATCCTCCTCGGGGACCTCAACTTCCACCTGGAGAACAACAAGGACCGCAACACCGCCGCCCTGCTGGACAACCTCGCCAACCTCGGACTCAAGCAACTGGTCAACACCCCCACCCACTACGCCGGCCACACGCTTGATCCCGTCTTCTCATCCAGCAAGCACATCACCTTCAGCCACTCCACCGGACTCCACTGGACCGACCACAGCTGCGTCCACTTCAGCTTCAGAAAGAATACAACCCACCACCACCCGAAACAGGTTCCTCACAGAAAGTGGAGCAAGATCACCGCCGACCAGCTTACCACCTCCCTCAGCCAGAACCCACCTGCCAGCACAACGGACCCCAACGTAGCAGCCCGCAACTTCGCGCAGTGGCTGACTGCCTGTGCCGACGACCTCGCCCCACTGAAGAACCCCCCCACCAGACCCAGAAGCAAGAAGGCCCCCTGGTTCACCGACGAACTCAAGGACTCCAAGAAGGCCTGCCGCACCCTCGAGAAAGCCTGGCTCCTCGACAAGACTGCCGACAACATGACCGCCATCAAACACGCCACCCGCAAGCATCACCAGCTCATCCGCACCACCAAGAAGAAATCTCTGAAGGAACGACTGGACAACAACGCCCATGACAGCAAGGAACTCTTCAATATCGTAAAGGAGTTCTCCAACCCCAGCACCGGCAACAACGACATCACTCCTTCACAAGACCTCTGCGACTCCCTCGCTTCGTACTTCCACCGCAAGATTGCCAACATTCACAACAGTTTTGGCGAACCATCCACGCACCCTACCGTCGAACCAACGCACCCCACCGCCGCCCTCTGGACCTGGACCACGGTGACCACCGAAGACAGCGCCCGCACGATGAACACCATCCACTCCGGATTTCCAACCGACCCCTGCCCCCACCACGTCTTCAACAAGGCCGACTCCACCATCGCACCCCAACTCCGAGACATCATCAACACCTCCTTCAACACCGCTACCTTCCCGGAGAGCTGGAAACATGCCGAGCTCAGCGCCCTACTGAAGAAACCAACAGCGGACCCCACCGACCTCAAAAACTTCCGCCCCATCTTGCTCCTTCCTTTTCCTGCCAAAGTCATCGAGAAGATCGTCAACAAGCAGCTGGCCACCTTCCTCGTGACGAACGGATCCCTCGACCCATCGCAGTCCGGCTTCAGAGCCAACCACAGCACTGAGACTGCCCTCATCGCAGCCACTGACGACATCCGAGCCCTGCTTGACAACGGAGAAACAGCAGCACTCATCCTCCTGGACCTCTCTGCAGCATTCAACACTGTCTGCCACCGCACCCTAGTCCAACGCCTCAGCAACACCGGCATCCAAGGGAAGGCACTGGAATGGATCATCTCATACCTCGCCGGCAGATCATAGAGAGTCCGCCTCCCCCCGATTTGCTCCGAGGCCACCGAAGTCATCTGCGGCGTCCCGCAAGGATCATTACTAAGCCCCACCCTCTTCAACGTCTACATGAGACCCCTCACTGCCATCGCACTCCAACACAATCTCAACATCATCTCCTACGCCGACGACACCCAGCTGATCCTCTCCCTCACCAGAGACCCCGACACCGCCAGGGCCAGCCTACACGAAGGGATGAAAGACGTCGCCGAGTGGATGAACATCAGCCGCCTGAAACTGAACACAGACAAGATGGAAGTCCTCATCCTGGGACCATCACCCTCCGCATGGGACGACTCCTGGTGGCCCCCAGCCCTGGGCACCGCTCCCAAGCCAACGGACCACGCACGCAACCTGGGCTTCATCATGGACTCCTCCCTCTCGATGACCAGACAAGTCAACGCCGTCTCCTCATCATGCTTTCACACCCTTCGCATGCTCCGCAAGATCTTCCGATGGATCCCGACCGAAACTAGGAAGACGGTCACCCAGGCCCTCGTCACCAGCCGACTGGACTACGGAAACACCCTCTATGCCGGAACCACAGCCAAGCTTCAGAAAAAACTCCAACGCATCCAGAACGCCTCCGCCCAACTCATCCTGGACATCCCCCGACGCAGCCACATCTCCAGCCACCTGAGAGACCTGCACTGGCTCCCCGTCAACAAGAGGATCATGTTCAGGATCCTCACCCACGCACACAAGTCTCTCCACGACCTGGGCCCCAAGTACCTCAACGACCGCCTGACCTTCTACACGCCCACCCGCCAGCTACGCTCCACGAGCCTCGCCCTTGCCGCCGTACCTCGCATCCAGAGAGCCACCGCCGGAGGCAGATCCTTCTCCTACATGGCGGCCAAGACATGGAACTCCCTGCCCATCCACCTTCGGCTGACCCAGGATCACCTCGCCTTCAGGAAACAGCTCAAGACCTGGCTGTTCGAGCAGTAGCAGACCCCCCTCCCCCTAGCGCCTTGAGACCCTTCCGGGTGAGTAGTGCGCTATACAAATCGCATGATTGATTGATTGATTGATGACATCACTCATGACATCTCAAATGACATCACTGATGACATCACAGTTTTTTAAATGCTAATTCCTAACTGTAACGTGCCTGAAACCTATGGTTTTTTAAGTGACTATATATATATATAGCCTGGTGGCAGCCAGTAGGTAGTTATAGTTGGAACCTTGTTTCCATATGAAAAGCGGTTTTTGATTTGTCAATAACTTTGGCGTCGTTTGACGAATCT
This sequence comes from Triturus cristatus, assembly GCF_964204655.1. Classification (NCBI taxonomy): domain Eukaryota; kingdom Metazoa; phylum Chordata; class Amphibia; order Caudata; family Salamandridae; genus Triturus; species Triturus cristatus. The sequence goes on from NC_140590.1 coordinate 920,555,547, forward strand.
TCACAACATTTTCAAATCTAATTTTCCACTCAGGTCAGCTCCTGTCTTCAAAGTTCTGGGGTGATTCGTCAAGCGGGGGCCAAGAAAAAACAGGGGTCCCAAAATGTGTTTTCTCCAATGAGGAACCCCTAAGGTTTATAACCTCATATAATAATCAGTCATGGGAGATGAGAAATTGTCTCAAAAAGTACTGGCATGTTTTAAATACTGATCCAACATTGAGTAAATTTGTGGGTTGTCAACCAAAGATTACTTACAGAAAATGTAATGCAGTCACAGATATATTGTGTAGCAATGTGTTACCTGATGACAAAGTTTCGAATCCAGTACAAGGCTTTTTTTCCATGTAATTCATGCAAAGCTTGTAAGAACAGCTCTAAGTGCATTGTCCAAGGATCAAAAACCATTTACCATAACGAAACAACTCACATGTAAATCTGATTATTGTGTTTATGCACTGAGTTGCCCTTGTTCGCCAGTATACATAGGAAGTACCATCCATCCAGTTGAACAGCGTGTGTTAGAACACACAAGGGCAATTGCGAATGAGGATAGACAATATCCAGTCGCCAGACATTTTAAAGATATTCATAACAAAAACATAAGTCTCTTACGTTTCTGTGCGTTAGACAGAATTCTTAAATCGGAAAGAGGAAGGAATAGAGTGAAAGAACTTAGATGTCTGGAATCTAAACTAATCATCAAATATGACACAGTACATCCAAAATGATTAAATAAGAATGAGGAGATGTGGGGTCATTTCATTTGGGTTAATAGGTTTGATCAGAATACTATATCAGGTCTGTTCCATTGTATATATTTAGCATTGATACGTCATAAGCCATGTTTGTGTTTATAATTCACATTATATGTATTGATGGCACTATTTTAATTTTTTGTAGGAGACAGAATTATCAGCTGTTCAGGTCGAAGATATGGCAGCAGAACCAGTTGAAAATTCTCTTTGTGATATTAAATATTAACTGAGCGAATATACATATATATATATCAACACTTGAACTATGACAGAGGTTATATTGTGCTACAATCAGGAATTAAATTGAAGTTCAATTTTTAACTTGGCCCACTTGGGCAGAATTGCACGTGATTGCTGTTATCCCTGTCATTAGCCCACAGGGCTTTATTTAACATCATTGCGGTTTAAAATTCGTCATTTTTGACATATTGTGTATTTTATACTTGTTGGTATCAGCCCACTGCGGCTTTGTTTAATAATTTGGCGGTTTGAAAGTTGCCATTTATTTTCAATCTGTCGGAAACACTGTGTATTACATACATTATATATTTTTTCAGTTAATGTATTCTATAATTACATTGATCAGTTTCTTTTTATATACATGTGAAATTGTATGTTTCAACTATCTGAAAGACCATTACAAAATGCATGCCATGTTGAAATTAGGGATAAGTAGTCCTACATTTATGTTCATGAATTGTGCACTATATGTATTCAGATTAGACAAACAGTTCCTTGACCCATGACCAAGGTTCGGCTGCACCGAAACGCGTCGGGTGTTGTGCTTGTTCCATGTTTGAATAAACTACACATTGTATGGATTTGGGCTCGAGTTGATTGTTTACTGAAGGATTAAGAATCAAGTGGAATACTGAGAGGGTCGCGACCTCACTCGAGCCCGCCGCCGCTAAGCAGCAGAGAGACCCATGACTTTTCTTGTTGATATATACATATATATATATATATATATATATATATATATATATATATATATATATATATATATATATATATATATATATATATATATATATACATATATATAGCCTGGTGGCAGCCAGTAGGTAGTTATAGTTGGAACCTTGATTCCACAGGAAAAGCGTTTTTTGATTTGCCAATAACTTTGGCGCCGTTTGACGAATCTTCACAACATTTTGAAAACTAATTGTCCACTCCTGTCTTGAAAGTTCTGGGGTGGTTCGTCACGCGGGGGCCGAGAAAAAACAGGGGTCCCAAAACGTGTTTTCTCCATGTTAATTTCCATAGGAAAATTTGGACACGGCTGCAGCCTAAACTGCTGAGCGAAATTTGGCACAGAGATTGCTATTGGTCCAGAAAGCATGCTTTTCTTTAAATGGTGTAAATCCGTTCAGTAGTTTTTGAGATATTTTAAGATTTACAGATATCAATATTTGAGAATTGTGAGATCTGATTGGCTGAGTCCTCCAGAGCACGAGATTGCCTCTGATTGGCTGCTAACACTTCAAACCAGGAAGCGCTGGCAGCCATCTTGTGACTCGGTACCGAGGGAGAAGGAAAAAGGTGAGAGAAACATTAAAAAAAAAGAAAAGGGGGCAGGGTAAAAACACCCTGATCCCCTAGGCCTGGCCAGGGGGTCCCACAGAGACCACTAGGGCAAGAAAATTCAGGGACATTTTTTTTACACCCCCAGGTGGGCCAGGTCCCGGGGCAATACTGATTTTTGTAGCATAGGCACGTGGCCCCCCTGTGGTCCTGGGGACTGCCACTTTCCCGGGGCTTATAATAAAATATGTGGGGGGCTCCTGCCCCCCACTGCCATGGGCACCCCAACCTCCTTCAATTATTAACAAAGTGTGGGGGGGCTTCTGCCACCCCACACTGCCCCGGGGACCACGACTTGCCCAGGGCTCACTTTATTGAAATACGGGGGTCTATAAATGTTAAAAAATAAAGGCGGGCTGGGGATGGGGTCCCCAGGGCCAGAAGTGGCCCAGGGAAGGGGGGCCACGCAGCCCCGTCCCATATTAATAAAAAATAATTTTTAAAAAACGAGGCCATGCCCCAAAGAATGGGGTTCCAGGGCCCGAAATAGGCCTTGGGAGGGGGGCCGTGCGCCGCCTTCCCGCCCCCTCCCCAATTTATTTTTTAAACAATGGATCAGGCCCTGGGGGATGGGGTCCCCAGGGCCCACAAAATATTAAGAGAAGGGGGCCACACAGTCCCCCTTGTAACAAAAAGAAAACAACAAAGAAAAGCCGGCATCTCGCCAGAGGCCCCGCCCCCTCCCTGCACCACTCTGCAAACGTGCCTCCTGGTGCGTTCTAAGTTGGGGGATTAAGTCCTCTTAAATCCTGAGGGTTCCTGGGGGGGCAACTAGCACACCATGTACCTCCAGTAAGCCCTACACAGTGGGATTGCTGAGAGCTGGTCAGAGGCCACGCCCCTTTTTAAATCACTCTGCAAACGTTCCTCTTGGTGCATTGCTGATGGGGCGAAGAGGTCCTATTGTGCCCAGAGGACCTCAGGACTAAAGTGGACTTCATCCCCAGAGCAGCAGTGCGTCAGGAGGCGGGTTTGCACAGTGGTCCAAAAAGAGGACGTGGCCTTGGACCACTCTCAGCAATCCAGCTGTGTGGGGCTTACTGGAGGTAACAGGAGGGCTAGTTGGCCCCCAGGGACCCTCAGGAGGTAAAGGGACTTACTCCCCCAACCAAGAGCACGCCAGGAGGTGTGTTTGCAGAGTGGTGGAGAAAGGGGTCGTGGCCTGTGTCCACCTGTCAGCAATCCAACTATCTAGGGCATACTGGAGGTATAAGGTAGGCAATTTGGCCCCTAAGGACCCCCAACAGCAAAGGGGACTTTAATTCTCATCCAAGACTGCACCAGGGAGTGTGTTTGCAGAGTGGTGGGGAAAGGGGGCGTAACCTGCTATGAGAACTTAGCAATTCTGCTGTGTGGGTCTTACTGGTGGTCATAGGAGGGGTAGTTGCCCCCCAAGGTTGACCTGGGGGGCCAATTACCCCTCCTGTTACCTCCAGTAAGTCCCAAACAGTGGAAATAATAAGTTCTCATAGCAGGTTATGCCCCCTTTCCCCACCACTCTGCAAACACACTCACTGGTGCAGTCTTGGATGAGGATTAAAGTCCCGTTTGCTGTTGGGGGTCCTTAGGGGCCAACTAGCCTACCTGATACCTCCAGTATTCGGAGGCCATGCTCACCTTTCACCACCACTCTGCAAACGCACCTCCTGCACAGTACTGGTTGGGAGATGAAGTCCACTCTACTCCTGAGGGACTCTACGGCCTAGTAGCCCTCCTAGTACCTCCTGTAAGTCCTACGCTGTGGAATTCCTGAGCGCTGGTCAGAGGCCCAAGCCCCTTTCTGAAACCACTCTGCGAAAGCGACTACTACGTTATAGTTAGAAATTAGCATTTAAAACCCTAAGAAATAAACTGAAAAAAACATAGGTTTCAGGGACGTTATAGTTAGAAATTAGCATTTAAAAAACCATAGAAATTAACTGAAAACGTTTTAGGTTTCAGGGACGGTATAGTTAGAAATTTGCATTTAAGAAACCTTGGAAATTCACTGAAAATAACACAGGTTTCAAGGACGTTATAGTTAGTTGAACATTTTACTCGTATGAGTGCAAATGATAGTGGCTGTATTGATAAGTGACTGCATGTATGAGTGACTGTATGTGTGAGTGAGTGGATGTGGGTGTAGACCTAGGAATCAGTGAGTGGGCATGTACTAACTGGTATTGGTGCGCCTATGTTTTCTAGAATAGTAGTCTGTATTTTAGAGTGGGTGTATCAAAGGTTATATTAGGGTGAGAGGAGGTGCATAAGAGGATCACCTGGATGATGTCATCAGTGATGTCATTTGAGATGTCATCAGTTATGTCACTGACCATGTCATGAGTCATGTAATATGTGACGTCATCAGCAGTGCATTGTGGTGGTGTGAGTTATAGTTAGCTCAACTAACTATAACGGCCGAATTTCTCTGGTTTTGAATGAATGAAATGTCCAACTAACTATAACGTCCCTGAAACCCGTGTTTTTTTCAGTGATTTTCTCAGAAGTATATTGAATGTCAAGGGTGCTGAATACCAAGGCTGTGTAGTCTTAATTCCACCTCATGCTCTTTCATCCACCATCACACACTCCTTGTCCCTTTATCTCACTCTTTCTGGTTATTTTTCATGACTGCTTTCTTTATTACTGTTTTTCAGTCTTTCAGTCTTTCTCTTCCACCTTCTTTCTTTTTCTCTTGTTGCACAAACTGGCTCAAAATAAGCTCTGGTCACTGAGTTTGTTGCCCAAAATCATATTCGAATTCACTTTTTTTTAAATCATTCCAAATAACTAGATTTTTCTTAATATAAATTTGTTTACTGAGAGAGTCATTTAAAGTACGACAAGTAGATAGGTAACTTCACCAAAAAAAAACCTATTTGCGAACTTTCATTTTACGATTATTCAGCGAGACCTGAGGGACTCATGCAAATGTTGCCTATTTTGTTGCCATTCGCTCAGGTATAGATAAACTATGTGCTTCCTCACCTAGAGGAGAAAGGGGAGAATATGGTAGGGGTGCTTATAAAATGCATCATAGGAGGCATTTAATTTGACTATATGGACTAATATCCCCAAGAGAAAACATCCATTTAAGAAGAAAACTGGACTGGACTAATTCAAGCATGAAGAGACAGGTGAATTAAGCTAGCCCAATGGCAGGTAAGCTGTCCTACATCTAGTAAGAAAAGAATACAAATGAGTTCCTGTGTTCCGTAAGAGTAAAAGTGAACCTCATATGAACATAACAAATTGCCGTTTCTGGAAACACGCTAATATGATAAATCTTCTTGGGCTGACCACAAACAGTTTTGACTGGCAGTAATTCATGTACTTGATGGTAAGTTAAGGCAGTAATTCTGGCTCAAAACACCTTTTACTACTATATTATTAAAACATGATTCTGGAGGTGGTGATTTATGACAAGATCCTTTATCTTTATTTTGTGGGATTTTGTTGTGGTAGTAATATCTCCTGTTGTTTTTTGTCAGAGCTGGACTGAGACACAAAAGGAGCCCTACAAATTTAGTAGACCAGCACACCATTCTGCAGGTGGTGAGTGAGCGAAGTGATTGACCGTGATTCAATATGAGGGAAATAGAGAGATCTGTCACCAAGAAAGTTCTGAAAATTGTATATATTGTGTATTTTACAACACATTTTTTATTATAGAATCATGTTCGATCATGGAATGGGCTAGATGGAAATTGGAGACAGGGCTGCATGACTCAATGAATGAACAGTGGGCCGAAGTCAAGTGGATGGATGAGTTATTTCATGAATGAGTGATAATAAATGAAGACTTTTAGCAAAATGGAGTAAATGACTTCAATGCACTGATCAAGAGTGGGTGCTCTGGTTGTCATTTTAGCTTTTGCATTAAAACATCACCCTTCACTAACACTACTTCTGCCATTCCTTAGGAAACACATATATCCTGGATGTATTAACACAAAGCATTTGATCTAAAATGAGAGAGAGAATATCCATCTGGAGGCTAAATTGCAAAATGTGAAACCAGGAAACACTGCTTTAACTCCAGGTTTCACTTAGCTACATTGTCTGCTCCTAGGCAGTTATTTTCTTTCACAGTGCCTCCTTTGACTTCATCATCACATGAGAGCACCCTGAAATACATTGTCTCTGGGTATGCACTCCAAACAATTTCCACTCGATGCAATGGTATGATTTATTATACTAAACGGAAATGAATTTCAAAGATCACATAATACAGAAACTGTTCTGAATTTTAACGCTTTTTTGTCATATATGTACTGGACTCTCTAAGTCAGGCAACAGTAGGCTCTTCACCAGCCCACCTTCCCCCTACCCTCCAAAGCCCTGAAGGCCAGAGCTGCTCATTGCGAACAAGCAGGAGACATAAACCACCTAAATGCCAAACATATGGTTTTGAAGCACACTTTATGTCCCAAAATCAATTCGCTTTGCATTGCTTGTTTTTAAAGAGCTGAAGCCCTCCAGATAGGAAATGCAGCCAGCCCATCCCCAGCAACATATCTGGCCCCACAGCAGTGAAACCTGCTCTCACCCTGCCAGCCCACCAGGAAAAGGCCCAGTAATGCCAGTCCGTGACTGGATTATGTGCTGCATCATTGCAATTTGATTGTGTTGTTTTGTACTGCAGTTGTTGTGTTGCATTGTGTTTTGGCATTTTGGTTCTGATTGCCCTCTTAAGTTTTAGTTGTGTTGTTATGTTACTTTTTGTGTTATTATGTTCTGTTGTTTACTACATTTCTAGCCAAAAGCAGCAAATGCCTTGAAAGTTCCGATAACAAGCAACGCTTACCACTGCTTAAGGTGCTTAAATAGCACTGCTATTTAAGATACCAGTCAGCCCATAACTGTGGCACTCTCTGTGGATGGATCAAAATGTTTTGCAGGGCCGGCTTTAGTGCTGGTGGCGCCCTGTGCGACAAAGTTCTTTTTGTCGCCCCCCCCAATGACCACCTCCACCACGGATTCTCTCACTAGCACCCTTTAACAGTGACCAAGTCTCCATAACCACACCCTCTCAGATGCATTGAATTAGTTATACAGCACCACTCATACCAGTGTAGGGTGTCTTGCACTTTGCATCACACACACATTACACAGAGACAATCAATCATACTGTGTAAATCCGTGTATAGGAAATGTTACATAAGCCATAGGACTAAAAGTGTAGGAGTCATATGTCATCCATACTGGTAGGCAGAATAGTTTAAGAGTGCTTGATGTGGAGAAGCACAAACTCAGAGTCGAAAAAGAAACAGCATAGTTGGGAGTTTTCTTTAAAAATAAGAATCGATTTGTAGCCAAATTAACCCTTTTTGCAACATTCATCAATGCTTTAATAATGTATACTTTGTAGTGTGTGTGCAGTTCTAGGATGAAAGTTAATAGCTCACTATCCTATATTAGGACTTTAAGTTATAAATTGCAAGTAACAAAAGGATGTCTCTTTTGAAAGCAGTAACCTGCTGATCTGTTTACATCATATGCACTCTGTAATCTACTTGGTACGCGTTCTTCGCAGCAGGCATATTAACCCGCTGCACTAACTTCACCTAAAAGTCAAAACCTCAACTATACAAAATGCTGATCTTTCTGCAGGAAGATAATTAATCACACAAGTTATCTTGACATTTATGTGAGGCCTGGTAATTGCCGGAGGAAAGAAACGCTGCAGCAGGTGCTTCAAAAGCATAATAAACTTTCCAAACACGGCTCCCCCAGGAAGCCAGCACCTGGTGCGGTGGCACCGGTCGCACCGCCCTAATGTCGGCCCTGATGTTTTGACTGGTGTAGGTAAGGTAATGCTTGCACTAAACATCTTTTACCACCGTATTATGAAAACAGGATTCTGTAGGTGGTAGGGAGTGACAAGTACCCAGCTGCGCATTCGCTGTATGGCAATTTGCTGTAGTGATGAGGTGTTCTATTGTTTTTTGTGCTGCTGTCTATTTGTAGCACATCATTGCATTCTGATGTTTTTTGGTTCTGGCTTTTCTGTGTTGCAGTGTTTTGAGTGTTCTGTTGTTATGTTGTTATTTGCCATGTTATATTTTAATCATGGTGTCATGTTGCTTTGTGTATGTTACTGACTTATGTTTAGTTGTCTACTTTAGATATGTCAACAAACGTTATATTTCCAGCTAAAGGCAGCACATGCCTTGAACGGTCTTGTGACAGGCGCTTTCTAAGGTGGTAAAACAGTGTTGCTCCAGGTGTCCAACCACTTAATACACCAGTCTGCCCTAAACTGTGGCCTCCGCCAGTGCTCACATTATGTTATATGGCCCTTGCTCTGGAAAGCTCTTAAACAGTTGCAACTGTTTCCTATGCCCCAACATCTGCTGGTAAGTGTGAACTTTGCACTTGGCACCCTATGTTTGATGGATAAGATTTAGTAGCTCCGCATAGATTTTTTGCATTTAGTTTTTGGATCAAACCATGTTCGATATCACTCAAGTGCTCCAAATTTCCCTATGTTTGTGAGAGGTATGTTTTGATAGTACATCTTTAATAGAAAGGGCAGGATATTGCAAAGCTCTCTGCAAATATACAGAGATAAGAGTGCCTGTATCTGGCACTCGTACAGTAATGGATTTATGACTGCCCCAGTTCACCCAGAAGTTGGGAGGAAATATAAAATAAAACGGTTTTTGTGATGAATAGACACGTGTGAATTCTCAATTACAAATCCCCTTGCAGCTGCACTCGCCTTCCCCATAAACATACCAGTCATACTATGTACATTTATTTTCCTTTATGAAAGTTTGGCACGCTCATTTTCTGTTTTTTGGAACGCAAGATTATGTAGTAAATACAGGTTTGAAATGCATTTGAAAATAAAGTTAGTCTTGTTTCTCCCCTGGACAGATCTACAGAACACTTAGATACCAAAACTTTGCTGTGTTCCATATTTCATGCAGAATTATATAACAGTACAATCTTCTTAGCAAGGTCAAACTATCTATCCATCTACCTATCAGTCCGTCCGTCCGTCCGTCCGTCCGTCCGTCTATCTACCTATCTATCTAACTATCTATTTACCTATCTACAGAAGTGCTGAGTGTAATGTGGTATTTATTACCATGGTTGAGCATGTGGCATGGCCATGAATCATGATAGCTGAAATGAGAATAAATAGAGTATTACATGAACACATACCTTTTGTGAGTTTTCCCTCCAATTTTCTGCCCAAATTGTTTGCCGGCATTAGACCCTTGTACACTTTCCCCGACTACACAAGAGTAAAGTGCCTGTGCTTTCCCTTTAAATATATCAACATTGGTTTAAACCTGATTGGTGCAATAAGCATTCGTATAAGGCCATAGTATATATTGTGTAAATACACAAAGTTAAATCCCACATGTGGACTGCAGTACCTATTGTGCCATCCATTAGAGTGGCAGTGAAACGTAACTTTAGGTTTACCCTGTGTAGCCTGACAGCAGCAACATGAACCTTGTTGCATAGCCCTAGCAATATTGTCCTTTTGACAGGTAGGAAAACCTAACTTTAATCTTTGAATAAATGATCCCTAAGCACACCTTGCTGCCTGCAAGGTAGTGTGAATATTATTCCAGAGTGAAACATGTGTAACATTAGAAATGGTATGTTCCACCAGTGGCAAGGCCCAAAACAACATTGTCTGAGGATGTGAATGGCACACAGGAATAGTCGAAAAGTGTACACTATATACTTTAATCTATAACTTCTGACCTGTACCAGCTATAGGCTCCAATTAATGATGTTCTCAATCTAATGGTGAAGTTGGATTGTTTTATTAAATATTTTGGAAATGTAACTTTTGGGAAGTTACCTTTACCCTGCCTGTGGCTGCTGAATCCTAATTTGTATTAGTTCTCAAGCCACTGCACAGCCTGTACTTGGCCTGAATGAAGTGCAAAAGAGGTGTTAAAACTACTCCCAGAACACAAGACACTGGCCTGGGTGTGGTGAGGTGTTTTCTTCCCCTTGCAGGAATATCAGTTACGATGGACACAGGAACTTCATTAATTTCAAAGGGGCCTACCTTGTCACAAGCAAATGTTAGGTGATACCTGGAAAGACCTAACCTTTGTCCAAATATGCAGGCTGCCACCAAACCCAGTGGAAGGAAACCTACCCCTAGATCTTGGTTTGATTGACCACAGATGGGGGACAGCTCATTACTCTGGTCACACCTCCAGGTGGGCACGCAGGATCTAGAAAAGGTTAGAGGGGTTTCCCAATCTTGGATTTTGAGATTAAGGGGCACTGTGGAATAATGTGCAGTAGGAAAAACACGAACTGTTGAAAAAGTGAGTAGGGTTGTCCCTGTGAAATTTTACTCTGTTGATTAGGGAATGCCAAGGAGTCACCTCAACGTACAGAGGTCCTCATTCTCGGACCCACCCCATCGGCCTGGGACGACTCTTGGTGGCCAACATCCCTAGGCACAGCGCTGGAACCCACGGACCACGCACGCAACCTGGGGGTCATCCTCGACTCCACTCTCTCCATGACCAGGCAAGTCAACGCCGTCTCCGCGTCCTGCTTCAACACCCTCCGTATGCTCCGCAGGATCTTCAAATGGATCCCCCTCGACACGAGAAAAACCGTTACCCAGGCCCTCATCATCAACAGACTCGACTACGGGAACGCCCTCTACTCAGGAACTACAAACAAGCTCCTGAGACGGCTCCAACGCATCCAGAACGCCTCGGCCCTACTCATCCTCGACGTCCCCCGCCGCAGCCACAGCACACTCCACCTGAGAGGCCTGCACTGGCTCCCCGTCAACAAAAGGATCACCTTCAAGCTCCTGATCCACGCACACAAAGCACTGCACAACACCGGACCCACCTACCTCAACAACCGACTCAGCTTCCACACCCCCACCCGAAGCCTCCGCTCAGCCAACCTCGCCCTCGCCACAGTCCCTTGCATCCGAAAAACCACCGCCGGCGGCAGATCCTTCTCCTACCTCGCTGACAAGACCTGGAACACTCTCCCCACCATCCTACGACAGACCCAGGACCTGCTGGCCTTCAGAAGACTCCTCAAGACCTGGCTCTTCGACCAGTAGCACCCCACCCTCCCCAGCGCCTTGAGACCCTCTCGGGTATGTAGCGCGCTTTACAAATGCAGTGATTGATTGATTGATTGACCTGCTGAAGATCAGAAGAGGCCAGATCTGCTATCTGTGACCTGAGAGAAGCTCTTAATGACTGGACCTTCTCCCTCCTGTACCCAGAACAAAGAAGTGGACTCCAAGGTTCAATCTGCTGACCTCCTATGTGGTTACAGGGACAGAACAGCTGCAAGAGGCTTTTCTCCTGAAGTGGCCAAGTGACCAGTGGCAACTGCACCTGACCTGGACTTTGCTGTTGCACTGCCTTACACCCAGAGAGCCTCTAAGAGTCAAAACCTGAGGTCCTGGGGGCCTAATAAATGTGCTCCTGACGTCATTTGGACACTAGAAGACATTTTGGAAACGTATGAATACTTTGCCTCCAGAGCTCAGAGCTTCAGTTGGACCTGCCAGAAAAAGTATCCAATCAGCAGTTGTACAGCATCAGATCAATTTTCAGCTTCATCTTGCCCAAAGGTTCCTACTCCTACAAAATGGTACTTAGTACCATTCTTCTTAAAGACTTGGAAACATTTTAGCGACAAATCAGCAAAGTTCCAGAGCACCAGCCGGATCAACCTGCTTCAGGTATCAGGCCTTTGTTCCATGGTAGTGGCTGCAGTTTCAGCAGCGACACCCTCAGGGAGGATTTTTTCTTCTCAAAAAGTGACAAATCCCCTTTCTGTGTTGAGACTTTGAAGACATTTCAAAGCTTTTATTTATGAATGTGACAAAATCTCTTTGTGAAGTGGAACTAAAAAACGTTTTCAACCTTTTGGCGGCTTCCGATCTTAGACTGGGACCAATCCACTTGGTGTATCTGATCCAGACTTCATTTCAGTCAGCTGAAATTGCACCTTGGTCCCGATACACTGTGGCCATTGACTTACATTTAGAGCTTTATTTTTCTTGGTAGTTTTTCCACTAAGGAGGCAGCCTTTGAAGTGTAAGTGGGGCAGGGGACAGCTCTACGCCACTCATCCAAGCAGGATGGTCCATTCTGCCAACTCCTAGTCCCCTTTGACTTACTGTCTGGGAGGAATACGCAAAGTCCAACAGCTGAGCCATTCTCAGTCATGTGACCAAGGACACTGGCAGCAGGGGCACATAGGGTTAGGGCAAGAAAATGGCAACTTTCTAAAAGCAGCAAATGCAACATTTCTTCCTAGTTTCAGTCAAAAGTTAGCACTTACTAAATGTAATAATTTAACATTATCCAATAGAAAAGACAGGCCTTATAGTGGTGAAAAACGAATTTAGGGCTTAACCCCAATTTTTTAAACATAATACAAATGTTAGGTGATACCTTGAAAGGCCCAACCTTTGTCCCAGTAATCGGCTGGCACCAAACTCAGTTGAAGAAAACCCATCCCCAGAACTGGCTTTGAGTGACCACAGATGGTGACAAATGTTTATTTGTCAGATTGAGTTGGTAGCTTAAAACTGCACTACAGGCTGCATTGGAAGGTATGAAAAGTGCTACCTTAGAGGGTGGCACAATGCGTGCTGCAGGCCCACTAGTAGCATTTAATTTGCAGGCCCTGAGTACTTGTAGAACCATATACTAGGGACATATAAGTAAATTAAATATACCTATTAAGTACAAACCAATGTTACCATGTTTTAGGAAGAAAGCACTAGCACTTTAACACTTGTCATCACTTGTGAAGTGCACAGAGTACTAATGCCAAGAAATAGGAATTCAGAAAACATGAAAGGAATAGGCAAATGTTTGGGGGAAGTCCACAGAAAGCATGAGAGGAATAGGCAAAGGTTTGGGGGATACCTCACCAAGGACCCATAAAACAGAGCCCGACAATGAAAAAATGCCAGAATAGCACACCATTCCCCAGCCTATCCTTATTCTACTCACCTCCCAATGACATACTGGGAATCCACTATCCCATCATAAGGTTAGTGGCATGTTGGTCAGGTCCTTGCCAGCAAGAAAAACTATCTTTTTGCATGGTCTCCCTGTATTTATGTTTTGCTTTTATGAGGCTTACTTTGCTCCTATATTTTGAATCTGTGTGCTTTAAAATCGCTAAACAGTTCCCAGAGCATGTGCTTTGACCCTTAAACATTAGAAGATATTTGCCCGGCTTGCATAGGAAATTTGTAAGTAGAGCCACAGTAATGTGGTGTAGGAAGTGAATCAGTTGCATAGCAGGTAAATGCAACTTGGGTCTGCAATTGGATTTACGCACCTTAAAATCAAGACAACAGTCCTGATTTGTTATGAGCAAAGCTTTAACAAACATAGGTCAAATTGAAATGTTTTTGACATGTTTAAAAATCTACATTTGACATTTGAGTTAAGTATATATGTAAGTAGTGCCTTGAAGCCCAAAAGGCCTGAGTAACAAATGTCCAAACATCGGTCATGCCTAATACTTAGATTTCTATGTTTCTGCAGTAACATGATAGAGAGGTAATTTTCGTTGCATTTGGCTGTGGCAGCTGTTGTGAATAGAAGTCATTATTTTCATTAGGTCCGGTTGCAAAATAGCTACATATGTCTCACATGCACTGTGATAGTATTTAGCAACAAGGAATTTAGTGGTAACCATAGATATTGGTGAATATGCTGCAAGGCTTCTTTTATAAATTCTTGCGTTTCTCTGCCTTAAAGCCAAGAAAGGAATTAGTCCAATTCTGACCAAGCTGCGCCATCGCCAATGGCGGTTCGTACTCTTTAATGAGGTGTGAAATACCTTTCCTCGGAAACGTGAATAGGCTTTGCCTGCTAGGAGTAAGGCAGGGAAGGTTTAAATACAGAATATCTACTGCTAGTTATCTTGGAATGTAGGCAAGGGGAGTGAATAAGAAACAGGGTCTGACCACAAAAAAAACACAGAGCGGGCCATGGGACTTTAACGTGTTTGAAATAAACACAGTCCTAGTGTTAGGACGGTCTTTGATGGAGGTCCGTTTCACAGCTAAACTACCTCTGCTCTCAACAGCGGGGGACCTGACCTGAGAGCCAGCCAAGGCTGGTTTTCTCAGCGAGTTGCTTCATTTCAACAGGATGGGTCCTGGGTGGAATTTTGGGCACCGCACTCTGGCACTGGGGTCCCTCCACATTGAAAGACCCTTACATCAAGGTTCCCTACGATTATCTATAGTAGAACACCAAGAAGCGCTGCAAGAGCAGGCTGGTTTACCAGCTAGAAGCATTTTTTAGGATTGGTTTGGGGTCAACACCCATCACATGATTGTTTGCACCATGAGAAATGCTTTCCACCACCTGTAAAGTCAATGGTTCTTGGAGGAATAGCTGAGGCAGTGGACCCTGATTCTCACGTGTAATCCACGTCTGGAGGCGCTCTCATGGGTCAGACAACCTCGGCTCCCTGTTGTCTCAGGGAGAATAAAAGAGGCAAGAGAATGACATCTTGGAAAATGTTGTAAACTTGTAAAGCGCACAGCTGCCCCAGCAACGGGGCGTCCCGGCGCTGTAGACCGCTGGGGAACCCGTCCTGGCTATCCCTGTGAGATGGTCCCTTTCTGGGTATCTCCAAGGTGAAACCAGGCATCCCCGGCGTCTGTGGGGGGCCGTTGTAGAGATGAGGCAAGCTTAATGCCCAGAGTTGCCGAGTGTGTTCCTGGTTAGAGTAGGTACCGAGGCGAGAATTATCGAGTCCGTTTTGACCCTGGTCCACGACCCTGCCGCGTCGGGAATTGAACCCTGGTCCCTGGCCGATTCTCTGCTTACGGGTCTGCCGCCTCTAACCAGTGAGCCACCAGCAAACCTATTTGTGCTTGAAGACCTGGCTAAAGATAGGGACGGAGATGCCTCTCATGCTGACTGTAGCTTGAACCAGAGACTATACCCCCAGCTGTCTGGGTACTTTAGCAGTGATCACCATATGCAGCATCGGAATAAATTGGGTCATTTGGCTGTAGCAGGAACAGGGGGGCTTATGTCTCTATTGGCTCTGTGGTTGGAGTACCCGAGAAGAATTTTGGAAGTTTGGAAGCATTTGAGTGTACTAGCCTAGAAGATAATGACCCTGCCCCCAACCTTCCAGCATGTGTAGGTCAGTACAGTTTGCTGGTCACTGTTGGTTTTGCCCTTTTGGTGCAAGAGTGGTCTCACCTGCTGCCTTTTGTAATGCGCCTATAATGATATTGATTTTTACACCCACTTTGTTTCTATCGGCGTGTTTTATCATTTTCTCTGAAAATGCATGCCTTTCTACCCGCTAATCCACTGAGTGTCTGTCATTCTGATCTAGTTAATCAAGAACGTTTATTACTTTTTGATACATTGGTTTTGGAATGTGATTGTTCTGTTTTCAGACACTAACGTGTTTAGTGCTGCTAAATAAATAAATGCTTTTCTCTGTTGCTACGTGGCATTGCTACCATAAACTAACCCTTTTTTTACTCTTTGAAATGTTGTTTTATCTAACAGGGCACTGTTTTACTAACTTTGTGGGAGTTCATACTTTGCCTCTCCCCGGGAAGAAGAGTGAAAAATGAAAAATATATCCAAATCTTGCCGCATGCACACAGAGAATTACGCAGGAGACTTAACTGACCTGATTTCCCCTTTTCTTCACACGAATTGTAAACAAATACAAAAGTCAAACATATTAACAGAAAACATTGCCAGGAAACCTTAAAAGCAAAAACACTTCACACATTGTCTGCCTCCCAAGTACTCTTTGCCCATCAATTAGGAGGATGTGATGAAGAGTAATCTTGACTAGTCTTCACACTGCCCACTCCCACCAACAGAACATGGGCATCAGGACCAGTCACCTTCACTACTAGAAAAGGATAGTTCCTGCTTCTATTAGGGCAGTATAGCTTCATTATCCTCTGTGTTGGACTTGGCCCTTTTGGCAGGTTCACCCCTAAACTTTTTGCCTTTCCTGTGACCTGGTATTGGTGGTCCAGTGTAAAGTCTGTGCGCTCTCTGACTGTGTGTGGTGAGACTGGCCTGCCCTCCCATAGGAATGCATGGGGGATATGTGTGTCCATGATAATTCCTGGTGTGAGAGGAGTGCAGGGTCGAGTTTAGTATGTGCGAACTCGTGAGAATAAATGCTGTGCAATGGTGTGCGCAGATTTATTGTGACTGGTGGAGAAGTGCCCCTTTTAGAAGTTGGCATTTCTGTCTGCTGTGTGTCTGCCTGCCTGATGTGGAGTGCATGTCTGGCTTGTGATTGACAGGTGCTGGATGGTGTGACGAATTCCAGGAGCCTGTGTGAGTCAGCCCAGTGGAGAATAGAGAGATCTGCACCTAGATGGGAGGGAGGAGTTGCACCTGGGACCTGAATAGGGCTGTGCCTTCCCTCCACAATGCCGGCTCCGCCCCCTGTGGTGCGTCTGATCCCTGAGCCCCAACCTAACAAAGGAGAGAGGAGCTGAGCAAAAGAAAGTGCTCCAAAGCTCCCCTATACCAGTTCTAACTGGTATCCCTAAACCCTGTGCTGTGACACAAAGGGGAAAAGTGGTATAAATACAGGGGCTCAGACCCCATGAAAATGTTCTGCTGTGCTGGTCCTGATGCTGGGGGCTGCTGGGCTCCAGGAGGAACCACCACAAGCGACTGCCTCCCTGCTGGAGGGACCTGTGCGCTGGCCTGCCTGAGTCCAGCCTTGTGCCCCCTTGTGCTTTGCTATTTATTGCTGGGAAGAGCGCTCCATTTTTGACCCTGGACTTTTGACTTTTACCACTGGGAGCGCTTTTAAAGAAGAGGGCTGGTGACTTTGCCCTAGCGCTTAGAGAGCGCTTCTATTTTGCATCTGCAGCGCTGAGCTGCTCATTGGGAACAGGGAATCCCCGGCGTAGGGGATTCCCCCGCATTTCTGTGTTCTTCAGCGGGAGCCCACCCTGCATTTGTGTGCACTAGAGTGGGTGCCCACCCCGCTTATTCTGGATTCTGGCGGGTGCCTACCTCGCCCAGGGGCGTAACACAAGCCCCCGCATCCCCCGCAGTGAGGGGGGCCCCCAAGCTCCAGGGGGCCACCTCAACACTGCACTTTGGCCAGGGAGCTCCTGACAGAGTCCGGAGGTGGCCCCTCCACGTACCTTGCAGGGGGGCCCCCTCAATTGTCGTTATGCCACTGACCTCACCTTGATTATTGAAGTGACGAGCAGGTGCCAACCCCGCAACGCCGCCAAGCCAGGAAGTCAGGCAAGGGAAGGCCTGATCGTACGTGGGCCTCACCCCAAAGTAGCCCGGAAGTAGTCACCGGCCAAGCGGGGCTCCTATGAACTGGTGGAAGCCCCGTGGTTGTGAGGAAGTCCAAAGTGGTCCCGTTGCAAGGGGGGCCCGACGAGGCACGTTGCCAGTGCCTGTCCCCCCTGCTGATCTCATTGCGGAGCCTCGCCGGCTCCAAGTTTATGTCCCGGTCCCTGGAAGGGGGACCAGGAGAAGAGGTAAAACGCTGTCCCGCCGGAACAAAGTCTGCCGGTGAGCAGGATCCCACCCCGCAGTGAGGAGGCAGCGCGACGCACGCAGGGCTCTGTGTGGTGAGAGAGACCTGCATGTTGAGGAGAGCCCCGACGGCAAAGAGGGAGACCGGAGGAGCATACACAAAGCCTGGTGAGTGAGGGCTTCACTTTTTGGGGATTCTCCCATCTGCCCTGAATTCCAGTGGGAACCAGTTCATCTCCAGTGCAGGGGCCGAGTTTTCCTCAGTGGTGCCGCCGTATCGGGCCACTGCAACGTTGGGGGCCATTCTGTTTGAAGTCCCTAAGTGGGGCTTTCGTGGCACAGTGAGTGCCAGTGCCGGTTCTGTCTCCAGCCGCACCGCAGTGGCGGGCAGCTGCAACGTGGAGCATTTTTGGCCATAGAGTCCCAGGAAGGGGATCAGGGGGCACGCTGGTGCCCATGCTCCATTCTATAGCTGCCCAGCAATTAGTGGGCAGCTACCAATTTAGGCTTGAACAATTGCGCCTTTTGCTTTTGCTGCATTGGCAGCTTACGCCCTGACTGTTGTGGACATAGGGCATTTGAGCCCCTGAGAGAGGCCAGTTGGCCTGGGGCCAGTGTCAGTGCATTGCGCCCCCGATTGGGGCTCCCTGGCTTGATGCCCATTGTTTCCTAAAGTGTTTATGCTTGCGAGGCCTAATGCCTCATATTATTATGGCATAATGTTTGATGGTAATTTAGTTTCATGCGCAAGGTGATTTATGCCTCCTGTGTTTTACATGGCAGGATCTCATGCTAAGTTCCTAACTTGACCAGTAGTTACTGGTTGTGCGCTACATTTACTATTTGTGCTACATTTACAATTGGTGATTTGTGATGGTTTTGACAGTGGCCCCATTGGCCCTGTCATGTGTAAATAGTCCCCGGTGAATATTGCCTAGTGCCAGTTGGCACAGTGTATATAATGTGATTATGTTTCTAATGTATTTATGACAATACAAAGGCTATTTTTATATATAACCTTGTGTGGAGTTGCTTTTGTGGTGTACCTAGTGTGTTGCTGCTGTGTGGGTGTTGCGCAAACGCTTTACACATTGCCTCCGGGATCAGCCTGACTGCTCGTGCCAAGCTACCAAGGGGGTGAGCAGGGGTTATCTTGGGCATGTAACTCCCTTGCCTTGACAAGAGTGGTGGTCTCTGTCTGGCTTTGGCGCAACGCTTAGCCAACCCGAGATCCCATTTCTAACACTCTGGATGATGCTGGTCGTTTGACGAGCCTGATTTCATTGAGCGAAGTACAAAGAGTGAACAGATTTTAGTTCAATAGAGTGACGGTTTAGAGGTAGAAACATTTCCATTTCACTTGTGTCTAAGTGTCCCTGATGATGAACTGAGCAGCTCTGACAAGGGAAAATGGACAACATAAAATATTCATGTCTGCATGAATACCTCTGGCTCACAGTTCTATACTTTGCTAATATTGAAATGAATCATCTAAATGGTCCCCGTTTTTGCACAGCGCAATCATGTGTAAATGATGTTTAAAGCACAGGACCCTTTCTTAAAGGCATGTAGCTGCCTGGATCATATCCAGGTGATGGGACTGATTGCATTATTCCTTACTTTCTATGCTGCCAGAGCCATGCTTAGGACGAGGGATTGTCTTGCTGCCACTTTTTCACTTTGGGCAAACATTGCTTCTCAAAGCAACAACCCCAATTATGGTAGAGTGAATGCCTTTAATCGAGACACAAAGCTATTCTTACAAGTGTGTGGGACCTGTTTCGATTATCAGTCTGGCAACAAATCTGATATATACACTAAAAACATTATGGCATATACTCTAAAAATATTCATCATCAATTGTTGATGAATAATGCTACAGCTTTTATTTAATGCCTAGGTACTGTCGTCGTATGCCAGGTGGAATATCCCAGGAACCCATTAGCCATCCAATGCTCATTTCTGAGCTTCGAAGGCAAGTGCTGACTCAGTTAGCCACTGGTAGACTCAAAATATCAAAATATAAAGATGTAAATTCTCATATGCCAGATGCTGTCTAAAATGTTCAGGTACTGCCAATATAAACAACCTTAAATGCACATTTGAAAGACCACACTACAACAGAGAGAGACAGCCGACAAACTACGTCATTAATATCATATGCAATGTGCAGTCTTCTATGAAGAGGTACAGACTCCCATGTGCACAGTCACAGGCCAAGTTCATTCATTGTTTGCCCAGTATAGCCAATACATGACAGGTACAATCTCACGTGCTCAAAGAGAGCCGTAATTAGCTAGTTACATCCCCCACAGAATAGGTGTACGATAATCCCATCTACAGCCTTCGTTTGTCCTGGTCCAGACTCAATTGTCTTGGAGAAGCATTTCACACTTATTGACAGGGTGCAAATATTATAAGTCATGCACACGTACAGTCTCGCCTCATGTGAAGATGCTGCCTTCATATGACAAATCCAGCCACATAGTCTTAGGCACTGCCATCCTGTGCAGTCACATATGTCTTATTTTGATGATCATATTCTGAACTATACACATTAAATTGCCAGGTAGGGCTACCATATTGGCAGGCACTGCCTTAAAATGTTCTGGACAATTATGTCCATGTGCTGTTGTCATGCATGCAGGTACATTCTTATGTATCAGATGCATTGGATCATATGTTAGTACTACATACAACACCTAAAATGATATCCCTGTACAATATATATTGGTTTAATACGTTTGGCACAGATCCTATTTCCATATGTTCTTATGACAGTTGAAGCCTTAAATGCTATGCTGAAGCCTGTTTATGCCATGTACAAAATCGTGTGCCTAGGCATCGATTTACATGGTTGAATATTGATACATATAAACATTGCAACCTTGTTTACTCATTAAAGTACATCCAGTTCTGAATGCACCACACACTTCTGAGATAAGGCAGCATCTAGGCTCTGTCTACCACACATACATATATTTACATTTAAATCCATCATATGCTAGATGCAGCATTTTAGGCCAGAATAAGCCAAATGCATCCTCATAGTCGAAGGCGCTACCAGAAAATGGCTAGTCTAGGCTCATACGCTAAGGTACAGGTACAGCATGTTAAAGAAAGTTTAACATGCCCACGACTTGATTAATTGGCAAATATATGGTAAGCGAAGCCTCATATTTTGAGTTAAACACTAACATGCATTATTATAGCTTCACAGTCCCAGCTGCACCCTTGTATCCCAACTACTATTTGATATGCAAAGCCGATACCCGATTTCGCCTGGTGTCTGGTACGGAAATCATATGCTCACGAACCATGGCTCCCTTTCAACTTTGGTTTTGCTTGGATTTCAAGCCTGGAGATCAGTCTGCCTCTCCTCTGCCGGCCTCCATGCTTCCCACCTGGAGCGGGAACCACTGGAGAGGAAGGCCCCTTGCTCAGGGATTGAGCTGAGTCAACACAGGACCTTGGCCTCCCTATTGTTCGCCACTGTGCTTTGGCAGGGATACATGGGAGGCGAGAGGAGTGGAGAGAGAGAAAAGATCTTCACAACAAAACTACTGAGCCTGTAGCCACACTCTCGTTGCTCGCGACTGAGGACTCAGGAATGGAGGTAATGTTAGAAATGCGGGTCTCTAGTTGGCAGAGGTAAGTACCTTTGTCCAAATAGGGACCCTTGCTTCTATTCAGGGTAAGGGGAGACACTTCTAAAATAACCCCTGTTCACCCCCTTGGTAGCTTGGCACGAGCAGACAGGCTTATCTCCGAGGCAGTGTGTGAAGCTTTTGTGCATGCATACAGTAACACAGTGAAAACACTACAAATGGACAGCACAACAGTTTAGAGAAATAAGTAAACTTTATGTAAACCAACAAGACCAAAAACATCAAAAATCCAACATGCAATACTCCTAAAAATAGTTACGGTACAAAGTGACCTTTAAATTGCAGGAAAAACATGAAAATACAGTTCCTCCAACTCTGTAGCTCCGTTCGGGGTTACCATGATAATGAATGCGACACAGTGTAACAATTCCAGCCAACCGTGTCGATAAGGGTTAGCTAAAGCGTCAACAGACTCGGAGACAATACCTTTTGTTGTTGCGGCCGACACAAGGTATGAGCCGGTCCAGGGCAACCGTCGCAGTTGAAATGTGAGATGCAAGCGTTGTAGCATGTGGTGTCCTCACGGCTCGGTGAAGGAAGAGGCTCATTGATGGAGTCGGTGAGACCAAGGCTTGCGTTGCAGGGTGAGGTGGTGCTCGATGTGGTGCTGGCAGGTCATGATGTGGCGATGGAGCCGGTCAATATTTTATGCCGGGCAGCGACGGAATCAATGACGACATTGCAGCATGTAGCGAATAGGTGCAGAGTGCAATGCCCACAGGAAGTGCTGCAAGCAGCGGCTCATTGACGGAGTTGGTGAGACCAGGGTTGCGTTGCAAAATGAGGTGGTGCTCTCTACGGTGCCTTCAGGACATGGAATCCTGCGACAAACTTGGTGACAGAGTTGCTTACCCTTTTCTTCTCCAGGCAACTGAAACCAGCGGTTCCAGAGACGGTGCCCAGACACTTGGTGAGGTCTTTGATGTTCCTGAGACCTTGTGAACAGGGGGCAAGCTCCACTTCAAGCCCTTGGAGATCTTCCTCAAGCAGGGGACACAGCAAACAACAAAGACCTTCTCCTTTCCTTGGCAGATTCAGCAACTGCAGGCCAACCCCAGACAGCACACAGAAAAGGGCCAGTATTCCTCCTCCAGTTTCTCAAGCTCTTCTCCGTGACAAAGCTTCCTTTTGATTTCCCAGAAGTGATCTAAAAGCCTGGGCCCCCCTTTTTATACAGCAACATCCTTTCTTCTCTGGTGGCAGAGAAGCCCTGTGCTTGGTCAAATCCGGTTCTGTCCTCTCTGGTGCAGCTTCCTGGCAGGAGGTGGAGACAGCATTGTGGAAGGCAGACCAGGCCCATTCAGGTGAAAGGAAATCTCCTCCCCTACTCTAAATGCAGCCCAGGTCTATTTAGCCCAGCCCTGACTTATCAGGCACTCTGGATCTACTGCTCCTCCCCAGCCCCTGTCATCCAAAACCCAAACATGCAATACACTAATCTAGCTGAGGCACACTGGATGGCTAAGCAGGAAAATACCTACTTTCTAAAAGTGGTATTTTTTAACACAGAACGTAAAAATCACCTTCACTAAAAGATGCATTTTAACATTGTGAGTTCAGGCATGCTAAACTTCATTTTTCTACCTTGTTCCCAGGGGTAGTTATATTTATAAGATGTTATAAATAAACTCCTCATTCTATCCTATGGGAACAGATAGCCTTGCAATAGTATAAAACGAAATTGGCAGTAATTCACTATCAGGACATACCACACACACCAGGGCATGTCCTGCCTTTCACATACACTGCACCCTGCCCACAGGGGTACCTTAGGGACAGTCGCAGCTCACAATATTCGTTCCCTCCCCTCCCCTCTACCAATCACAACGCTGCAATGGCAGCATTGTGATTGGTGCGGACAGCGCCCAGCCGGGTGCCTGAAGGGGGGAAACAGCCTTTACAATGGAAGCGTTACAACACATGCCATTACAACGCATGTTGTTACAACGCGAAAGACATGTTGCAGGGGGGAGAAGGGGTTGGAGTTAACTCCCACACCTTCCCTACTGTTGCACACACTGGAATTGGAATAGTAAATTATACTATTACAACTTCCAGCGCACCCCCAACAGCAAGTTGGGGTAAAGGTATGCGTTGTAATGGCATGTGTTGTAATGGCATTCGTTGTAACGTCATACAACCCTGTAGGGAGGCCATTTTCTCAAATGTAGAGTGCCCCACTCTGAGTACAGACAGGGTACTCAGAGTGGGGCAAGCCACTACTGGAAATATTGGCATGGGAAGCACAGCAAACATCATTTTACCTTGACTTCAGTGCAGCTTTCAATACAGATTCACATCACACCCTCTTCCATAACCTATCACAGTTTGGTATATGTGACCTAGCTCTGGTTCTCCTATTTCTTGGTCAACCATGCTCAAGCTGTACAACTGGTAAATTATCGCTTATTCATTTGTGACCTATCCTGTGGAGTACCACAAGGATCAGCCATAAATCCCACTCTATTCAGCCTCCACGTGCTTCCTTTAGCACTACTCATTCGTTCTTATGGTTTCTCTTTCATGGTATATGATGCTGACATGGCCATCATTTTTCATAATAGCTTCTATGAAACCCAAACTAAATTGGATGAGTGCATGAGCCAAGATGCCATTCAGGCTTGACCGTGACAAGACTAGTTCTCATTCCTAATAACGATGCAACTATCAGGGATGCCAATTGTTGGCCAAATGAATTTGGTAACAATCCCATGCAATCCACCCTTGTTCCCAATTTCGTCATCCAAATTGACACATCATATCACATTGACACATTGACACAACAGCATATCAACAAAATCACAGCCACTTGCTTCCATCCAATAGGAACTCTTGAAAAATTTCTCATCTTCCTACCTACAAATGCTCCTCAACTTGCGGTCCTGTACCTCATTCTACTAGGTTCCCTTCTGGCACTTAAATCAGCTTCAGATCATCCAAAATAATGCTGCTATACTTATCTTAGGCCTTCCTTCCAGATCACACATCTCTATGTACCTTGCGGCACTCCATTGTCTGTCTATTCGAAAGTGCATCTTCTTCAAACCCATGTGCATCTGCCACGGAGACAAATACAAAACCGCACCCGACTGTCTTCCACACAGATTGTACCCTTATTCAGCGACCCGAAACATTCCCACTTCAATGGATCCAAATATGCAATTTCAGAGTGAGTGGTCGTTTATTTTAGTTCTTGGCTGCCAAATACTGGAATACTCCTTCCCTCTGTCTCCTCTCCGTTCCAGATCATCTCTTGTTCCAAAAAAGCATAACATCTTCTTTTTCTATGCCAGTTAATTCCTCCCTGATGCTGCATTCCCTTATGCCCCAGGACCAGGACACCCTATGAGGTAACATTGTACTCTAGAAGCTGATAAAGTAAAAAAAATAAAAACAATAAATAAAGGCTCACATTGATTTCTAATTGACAGATGTCTGCCTGGCTGGAGTGCATGCAACACCATGAAAATGGAATTTGGTAGACAATGGTCCCTAAGGCCAATTAATTTGCTCAGCTGTGGAGAGATGTGACAGAAGTGTTAAGAGGACATAGAAAACGCAGCCTGGGAGTCTGCCTCCTCCTACTGATTCATAAGCAACATTTACCAAGAATGGATATGACCTGGGGAGGTTAGCACAAAGAGGCCACCGCCTTAGGGTGTGGCCCCTTTATTAGCTATCAAAACTTATATTAGCAGTATGCTTGCACAATTGATCTCGGTAATGGAATACCAAGTACACTGTGTACTTAGAAAATTATTTTAGTTTTGGAAATATAGTTGTCATATTGTACTAGGGAGAACGGAGAAAACAAGAATTACAGCAGAGTCGTTTTAAGGCGTGGGCAAATTTGGCAGTTGTCAAGGGCCCTCACCTTCCAAGGGGGCCTCTGGTAAAGAGATCCGGAAAGTCAGAAGTCCTGCTTTATTAACATAATATATACATAAAACAATTTGCTTTTAATTTGATAACGTGTTAAAAGTGCATAAAAACAGATAACGTCTTTATTAGACAGCTGGCATGTGCAAGTGTTAAAGAAGTTCAGTGTGCATGCACCGCCTGCCCAAACATAACTCCTGCACCGCCAGGTAGTCAGTGGCAATTAGATTTAAAACAAGCATTTACAATGCAACGGTCTCGGCATTGTTAAAGTTAGAGCTATTGGCATTGCTCATGACAATGCCGTTTCTTTAAATGTTTTAAAAACAAAAACATTAACAAAAATAATGTCATGAGCAATGCCAATAGCTCTAACTTTACCAATGCTGAGACCATTGCATTGTAAATGCTTGTTACAAGTTCACAACGGGTCTGATTTGGAAATGTGGCCACTGGTTTGCTCTCTGGTTCGCCAACGGTGGCCACTTTTATTGTATGTCCCAGTCCGACGCTGCGCTCGTTTCTGCAATGAAAGTTGAGTTCATTATTTCTACATGGCTGGTGAGACCGCTTCACACGTCTCGAAAGGCAGAAAGATGTTCGGTGTCTCTCTAAACTGGAGTTTAAGGCAGGGGCTTGTGGTCAGCCCCTGAGCCTCGGCTCTCCGGGGCGTTATTGGGGTACCCTCGCCCCACCGGCGGCACGGGCGCTGCCGGCTCCAGTACTCTGTGCGAGACAGAGTTTAAGCCCGCGAACCACAAGTGCACACGATGTGTTAGTGCTCGTAAAAGGATGCTACAAACAGCTGTTTTGTTCATTCGAGCAAAGGCGTTCTACTCACGTGCAACTCGGAGGGGTAAACATTAAAATAAATATTACTTAAACAGGAGTATAAATAAATCACCGCCAGGCCGTCCTGCAATCCTAAACTGTCCAGTTCTTGAAAAATGCACAGACCGTTGTTCCGTAAATCAGGAATCTGCTTTAATGACAAAAAAAATGACGGAAAAGAATAAATAATAAAACGAAAATTCGACTAGATGAAGAACCCCCCCCCCCCCCCGTTCCCCCCCCCCCCCGAAACATGGAAGCGCTGTAAACTAAATACGATCTAATATCCGAAGAAAACGCCACGAAACTAGACTTTCGGCGCATAGGTAGCACATTCATGGGCAGATTTATGAGCCCCTTGCGCCACTTTTGCGTCACTTTTCCCATGTTAAAAGTGACGCAAAAGTGGCGCAAGGGGCTCATAAATCTGCCCCTAAATTCCCAAATGTGTGGCAAAACGACAAAGCACACCTAATTTAGCAAAAGTACCCTGTGTATTTGAGTATATTGTTTTCAAAGTGCGAAAAAAATTCAGTGGAACAGTCATTTAGCAAGTTGGAATTCGGTGTTTGCAAAACATATCGTACGCGTTAAATGCTCCTAATTTTTTTTTTTTTTCAAATAAACCCTATTTAGAACACGGTTGTGAAATTAAATGCATTTCAATCAACAACAACAAATATTGGTTGCTTGTCAAATCACTGCGTGCGCCGCCAGTGATGTTTCCTTCAAAAACGCTGTTTGCCTAAATTCACATTGAATTGCATTTGACCGCACTTCATGGCGCCTCGCAGCCGGCTCTCAGTGTATATTTGTTTTAAAGTGTAACGGTGCATGGCAAATGATGTGTGGGGAGTCGGACCCTCCACACACTCTGTGGGACTCTGCCCTGATCCTCGCTCTTAACTGCATTTCCATCAGGACAAAGCGCCGTGAAGCAGCTGCAAGGAGATACATAGCGCTATCTAAACACCCACATAAATAGGCTCGCAAACAACGCACCTATGTTCCATTCAGAAACCTGGTACCTACAGGAGACCTATAGATGAGACGCAGCGGCGATGAAAAATGACAACAGAAAAAACCGTTTCGGAGTGCATTCTGTACATTGAAATAGCAGCCACGTCGATACAAAAAAACCTTATTTTCCCACCAAAAATAAAATTTCGATGCTAGACTGTTAGTCATATCTGGTTTAAGCTCTTAAAAAAAATTGCACGTAATTGTCTCAGGCAATAGGCTTTGGGATTCATTTTGCAGTTGGTTATTCTCATTTCCAAATAATATGAAAAGGATAAAACGGCCTCAAAAAACGGATATGGCTAATGCATTCTTGCTTTCATTTGGCATCATCGTCCCGAGCAATGAGAAGGCGCATGTGACTGGTGGCAGAGGCAGCTCGCAGGATATCCACAGCCCTATGGAGAAAAAAAAAACAAGCCGAGGGCACCGGAAGACACCACCGCCTTTCTCCGAGGCAGAGCAGAAATGCCTCGGAGAAAGGCAGCGTCCTTTTCGGATTCGGGGGCGTGTTTTGCTGTTGTCTCCTCCTTGAGACTTCTTGCAAAAAACACGCCCCCCGATCCGAAAAGGACGGGGCCTAATCTGAATGACTGACCTCTTCTCCAATGGCTGGCCAGCATTCAAGAGACCAGCAAATGGTGAACAGGGGAGAAGAGGGGCGGGTTCAAGCCCCTCTTCTCCAAGTCATTAAATCTCTCGACTTGGTCCCGAGACCTAAAAATCTATCTCCTGAGTCTCTAAATACTTCACCTCTTATACCGCACCACTCTTTCTTTACCTCCCTCACTGCATCTTCCCATACAAGACCCCTTCAGCTCTATGTACCTCATCTAGGTCTTCCTCACCTCTCAGTACATCTTACTGACCCATCTCCCTCTCTCTCTACAACTCTCTGTGTATACTTCTCCCCCTCTACATCACTACTTTCTCTCTCTACCTCAACTCTCCTATTGCCTCATCTCTCTGTATGCACCTCATTTCTCAGTTAGCCTCTAACATCTCTGTATCTCACCCCAATACTTTAACTTCACCTTTCTATCATCAACCTCATCTCTTTCTTTCTCCCTCCTCTTTACATCCCTCTCGATCATGCAATACTCCACCTCACACTCAGCTCCTTCCCATCTCACCATTCTCAATCACATTTCTCTTTCTCCCTATATGCCAGCTCTCCATATCATTACCCAACTTCTCAATCTACCTCGCCAGTCATTTTCGAACTCACTTCCCAATCTCTTGCTCTAATAAAACCTGGTTCCTCTACC